>NW_008354532.1:4710087-4777708 GCF_000622305.1 Nannospalax galili
TAAACAAGGGATGGAAGGAAAAAAGAAAAGATTTTTCTTAAAGAATAAAATTAGGAACATGGTGCCATATGCCTGTAATCCTAACAGCAGGAGATGGAGGCAGGAAAATTTGTTCAAGGTCATCCTCAGTTATAGACAACATGAGACCCTTTCTTTAAAAAGATGTCACAGGGGCTAGAGAGATGGCTCAGAGGTTAAAAGCACTGGCTGCTCCTACAGAGGACCCAGTTCAATTCCCAGCACCCACATGGTGGCTAACAACTGTCTATGACTCTAGGTCCAGGGGAATCTGACACCCTCTTTTGACCTCCACAGGCATTGCACAACACAAGTGCACTTTACATACATGCAGGTTAATACACTGCATGTATTTAAAAAATAATTTTTTAAAAAATAAGTATTTTGTAAAAGATGTCACAAGAATAAAATTCAACATGACACAAAGAAGTAGCCTTTCCTATAGGAAATGATTTCAGGCTTGCCCTGAAGCAGGTTTCAGGCATATCTCTAGCAGGACAAATCATTTACAGTCACCATCAATCGTACTTCCTCTCACCTATGAAAATCTATTCCTTGTCAGAAAAAAGCCCATTTATGTGTGTATCTGTGACACTGATATGCTGTCTACTGAACTAAGAAAGCACCTATATGTGTACTTAAAGACATGTTTACTGACAATTTTCGCTACATATGTATGCATAGAAAAGGAGGTAGAAGGCATGTACCAATAAGATAACAACGAATGCCCTTAGGAAGTGACAGGGGATGGAGACAGGAAATAAAGAGCCATCAACACACAGCAGCTTCCTGATCTAGTTCACTTGTACCTGATGAAGAAATACTCCATAACTGCAGCCCTCGCCTCAGGAAAAACTGAAAATACAAAACTGCCCAACATCACTAAGAATTTCAAGAAGGTGAAACAGAACACTAAGGCCCGTCTCAGAACACGTACTGCAGAAATGGACGGCATGGCGCAGCTGCATGGGTCGCTGGCCCCTAAAAAGAGGAAATACATTACCCAAAGTTGTCTGCCACATGCAATTAAGGTAAGAAGGTGCCCTTTCTTAACCCAGACTAAGTAGTTAGTTTTCATGTCTTCACATAAACTATGCACCCAAGCTTTTTTTCCAGGAGCAGCCTTGGACCTACATACAGGCTCAGAAGACAACAATGTTTCCTAGAATTCAACTAAATCAGAATGCATCCTCAGGGTTAACTGAACTAACACAATTGAAACATTTTTCTTGCTCTTGAAATCCATCTACAGTAAGCATTGAAATCTAAGCACTGAAATCAGCTTATTGCTGGGCGTGGTAGCGAATGGCTTTGGTCCCAGCTCTCAAGAGGCAGAGGCAGGCAGATCTCTGTGAGTTCAAGGCCAGCCTGGTCTACATAGTGAGTTCCAGGCCAGCTGGGGCTACAGAGAGACCCTGTCTCAAAAAGACAAAAAAAAAACTGATTTTTAATTTTACAGCAATTTACATGCTTTAGGTTAGTTAAATAAAGAGGGGCTTTACAGTCTGCTGTTACAAAACCACCAGATAGCCTAGGTTTTGTAAATCTAAGGAAAGATCATTTGGAGGATAACTTCTTGGTGCTTGAGCCCTAGGTCAGAGGGTGACTTTAGGGTTCCCAATGAGTCAGATCTGGACATCTGCCCCAAAACTAATTGGAAAAAGTAATGGTTTAAAACAGGAAAGGGACATTAATTCACAGAGCTCAACCTGGATGACAAGTGGACCAGTGTCCCCAGCTGTTTTCAAGAGCACTGACACAAGCTCCCAGGTTATACAGGGAAGAAAAAGCAGCAGAGCAGAGGTAAGAAGCAAGCATAATAAACCAACCTTGGCCACACTGTGAGCTGCTTGATCATTAGCTCAGGGATCGCCAGGCTGGGGCCTAGTCCACAATAAGAAAGTTGCTCTTGCCTGGCGGATAATCTTAACTCTTATGATGACATAATAATCCATCGGATTAGTTGTTACTGGAATACAAGGTGACTACAGAAGCAAACTGCCACCAGTGGTAAGAGATGGAATTTAATGTTACTGGCAATATAGCACACAAAGTTCTCCTCAAAGACCTATAGACTCAGATTTAGCAGGATGTTGACTTACACTGCACCAAAGAACTTCAGGACGAGTCACTGTGTGGCAAAGACAGTGTTTATTTAGCAAAGGAAATCATACACTTAAAGAGGCAGAGTCAAGTGTCAGTAAACAGGGAAGCACTTACGTGTCTTAACAATACTTGTGTATGTGTTCTGTGGCTTTGGAAGTTATGTTATTTAAAGGCTGTAATCTGTAACTCTGTCCTGAGTATAAAGACTAAGTTTAAAAGCTAAGTAAAAATTTAAAATTAGCCAAAAATGAGCTGGTTTATTTATTTCTCTTAATGTGTTTTTATAAATAAGATTATAATTTATTAGAGTCATCACACAAACTTACAGTTGGAAAAGGACTGGTAATTAAGGTTAAAAAAATCAAAGGCTACAGAGCTGGAGAAATGGTTCAGCAGTTAAGAGCACTTACTGCTCTGGTAGAGGACCCAGGTTCAGTTCCCAGTGCTCATATGGCAGCTAGCAACATCTGTAATTCCAGTTCTAGGATTCCTGATGCCCTCTTTTGGTCTCTGCTGGCTTTGCACATGCAGATGCACTTACATGCAAGCAAAACACTCATACATATAAAAAATAAAAGTAAATAAATAAATAAATCAAAGATTACAATGTTTGAGACGCTTGTTGACCTTACCTATATTATTATTGTTGTTTTATTTAATTTGGCTTTTTAAATTTTTATTTATTATTATTTTATGTGAATGAGAGTATTGCTTGCATGTGTGTAAGTACACCCATGTCCTGCAATGCCCACAGAAGTCAAAAGAAGGTGTCTGATTCCTTACAGTTGTTAGCCACCATGTGGGTGCTGGGAATTGAACCTGGATCTTCTACAAGAGCAGTCAGTGCTCTTAACCGCTGAGCCATCTCTCTAGCCCCGACTCTTTCCTTTTCTCATGCCCCCTTAATTTTTGTCTTTCTACATTTCCTCAAAAAGAGCCAGAAATGCCATGCCTTTGCAAGCCCAAATTAAAAGTCACTGCTTTTAGCAAAACCAGACTTTAAGATTTTGTTACAACCTTAATCATTCAGGTCTCTTCTTTAGAATTTAGAATGCCAGGCAAAGCAGAGAGAAGCCACAAATGGTGGCTATGTTACAGAAGCAGGAAGGCCACTCTCACCTTCCCTGGTCCTTTTTCTCAGTAGGCCATACACCACAGAAAGAACCTTCTGTAACATGATAACACAGATTGGGTAATTTATCAATAAATATGTTTCGTACAGTTTCAGAGGCTGGAAAGTACAAGATCAAAGAGTTCCACCTACCAAGGATCTTCTTGCTACTTTCTCCTTGGCAGAAGGGATTGTGTGGGGAGGAATTGTGCCTGAAAGATAGGGAGGACAGAGCGGAAATCAGGTTGCACTCACGCTTAAAAAACATTTATTGCGGCTGGAGAGATGGCTCAGTGGTTAAGAGCACTGACTGCTCTTGCAGAGGACCCAGGTTTGATTCCCAGCAAACACATGGCAACTAACAACCTTCCATAACTCCAGTTCCAGGGGATGCACCAATGCCTTTTCCTGACCTCCATGGGCATTGCACGACACGGGTGCACTTGCACACATGCAGGCAATACACTCATACACACAAAATAAATTTTAAAAAATACTTTACTATTTATTTATTTATTTATTTATTTAATGTGTGTGTTCATGTGGAAGCTGGAGGACAACTTGTGGGAATTGGTTCTTTTCTTCTACTATGTGAATCCTGAGGATTAAACTAAGGTCATCAGGCTTGGAGGCAAGCACCTTCCCAAACTGAACCATTTCCCTGGCCCCCAAATTCATCCATTTCATCAGGAACTCACTCCTAAAATAGCTGCATTAATCGACTCGTGGGGGAATCTGCCATTAAGATTTAATCTGGTTTGAAGGTCCTACCTCTTCACATATGAGTTTTGGGCTGGGTATTGTAGCTCACATCTATAATCCCAGCACTCAGGAGACCAGCCTGGGCTACAGAATGAGTTCCAAGCCAGCCTGGAATCCCATCTAAAAAAATAAAGCAAGGAAAACATGAGTTTTAATTTTTTTTTTTTTGGTCTTTTTGAGATAGGGTCTCCCTGTAGCCCCAGCTGGCCTGGAACTCACCATGTAGACCAGGCTGGCCTCAAACTCACAGAGATCCTCCTGCCTCTGCCGCCCAAGTGCTGGAACTAGGAAATTAAAGGAGTAATAATTGGAAAAGAAGATATCAAATTATCCCTTTTTGCAGATGATATGATATCTAAGAGATGACAAAAATTCCACCCAAAACTCTTAGAAATTAACACATTCAGTAAAGTGGCAAGTTACAAAATTAATCTACAAAAGTCTGTAGCCTTTCTATATACCAATAACAAGCAATCAGAGAAAGAGTACATGGAAACACTCCCCTTCACAATAGCTGCAAAAAAAAAAAAAATCTGGGAATAAACCTGACCAAAGACATTAAAGACCTCCACAATCAAACTTTTAAATCCTTAATGAGATTGAGGAAGACATCAGAAGATGGAAGGAGCTCCCATGCTCATGGATTGGAAAAATTAATATTGTGAAAATGACCCTCCTACCAAAAGCCATTTATAGATTCAATGCAATGCCAATCAAAATCCCCATGACATTTTTCACAGAATTGGAGAAAACCATCCTAAGATTCATATGGAAGCACAAAAGACCTCAGATAGCCAAAGCAACTCTGAGCACTAAGAGTAATGCTGGCGGATTACTATACCAGATAAACTGTATTACAGATCTATAGTCACAAAAACAACATGGTACTGGCATGTTGATCAATGGAACAAAATTAAAGACCCACATGTGAGTACATTCAATTTCAGCCATCTGATATTTAACAAAAGAGTCAAGAACATTCACTGGAGGAAAGACAGCATGTTCAGCAAATGGTGCTGGCAAAACTGGATCTCCACCTGTAGAAGAATGAAACTAAACCCCTATCTTTCACCTTGTACAAAAGTCAACTCCAAATGGATCAAAGACCTCAATGTGAAGCCTGAAGCTCTAATAGTGTTAGAAGAAAACACTGGCAATAACCTACAAGATATAGGTGTAGGAAACTATTTTCTAAACCAGACATCAATTGCCAAGGAAACAAGGTCAAGAATCAACAAATGGGAACTCATTAAACTGAAAAACTTCTGTACATCAAAAGAAGCAACCAAGAAAGTGAAGAGAAAACCAACAGAATGGGAGAAAAACTTCACCAGTGACACATCTGACAGAGGTTTAACATCCAGAATATATAAAAAACTCAAAAAACAAAGTATCAAGAAAGGAAGTAACCCAATTAAAAGATGGGCTAAGGAGCTGAACAGAGAGTTCTTAAAGGAAGAAATAAAGATAGCTAAGAAGCATTTTAAAAGGTATTCAACATTACTAGTAATTAGGGAAATGCAAATTAAAACCACTTTAAGATTTCATGTTAGCCCAGTCAGACTGGCTAAGATGCCTATTCAACCCCTGTGGAAAGTAGTGTGGAGAACTCCTAAAAAAACTACAAATGAACCTACCCTATGACCTAGTTATACCACTCCTTGTCATATACCCAAAGAACTCATCCTATTGCAGAGACACTTGTACATCCATGTTTGTTGCTGCTCTTTTCACAATAGCTAAGAGATGGAAGCAACCTAGGTGTCCCTCAATTGATGAGTGGATAATGAAAATGTGGTTCATTTATACGATGGAATTTTACTCAGCAGTAAAGAAAGATGAAATCATGAAATTTGCAGGTAAATGGATTGAACTAGAAACTGTTATACTAAGTGAAGTAACACAGACTCAAAACAAAAAAAAAATGGCGTATGTTCTCCCTCATATGTGGATCGTAGCACCAAATCCTTATAAGTGAATATGTATCCAGACATAACTACAGGAACCAGGATAATGAAGAGGAACCAGGGAAGTAAAGGAAAAGAAAGAATCTGAAAGAGAACAGTAGAAAACAGGCATTAACAAGGGAGATATGGACAATAATGGGGTTATTTTAAGGGGAGGGGGAGGGAAGGGTATACAAGGAACCTAGGGGATAAAGGGAAAGAAGGAGCTCAAGAGAGGTGGGACCATAGAAGAAGGGTATTCTTAAGGGAGAAATGGAAAAAACAGGGGCACCTCAAACGGGGATACCATGGTGGAAGGGTTAGACAATGTGGGAGATAAACAATGCCTAGCTAGTTTTAGAAAACCAGAGGGAACCATATTAGGCCAACAACCTACTGAAAATTATACATACAACCAGATCAAAGAATGTAATATATGCCAGACAAGGTTTATCTGAGAGTGTTTGATCTTTTCCCAAGCTCTATCTACATGGCATATGGTAATTAAAAGTACCAGACTGGTGGAACTAACCTTCTTGGATGTTTAACAGCCATACTTTGAGGCCTATACTAATTTGGTCAGGGGGACATAAAGGACAGGTTTTCTTCCTTGCCCTCCTAGGTCGACTAAGTTCCAGGGGACTATGAGCATCTCTCAAAATGTCCTGTATCTGGTGAGTCACCTGTCATCTCGAGCAAGGAGGCCATGGATACCCTACCAGATGGACCTGAACCAGTGTCCAGTCTACAAAGAGGAGGGTCAACACAGAGGAAACACTTCTTCCATGCTTCCAAGAGAAGCCAACCATGGTCAGGCAGGACCTTCGACTTATCTTCACATATACGGAACTGGTAAAAGAAAGGAGCCAGTGGCTCATCCCAAGCCCATGTTACCCTTAAGAGTAAAAATAAATTGTTTTATCTGGGCCAACTTAAGGGTCTTAATCACCCAAAAGGAAAGTATAACCAAAGATTAATGGGGTCAATATAATTTTTAAGAGTCCATATGTATGGCTAAAGGCTGCATAACATGAAACAATGCCAGAGACGTGATACCCTCCTTTGAGTTATTGGCCAAGGTGGTGCAAGAGACTCTCCCAGAGTCAGATCTGGGGCTGAAAGCTCTAATTCTTCACTAAGTCTTGTTATTTCTGGAGAATGGCTCCGATTCTATATTTTTCTAGTTCCTTCTCACACAACAGCTACATTGGCATATTTAAAAAAAAATCAATCTCTCAGAATACTCTGAGCACTTAAAGAATCTGACAGGAACAGAGGCAAAAATCAAATTCCTCACTATGTAGCCTTGGCTGGCCTTGAACTTGCTATGTAGACCAGGCTGGCCTTGAACTCACCAACATCTACTTGCCTCAGTTTCATAAGTGCTGGATTTAGAGGCATGCTTCACCACACCCAGCTTTCTCGTGGGTGTGAATTGGTCCTATGTAGTGGTTTTGATTTGCATTTCTCCCTTGATAAGTGATGCTGATCATCTTTTTCCATGTGTTTATTTATGGACATATTTGTTTTTGTTTTGTTATCTGTTTGAGACAGGGTCTCCCTGTAGCCCCAGCTGACCAGGAACTCACTATGTAGCCCTGGCTGGCCTTGATTGCACAGAGATCTGCCTGTCTCTGCCTCCTGAAGGCTGGAATCAAAGGTGTGTTCCACCACCACCATTAAAATGTATTTTAATTAACCTCAGCTCTGCTTCATACTGGCTTATCCTGAAATTCTCTAAGGGGAAAGAGAACTCCTCAGTTTACTGGAGGCAACAGAGTTGAGCAGCACTTCCATCCCAATTGCCACTGACAAGCCAATGGTGGGCAGAACAACAAAACCTAGACGTATGCAGTGCTAATTCAGTTCAGTAGTCCGTTATTTTGCCCACTTCCAATTATTTAAAAACCATAGCTTTTCATAATTGTGTATGTGCACGTTTATGTCAATCCCTGTCTTCCCACCCACTTTACTTATATCAAATCCAGCACAGTATGATCATACTTATCATCAAATTCTCAGAATATTACAAACCTATGTTTGTACCTTTACAACTAGACTCAGTTTTACATTTCTTATTTTATGTGTGAATGTGCACCCGTGTTATGTAATGCCCGTGTAGGCCATAGGAGGGCGCCAGATCCCCTGGAGCTATAAGTTATGGAAGGCTGTCAGGTGCCACATGGGTTCCGTGAACTAAATCGGGTCCCTCTACAAGAGCTCTGGGCCTCTAGACTCTGTTCTCTGTCTCTCTCTTCTCTCTGTTCCCCCCTCCTTCTCCCTCCTTCCCCCCACCCCTGTCAGTAGCCGTGGCTGGCTGAAACTTGCTATGTAGACCAAGCTGGCCTCGCTCTCACTGGGATCTGCCTGCTGGGATTAATAGGTGTGCACCACAACGCCCGACAAGTTCTTAATTTTGTAAAAGCAAGCGAACCAACCAACGAGCCAAATACACACACATAACATGGTTAGAATATCCTAGAAAATACAATTCCCCAATTGGTTATTAGTCTTCTACGAATTTCAACAGGTAAAAGATAGTGTAATGAGGTTAGAAAACCACAAACAGGGCAAGTCTGTGGTATTAAAATATTGCTAAGCAATTCTTTCACAACCATCATCTGTCTAAAGATAACCGCAAGCAGGGTTTTGCATGTGCATCCCAGGTCTCTCAGCCTCGGCTAGCCACCGAATCACGCTTATGGCAACTGCTGCATTGCTTAACACAGTGGCTATGAAAGGAAATACAGAGTCCTGGGTTCCTAGATGAGCGTCTACAACCGCCTTGCCACCAGGGGGCACCCGAGTGTCCGCCGAGGAGCACCGCCCTGTGCGCACGCGCAGGCCCCGCCCTCCAGGCACCGCCCCCTCAGGCACCGCCTCGCCGCCTTGGCGTGAGGGTGGAGGCCTGCAAGTCCTGTCCCGCCTTCCGTCCTCCGGTGAGGCTCGTGGTGAGCGCTCGCGGCTGTGGAGACCGCTTTTGAGGTGGCGTTATGGAGGGCGAGAGCACGTTGGGGGTACTGTCTGGTTTCGTGCTCGGAGCGCTCACCTTCCAGCACCTCAACACAGACTCAGACACGGTGAGCCGAGCCCGCTCCAGCAGTAGCCCGCCCTCCGGCCGCCTGCTCCGCGCGCCGACTCCGCACGCTCCGACTCGCTCGCATCCGGGCCCTTTTCCTGCCGCCGATCCTGGGCGCGAACGCTGAGTTCCCCCGCAGCTGAGAGCTGTTTCTGTTAGTGCTCACTACGCGGTCGGTTGCCAGGGCAGCCGTGCGTTGCCCATGCGGGCCCGTGCGCGCGTTCGAGCACGTGGTGGGAACGGGGCCGGGAGGACTCTGCTTTCCTGGGGAGCGCTCTGGCCGGGCACAGTGAACTGGAAGACGGCCGAACCTGACTTGAAACTGGAGCGCCGAGCTCGCAACTTTTCTTTCTCTTACAAAGAAAGTTTGTTCTCAGATGTTTAAAAGCTGTTTTATATTTCTTCAAAACCTCTGGGTGGAACTTAAAAGGTTTTAAAACGGGAAATTAAACTCATTAAAACTTTGGGGTCGGGAAGTAACATCTGGTAATAAGTGCTGAGTAACAAAGAATCTAGAAACGTCGAAACAAATTTCCGACTCTACTAATGTAGGGAGTAGTGTACTGACTATGCCTGGTTATGCGAATTGTGTCCATTTTAAGATAAAAGGCGTGTGATGCCCAAAGTTGATTTTCAGCACAATCCTAACAAAGGTTGTAATGAATGTAAATTAGTATGTTTTACGTATATTACATCAAATTACCTTACAGATGAACGCCTAGCAAAGAACAGACGACATTTTAAAATATATGTGTGTTAGTGCTCGCTTGGGCAGCACAAATAAAGCGGACCAATAGAGATAAGCATGGTCCCTACACAGGGATGGGTACGCCAATTTGTTAAGCATGCTATACTTTTTTTTAAAAAAACGTATGTACTCTGGAAGATGTTTACTACAAACGTAGACGGCGTCCTCAGGTCCATCTGTGGCTTATAGGATTGGCCCTTGTAATTCACAATTATCATGGCGTTAGACTAAATTCTCAGACATTCCAACTAAAGTTTTTAAAGAGTGGTTTTCTGGATAATTATACTTGAATTGTCTCTGCTGCTTTCTCTTTTTTTGTCCTTGGGAGTATCAAAATCAACACTGATGTGCAGCTACCAATTTTAACGCCCTCCTTTCCACTAAAGACACTGTAAATATGCTTTTTACACTCTTTTTCCTTTGATGAAATGGGGGTGGGGCATTATTAACTAATTTTAAAGAATATAAAATTTCATTGTCGAGCACACTGGATCTTTAAATGTGTCTAATAGAATAATTGAATTCCCTGAAATGAAAAAGAAAATTGCTACCAGAGTGTGACACACCTGTATGCCTGTATTTTTAAAGAATCAACACAAACAGTACCCCTTTCGGAAGAGCAAACACTAAATGCTAAAATTCCAAATCTTTAATCTTTCATTATTTTTTTTCAAACACTTAAATTTGAAAACATGAGTCATTGCATCATTCCATAGCACACAAACCTCCACCAACTCTTAGAAACACTTGTAAAACCAACTCTGATTATTTACATGGATATTCTGGTTTCACCCCATCCTCCTTACATATGCACATAGAGCCTTGTGCTTCAAGCCAAGCTGCTCTACCAGTCTTAAACAGGCTTTAAGCCTTTTAGGGTTCCAGGTGTCCTAAGTGCTTCTAGCTCTACCTTCCCAAATTATTGTCTAGCCTTTTTTTTTTTTTTTTTTTTTTTTTTTTTTTTTTTTTTTTTTAAAAAAAAAAAAAAAAAAAAAAGAGGACGATAAATCTTTCACGTGCAGTGCTGACATGAACTTGTCTAGCCTTTTAAAGCTAGTTTCATTCTGCCTCCACAGGGCCTGCTCCAGTTACTTGATGTGTACCCTACCCTTGAGCACGCTCTTGTATACATTGTAAAAATACTTAAAAGTATGATTAAGAGAACAGTAATCCTATCAGTATATTCTGTATACAGCTTACTGTTTTATCATTTTATTCTCATAGGAAGGTTTTCTCCTTGGTGAAATGAAAGGTGAAGCCAAGAATAGCATTACTGATTCACAAATGGATAATGTTAAAGTTGTCTATACAATTGGTGAGTCACTTCTGTTTTTGAAAGTGTATGCTGAAAGGAATCATCATAAATGTTTTTTATTTTTACATTTTAATTTTGTGGGGGCAGGGGTGTTATGGGGGTATGCAGGTACCACAGTGACAGTATGGAAGTCAGAGGGTAACTTGATAGAGTTGGTTCTCTCCTTAGGCCATGTGGGTCCCAGCATGGAAATAAGGTAGTCAAGCTTGTCAGCAAGTACCTTTACCTGCTAAACCATCTCACCAGCCCCAGTATAAATGTTCTGAAATAGTTAAAATATATACCTTAATTTTTTTAAAAAGCAGAATTTAGAATATATGGCATTTGTTTTTCAATTAAAATTATGACTGTTGACTAGGTTGCAGTCAGGATTCCTTTGTAGGAGATCGAGGAAGAAATAGCTGTTGGTAGCTTTTAAGAAAAAAAAGGTGGTGCACACCTTTAGTCCCAGCACTCAGGAGGCATAGGCAGGTGGAGCTCTGTGAGTTCAAGGCCATCAGCCTGGTTTATATAGTGAGCTCTAGGCCAGCTGGGGCTACAGGGAGATGCTGTCTCAAAAACCATGGTGAATAGGTCAGGTATGATGGCACATGCCTTTAGTCCCAGAACCAGGAGGGAGAGGCAGGTGGAGCTCTGTGAGTTCAAGGGCAGCTGCTTATTTTTCTCCAAACAAACCATAGTGAATAGGTAAAAAGTCCACGGTGGATGAATTGCTACATTGCCTTGGTTCATGAGATTTTCATTTTACCTTTTCCATGTCTCTATACTAGTATACATTTTACATTTATTAATTATAGATCATTTCTATTTAGTGTTTTTATAGCTAGGAATTTCTCCCATCCATGTTCTAACCAGGCCCGACCCTGCCTAGCTTCCGAGATTGGGTGCATTCAGGGTGGTATGGCCATAGACAGGTATTTCTCTAAAGACATTTACTAGAGGAACAGTGTCTAAATAGAAGATTTGCTTTTCAAGGGCTAAGGTTGTAGCTGTGTTGTAGAGTGCTGCTTCTCTACAATGTAAGAGGCCATGAATTTGATCTCCAGTACTTGAAAACAACAAAACAAAAGAGTTCTTCCGTAGAATGATTACCTAGCAGGCAGAAGGACTTGGATCTCCAGAACAGAAAAAAAAAAAAAATTTAAAGATTTTTTTTTCTTACTTAGCTTATAATATTGCTATTGACAGCAGAATAAAACACCTTTTGAAAGATGTTGGTTTTTTGTTTTTATCACCGATAAAACATTTATGAAACAACTACTTAGAATGACAAAGATTTTCAACAGACACTTATCATTTGGGTAAATTAAGAGCATAATTTTTTAACACTCAATGAAAATATAGCAACTTTGGTATTATCTTTTTTATTGCAGTTGCTAAACCACTATTTAAGACTGAGAATGTAGCCCAGTTGATAGATTGCTTGTCTAGCATACACAAAGCTCCAGGTTTGATTGTCAGCACTTCAAAAAATAACTGGGTGTAGTGGTACATTGCTTTAATCCCTGCAATTAGGAGGTAGGGTCAAGAGGATCAGAAGTTCAAGGTTATCCTCTGCCTAGAACATACAGCATTGTAATTCTGACTACAACTCTAGCTTTGACTTTTAGCTTACCTCTATTTGAGGGAGCCACTTAATTTCTCTTTGCCTATTCATCTTTGAAAGGGTAAGAATGATGAAGTCTGTATGTTAGGTAAATAATTATTAATATACTTATAACTAAAGATACTTTTTTTCTAGATATTCAGAAATATATTCCATGTTACCGGCTTTTTAGGTAAGTAATGGTATTAGTAAAAACAAGTAAATTATCCATCATGAGTTATTCTCCAAAAGTTAATAATTTTTCAGAGTACCATGGTTACCAATTATACATCGAAGGGTTATTTTTAAATACCCACTTGTGCATGTCAATTGTATCTATAGTCCTTTATTAGGCTACTTACAGCTGATCTCCACTGTCTCTGCAAGAGCCAGTTTACCATGAAAATTGCTTTTCCTCTCACACCCATTCGTCTCATTGCATATTATAAACTCAGTAAGTGACAGGTTCTCATACAGAAATAGCAGTTCTTTCCTACCTTCCTTATTGCAGTTTATTTTATTTTTTTTTAGTATTTTGTTTTATTTATTTTGGTCTTTTTGAGACAGGGTCTTCCAGTAGCTCCAGCTGGCCTGGAACTCACAGAGTATACCAGGCTGGCCTTGAACTCAAAGATCCACCTGCCTCTGCCTCCTGAGTGCTGGGATTAAAGGCATGCACCTCCACACCTGGGTCTATATTTATTATTTTTATTTTTAAATGTATCAGTGTATTGCCTGCAGGCATGTAAGTATACCCATGTCATGCAGTGCTCTCAGAAGTCAGAAAAGGGTGCTGGATATGCAGGAACTGGAGTTATGGACAGTTGTAAGCCACTATAACATGCTGGAAATCGAACCTGGGTCCTCTGCAAGAGCAGCCTATGCTCTTAACTGCTGAGCCATCTCTCTAGTCCCTTCATTGCAGTTTATTGTTTCCCTCTATTACCCTGTTGCTTTACTCTATTGCAAGTTTAGCCTTCTAGTCTGACAGAGAGCAATAGAACTGTTAGCCTTAATGTACTGTACTTTACTAATGTCTTACTGAGACTACATACATAGAAACACAAATACCTTTGCATCAAGCAAATAAATGTAAGCATAATATCATTTTTTTTTTTTTTTTTTTTTTTTTTTTTTTTTTTTTTTCCTTTTTTTGAGTCTGATTCGATAGCTTTGGTAAGCTCTCTTACTCCTTGTTTTTACACATTGGCTCTACTGTACCATCTTTTCCTTCCCTCCTAGGCCTCCATGCCCAGCCCCAGCATAATATAATTTTAATGACATGGTTTTATGATTTAAGTCAACCACACAAAAGTCATTATACATTATTAAAGTCACACTGTCTTTGTACACAAAGGCTGTGTGAGTTATAAGGGTGTACATGGTTAAAGAAAAAAGGATCTATGGTAGGGGAGATTATAGGAAAAAAGTGCTTAGTATCGTCTTAAACTCATATACCAGGAAAAACTAGATTTCCTGTAGTCCTTTAATGAACAGTGGGCATACAAAAATATTTGTTGATTGAGATGTTTTTAGTGGGGTCTCAAAAAGGACTTGCTTGAAGGGCCTTGTAGACCATCAAAGGATTAAAATATTTAAAAAAGTGATTCACTATCTTTGGACAACTACATTAGACCAGTAATAGGGCTGGAGTGGTTAAGAGCACTGGCTGCTCTTCTAGAGGACCTGCATTTGATTTCTATCACCCACATGGCTGCTAACAACCATCTGTAACTCCGGTTCTAGGGGACTTGATATCCTCTTCTGACCTCCAAGGGCTTTGTACCTACATACATGCAGGCAAAACACTCATACACATAAAATAAAATGAGACCAGTTTAATAGAGTCTAAGCTGCAGAAACTGATCTAGTAATGTCTGAGCCCTTTAGCTCTTAGGTTTAAGAAAAGGACATGAGGAAAACCATCTTGAAATAGCTTTCATTTAGAAAGTTACTACTTTGTTTTCATCTAAAACCAAAGTAATAAGCCTAAAAGTTAATGATTTAGTGGAATCCATAGAACTAGTTAATGGTAGGGTAAAACTAAGAAACAGGGTTTCTTTTTAATGTGCGTTTGTGGGGTGTTTTGTGATGCTGGGGACGGGACTCATCGGAGCTTCATGTATCCTGGACAAGTTTCTGCTAAGCTGTAGCCCCAGCCATTAGGGGCTGAAGAGATGGCTCAACAGTTAAGAACACTGGTTGTTCTTGCAGAAGACGTATGTTCACATCCCAGCACCCACATGGCAGCTAACAACTATAACTCCAGTCCCAGGGGATGCGATAGCCTCTTTGGACCTCCACAGGCATTGCACAACACAGGTGCACTTACCTACATGCAGGCAATACATGAATACACATAAAATTAAAAATTTAAAAATTTAAAAAAATATACTAAAAAAAAAAAGCCATTAGGATTTCTAACAACATACTGGTGGTAGTGTTTCCCTGTTGTAATATAGGTGAATATATTTAAAAGGAAGTCTTCTGATGACATGTCTTGAAGTCCAAGCTAGATTAGCTTTAATATCCACTATTATGCTTTAATTGAAGGGATGTCAAAATAGAGCCCTATGAGCTGTTTTTATATGGCCCTTGGTCTAAGAATGCTTGCAATATTTTTTTCAGAATTGGGGGGGGGAGAAGAATATGCAATAGAAAGCAGACATGCGGGGCAAAGCTTGAAATATTTTAACTGACATTTTAGAAATAAACTTCCAACCCTGCACCAGCTACAGTATTTCTCAGACTTTTTCACTGAAATACATTGTTTTGCTATTCTCAAAAGTCTAAGAAATGTCTTGAAAATGGCCTGTTGAAGCCTAAAACAACTTAAAAACTAGGCACTTTAGCATGAATCTTGTATGGTATATCTTTTGGGGGAGGAGGTGGAGAACAACACAGAGTCTCAGTATGTATCCCAGACTGGCCTGAAACTATGTAGCATAGCCTGGCCTCAAACTTCAGATTTTTCTGCCTCAGTCTCTTTAAGTGATGGGATTATATGCATGTGCTATCACACCTGGCTTATTGTTTTTATATAAAACTCCCACCCCCTGGTTCTCTTTCCTGAAACTTGACATAAAATCAAGTGTTCTCACAGATGTATGCTCTCAGCCTATGCTCGTATACCCTGATGTACTACCTTATGCACCAGGTTGAGACTCTTCAGAATTGGATCATGCTAGAGATTACAGCAGTAAACTTTATTTGTTGTTTTCTATTGTTAGTTCTGGGGATTGAAACCAGGGCCCTTAAAGTGCCAGGCAAATGCTGTACCACTGAGTATATCCCCAGTCCAGCAATAAACTCTTATATATAGTTTTTATATTGGAATTATAAATAGGTAAGTAGAAGGATATGTTTGGCCAGCTTAGTATCTCCCTTTGGTTGGTACCTTTTTCATGTTCCTAATTTACTGTACAAGTTACTACATTAGTTTGACATTAGCTTCTCTAGTTGTGAGCACTTAACAGATGAGGTCAGACATTTTAGAATTCATTTCTAAATGAATTTTGAAATAGCTGGAATTTTGATAGCTGGAATTTTTGGCTTTTGGTTTTTAACCTTAACTTGAAGTACAAGACTATCAAAGCAGTGCCTCCATATGTGCCAGTATATACTTCATTCTACCTGTGAAAGTCTAAGGGTTGAAATATTTTTTCAATACTAATGAACTGGAATTTGGCATCCATTTCCACAGCTGTCTTGATTCCCATCCACAGACATCCTTCAATGAACCTAGTTTCAGCCCCTTTAAAATGTTTTTTGTTTCTTTAAAATTTTTTTCTTTTTTTTTCCTTTTTTTTTTTGCAGTGGGGTCTTCCCGTAGCCCAGCCGACCTGAACTTGCTATGTAGACCAGGCTAGCCTTCAACTTACAAAGATCTGCCTGCCTCTGTCTTCTGAGTGCTGGAATTAAAGGCATGTGCCACCATGCCCAGCTTTTTTGGTCTTTTTGAGACAGGATCTCTCTGTAGCCCCAGATGGCCTGGAACTCACTATGGAGAACAGGCTGACCTTGACCTCAAAGAGATCCACCTGCCTCTGCCTCCAGAGTGCTGGGATTAAAGGCGTGTACCACCACACCCAGCTTAAAATTTTTATTTATTTATTTATTTATTTATTTATTTTGGTCTTTTTGAGACAGGGGAGCCATGAAGCCTCTCAGACAAGTCACGTCTCAGGCAGGTCATGTGCTGGTCAAGAATTCCAACCTGCCGATAAGTAAGCTTCATGGCCAACTCTATGTATGTAAGTGCACCCATGTTGTACAGTACCTATGGAGGTCAGAAGACTGCATCGGATTGGAGTTAAGGATGGTTGCTAGCTGCCATGTGGATGTTGGAATCAATCGTGGGTCCTCTGCAAAGAAGCAAGTGCTCTTAACTTTTAAGCAGTCTCATCAGCCCCTTAATTCTTATTTTATGTGTATTTATATATAGGTGTGTTGGCCTGCATGTATGTATATGTACCATGTATGTTGTGTGCCTAGTGCTCACAGAGGCCACAAGAGGGCACCAGATCCCCTGGAACTGGAGTTACAGGTGTGAGCTACTACCATGTAGGTGCTGGGAAATGAACCTGGCCCCTCTACAAAGAAGCAAGTGCTCTTAACTGCTGAATCATCTCATCCCATTAAAATATTTTTAATGGGAATTCATTTTTTCCTTGTAGTTTTAAGGATTGAACCCAGGGTTTTACTCATGCTAGGAAGCACTCTACCATTAAGCTCCAGTTCCAGCCATTTGTTTGTTTATATATTTGAGACATGGTCTCATTAAGTTTTTTAAGCTGGCCTTGAACTCACTCTCTCTAGCTAAGACAGGCCTTGACCTTGAGATCCTCCTGCCTCAGACTGCTGAGTGGTTGGCTCTATAGGCCTGCAGTACCATGCTTAGCTTTTAATGGGAAAATTGGTTTTTGTTTTATTTTGAGACAGGGTCTCATCATGCAGTCCTCGCTGGCTTGGAACTCACAGAGATCGATCTGCCTCCTGAGTGTTGGGATTAAAGGCATGCGCCACTACACATGGCTTAATGGGAACATTCTGAAGTAAAAACTTCACCTATTTGAATATAGTTGAAAAGTTGTATGTAAATAAATATTTTCATCATACACTTCAGGATTACTCATAAAAGCTTATAAATTTATATAGGATTTTGCCTGGCGTGGTAGTGCATGCCTTTAATGCCAGCATTCAGGAGGCAGAGGCAGGCAGATCTCTGTGAGTTTGAGGCCAGACTGGTGTACAGAGTGAGTTTCAGGCCAGCTGGGGCTACAGGGAGACCCTGACTCAAAAAGACCAAAAAAACAAGAAAAAATTTATATAGGATTTTGTTCAGCATTTCACCATGATAGAACAGAAGACTGTTACTCTTAATGCTAAACAAAGGAAATCAGATAAGGACATAACTCCATTGTTAAAGTACCTGCCACACAAGCATGCAGACCTGACTTTGGCTCCCCCAAACCACTATAAAACCCACGTTTCTGTAACTGTAGTGTTTGGGGCTGGGAGGGATGGAGGGAGGGATGATAGGCAGATCTCTGAAACTCATTTGCCAGCCAGCTAGCCAAATCGGTGAGTTCCAGGTTAATAAGGTGGAGAGTGATCAAAGAAAACAGTATCAACCTCTGGTTTCCCTGTGCGCACACACCTTCATACAAACATGCATACCCCCCCCCCCACAGAACTGTGTTACTTGCAATCTCAAGAAAGCTAGAAGTAAATGCTTTAGAATCTTTTAAAATTCTAATTCTGTCTTAAACATTCCAACTACAACGACCACTGGATTAAACCAATACCATCCTCTCCTCTACCCCTCCAAATCCCAACTCCCCCAGATACCACTGCTTCCTAAACATACAGCTTTTGGAATTAACAATGAATAAATTGTCCTTTGTTACTATGTTTCAGTACCCATTATGTGTTTTTAGATTATTAACTTTTAAATTTTTCTTTACTTCTTTTTTTAATGTGCACGAGTGCATTGCCTGCGTGCATGTAAGTGCACCCCTGTTGTGCAGTGCCTCAGAGGTCAGAAGAGGCTGTTGGATCCCCAGGAACTGGAATTACGAACAGTTGTTAGCTGCCATGTGGGTGCTGAGAATCGAACCCTGGTCCTCTACAAGAGCAGTCAGTGCTCTTAGCCACTGAGCCATCTCTCCAGCACTTATTTACTCATTTTTGTGAAGTGTTTTGCATGCATGTAAGTGTACCTGTGTGTGATGCCTGCAGAGACCAGAAGAGGGTATTGGATCCTCTGGAACTAAAGTTACGGATGATTGTTAGCAGCCATGTGGGTGCTGGGAATTGAACCTGGGTCCTCTGGAAGACCAGTAAGTGCTCTTAATGACTGAGCCATCTCTCTGCTCAAGGTTAACAATTATTAGTAAGTAAACTGAATTGTGAACTGGCTGTGTGAATTTAATTTTCTAATACTTGTATTTAATGGATAGTTTATTGTTCTTATTTTAGGTTAAAAACTAGTGGGCAAAACTTTCATCTGAAGTTTTTCCACTCTTTTCATTATTTTTTATTGTTGTGAACCTTGTGTTTGTACCATAAAAGTGCCATTTTGTCAACTTTATTATTTTAGAAGTTCAATATAGGAAAGTAGGTATGGATTTTGGTTGGGTAGTATGTGTTAAGAGTAAGATTTTAAATGCTAATAAAATTATTCAAATTTCTAGCTTACTTGAAATGTCTTTAATTTTTATTTTTATAGCTTTTATAATTCTTCAGGTGAAGTAAATGAACAAGCACTGAAGAAAATACTTTCAAATGTCAAAAAGGTATTACCATTTCTTTGTTGGTACTATTTGTAGTAGTTTGCATTCCTAAACTATAGAAGCTTTTACAGCAGCCTTGAGTGGCATTTGTCTTCATAGTATTCATTAAAGTATGTAAGAAAAAGCTTGTTCTTCCCAGAAATAGAGATGTTTCTCAGAAAGCAAAACTAGTCATTAATAGTGTCCATCTTTCTCTCCTTGACTATGCTAATTTATACTGACTTCTGTTTTTTTACTACTCCCTTTCCCAGTATGATTTATTCTAGGACTTAATCCATTTTTGTTATTTTTACATAACTGCACTTATTTTCTTTTTGAGATGGTATTTTGCTATCTGGTCTCAAACTGCTGGATTTAAGTAGCTGGGACTTAAAGTATGTGTCACTGAGTCTGGATTTGCAGTCAGTTTTCATAAATGCAGAGACACTTTCCTGTACAGCAATAAGTTAAATCCCCCACATAGTCGGTATTTGGTTAAAACTTACTGAATAGCCAAGATGTGCTTCCCCCCAATCCCAAATTTTTTTCAAAGTACCCCTTTTTGTTTCTTAAAACTTTGTTTCTCTGAGAATAAAAGTAGATTCAAGAAAAGAAGTTTTGGTCACTGGGGATGGTGGCACACATCTCTGATTTGAAAATGAAAGTATACTTAGTAAAAGATGTTTCTTCAAGACACTATGTGTACATGTGTGTAATCTCAAGTACTTTGGAGGCCAAGGCAGGAGGATTTCAAGTCAGAGGCTATCCTAGGCAACCTAGTGAGACCCTATCTAACACTGAAATTGAAAAAGAAAAACCAAAAAACTGAAACAAGCCTGAGGGCATAGCCCAAGTGCTTGCCTGGCTTCCATAACGTCCTAAGTGCAATTCCCTAGTACCACAAGTTTTTTTTTTTTTTTCCAGGAAATATTCTTTTTGAAAATGGTTATACTTTTTAGGGCCAGTGAGGTGGCTCAGTGGGTCAAGGTACTTGTGACCAAGCCTGACAACATAGTTGGATCCCTGGAATCCCTATGGTGAAGGGAAAGAACTGACCTCCAGATAGGTAGAGCACTCAAACACATATACATATATTCACACACAAATACATAATTAAAAAAAATGTTTTTAAGAGAAAATGGTTGAACTTTAAAAAAAGTTGTATTTAGGAACAGTAAGATGGCCCAACAAGTAAAGGCATATGTTGTTAAACCTGACAACCTGGGTTCAATCCCAGGACCCACTTAATAGGAGAGATCCTTCTGAGTTCAAGCCCCAGGACCCACACAGTAAGAGAGATCCAACTCCCACAAGACCTCTGACCTTCACACTCTTGTTGTGACATGCCCATATGCATACATACACATACAACACACACACACTAAAATGCAAAAAAACCTTTTTATTTTTTTTATGTGTATGAGTGCATTGCCTATACATGTGTAAATGCACCTGTGTCACGCAATGCCTGCAGAGATCAGAAAAGGGCATCGTCCCCAAGAACTGGAGTTACAGACAGTTGTTAACTGCTATGTGAGTGCTGGGAACTGAACCATGGTCCTCAGCAAGAGCAGCCAGTGCTCTTAACTGCTGAGCCAACTTACCAGCCCCCAATAAGTTTTTTTAATTTATATTAGGTTATTTAAAAAGCGTATTTGTAAATATATGTTTTAGCTTTAAAAGGAATGGTTTGGTTTGGTTTTGAGACATAGCCTTACTATATATTGAAGGCTGGACTTGAACTTGTGATCATCCTTCTCCTCCTTAACCATCCAAGTGCTGAGATTTTATGTGCAGAAACAATTCTGATTTCACTTTAATTTGCAAATATACAGTGGTTATTTTTGTGCTACTATTCAGTAAGAGAATTATTTTTTCAGTTTAAAAGTTTATTAATGTATTAGTCATATTTGTTTGCATGCTACAGATTATAAAATCTTTCAAATGATCTTAAAGCCAACTTAAACAGTTTAACATTTAATAAACCATTATTAGTGTGTTTTCAGGGAGTGACTGTCCATCACATAAACAATGGTATTGATATTTCTTTCATGTAAATTTTGACTAAAGATAGGATTGCAAGATAGTAAATGTTATTTTTTTTTAAAATAGCTGGGCATGTTGGAGCATGCCTTTAATCCCAGCACTAGGAAGGCAGAAGCAGGTAGATCTCTGTGAGTTCAAGGCCAGCCTGGTCTACATAGGGAGTTCTAGGTCAGCTGGGGCTATAGGGGATACCTGTCTCAAAAAGACCAAAAAATCAAATAAAACAGAAGCTGAAGCTGTGAATGTAGCTCAGTTGGTAGAATGCCTGCCTAACATGCATTTAGCCCTGGCTTCCCTCCCTAGCACTACATTAAAAAAATAAACCAGATGTAGTGGCACATGTCTTTAATCCCAGCATTAGGGAGGTAGAAGCAGGAGTATCAGAAGTTCAGGATCATCCTTGGCTATATATGGAGTTTGAGGCCAGCCTAGGATACATGAGACCCTGTCCTCCTAAAAAAGATTAAGTCAAAAAGTTTTTCTGTATTAAAATTGTAACCTTTTCATCAAAAATAAAGTACTTTAAGTATACCAGTTATACTTTATAAAAGTAAAGTATATAGCCAGGCGTGGTGGCGCACGCCCTTAATCCCAGCACTCGGGAGGCAGAGGCAGGCGGATCTCTGTGAGTTCAAGGCCAGCCTGGTCTCCATAGTGAGTTCCAGGACAGCTGGGCTACAGGGAGACCCTGTCTCAAAAAGACCCCCCCAAAAAGTAAAGTATATAAGTATACTTTATTATAACCCAAACTTTTCTGACAGTTGAAAAGCCATTTTAAGACTGTCAGGTTTTTTTTGTTTTGTTTTCTTCCTTGAAACGGAAAGTCTAGCTATGTAGCCCAGGTTGGCTTTGAAATCACAGTTCTGCTGCCTCAGCCTCCTGCATGCTACAACTACAGGGGTGTTATGACTACTGACTCAAGACCATCAGTTTCATTGCTATAAGACACGCAGTAATAATTGTAACCAATACATATTTACTTTTTTTCTGTATTCTCTTCCAGACTGTGGTAGGTTGGTACAAATTCCGTCGTCATTCAGATCAGATAATGACATTTAGAGAACGACTGCTTCACAAAAATTTACAGAAGCATTTTTCAAGCCAAGAACTTGTTTTTCTGCTGTTAACACCAAGTATAACAACAGAAAGCTGCTCCACTCATTGCCTGGAACATGCCTTGTATAAACCACAAAAAGGGTAAATGCTGATTGATTGGTGGTTATTTTAAGCTAATAGAAAAAACATTCCAAATAGTTTTATAGTATTTTTTGTAGCTTATTTTTCTCATAAAGTGTTGCATTATTAGGTTGTCACAGTAACTCTTGCAAAGTAGATCTCACCGTTAATTATAGGTGAAAAAATGAAGGAAATTGGAAGCCCAGTATGGAATGATGACATGTATTCTGGAACTGAAAATTTGCTGTTATTTCATACTTATGGTGGAAGAAATATTTATTTGGGAAATTGATTGATGTAGTAAAGCTGGGCATTTGAGCAAGTTTGTTTTTTTTTTTTTAATGTGTATGAGTATATTGCCTGCATGCATGCAAGTGTACCATGTCATGCAGTGTTCGAAGAGGTCAGAAGAGGGCGTCAGATCCCCTGGAACTGGAGTTACAGATGGTTGTTAGCTGCCATGTGGGTGCTGGGAACCGAACCCAGGTCCTCTGCAAAAGCAGTTAGTGCTTTTAACTACTGAGCCATCTCTCCAGCCCCTAGAGTAGCTTTTGTAACCTCTGCAAAGAATGCAGTCCTTGATGATATACCATAAAAAAGGCTAACAGGGACTCCCCTTAGGTTATAATAAAATTCTCATTGACTATAAGAATTAAGTTGAATACCAATTAAGATTAATTTCATTGTTCATGTAAATTAAGATAAATCTCAACCATAATACTTTTGGAATAGGACAGACCCAAGTCTAAACAAATAATTCATTTATACCTTATATATATAACCTGAACTTAAGAATATTTTTGTTGCTAATGGGTTTTATCAGTTTTTTGAGATAATGTATGCCTGTGCTGGCCTTGAAGATGAGGTCTTCCTGCGTCAATTTCCCTAGTTGCTAGGATTACAGATAGTGGGTTACCATACAAGGCTCTGAACTTCTGTTTTGATTGTGAGCTATCACATGAGGACATGGAATTTTCCATTTGTTTTATGATGTATTTTTGGTGAGACATGGTCTTACTGTATAAACCAAACTGGGCCAGAATTTGATACATAGGCCTGTCTGGCTTTGAACTTAAAATCTTCGTGCCTTAGCCTTACAATAAATTTTCCATGTGACGGTGTTGAAAATTTTTCATATTTTAAGCTATGTTTGGTGGTACACACCTATAATTCCAGTAGGTAGAAACAGGAAGATCGAGGGTTTGAGGTGACTTTGGTTTACATAAGAGCCTGTGTCAAATTTCAAATTTTTATGCTAGGGATGCTTAACTTGTTCTGCCTTTTTGGAGGGTTGGGGACATAGAACACAGGCAAGAGTGCTCTACCACTGAGCTTTGTTCCCAACAAAATAAATTTTCTTAAAAAAGGTCTCATGCTGGGCATGGTGGTGCATGGCTTTAATCCCAGCACTTGGGAGGCAGAGGCAAGCCGATCTCTGTGAGATTGAGGCCAGCCTGGTCTACATAGCAAGTTCCAGGCCAGCTGGGGCCACAGGGAGACCCCGTCTCAAAAAAAAAAAAAAAAAAGACCAAAAAATAAAAAAGGGGATGGGGGTCTCATCCATATGGGTGGTATATCCTGTGCTTGAGGGGTGAAGGCAGGATCAGGAGTTCAAGGTTATCCTAGGCTATATAGCAGGTTTGAAACTAGCCTTGGCTATCTGAGATCATGTCTCAAAAACAGGCCAGCGAGATGACTCAGCTGGTAAAAATGCTTGTCCCACAAGCCTTAAGACTTGAGTTCAGTCTCCAGAACCCTTGGTGGAAAGAGAGAACCAACTCCCAAAAGTTATCCTCTGACCTCCATACATGCAGCACTTACATACAGAGACACACACATTATAAACATATATGATAAACCCAAGGTATCAACTATGCTATCCCCAGTGACCTTTAACTCACCATTTTCCTTCTCCACCTCTGGGGTTGCCTTAGTTACTTAGGTTTACAGTAATATGCATGATCAAGTAAAATATATATTAAAATACCTTTTCACGCCATTTTTTTTTATACTATGTATATTTCTCAACTGTTTTTTGTTTGGTTTTTTGTTTTTGAGGCAGGGTTTAATGATATAGCCCTGGTTGGTCTGGAACTGACTATATAGGACAGGCTGGCCTCAAACTCTCAGAGATCTGCTTGCTTCTGCCTCCTAAATGCTAGAATTTTGGGAATGTACCACCATGCTTAGCCTACTTCTCAAACTTTTTTTTTTTTGAGACGGGGTTTCCCTGTAGCCACAGCTGGCCTGGATTCAATATGTAGACCAGGTTGGCTTCGAACTCACAGAGATCTGCCTGTCTCTGCCTCCCAAGTGTTGGGATTAAAGGCATGCACCAGCTCTATTCAACCTTGAAAAGCTAGTTGCTTCAAGTTGGCCCATGTGGAGAAATTCTATCTTGTTAAGCGATAGTAGGGGTTTTGTTTTTCTTTTAATGTTGTTCAGAAAGTAGTATACTCAGATATGTAGATGCTATTCTTTTAAATTCATATTTCAATTTTTTTTAAATTTCATCAGACTTTTTTATAGGGTACCTTTGGTGGTTACTAATCTTGGCATGTCTGAACAACTGGGTTATAAAACAGAATCAGTTTCCTGCACATCCACTGGCTTTAGCAGAGCAGTAACAACACACAGGTAAGATTTTTATTACCCAAACAGTGAAAATGAAGGGAAAACAGATTGGATGAACATGCATGTCAACTACAGTATTCTTGCCATCTCCACATTTTCCTCTATATCTGTCTACTTAAAAGCTCTGTATACCTTTTTTTTTTTTTTTTTTTTTGCAGCTCTGAATTTTTTAATGAAGATGGCTCTTTAAAGGAGGTGCATAAAATAAATGAAATGTATACTTCTATACAAGAAGAATTAAAGGTATGTTGCATGAAGCACTTAAAGACCCCTTTAGAGTTTGTGTCAAATAGATCACTATCAATTTGTTATGGATAATTTGATACTTATTAGATAGGCTATATTTCATTAGCTGTCATAATGGAGACTACAGTCTCAGTGGTGGACAACTATACAAGTCTTGTCATATCATGGTTGTAGCTTTTTTTTTTTTTTGTCTTTTTGAAACAGGGTCTCCCTATAACCACAGCTGGCTTGGAACTCACTATGTAAACAAGGCTGACCTTGATCTCACAGAGATCCACCTGCCTCTGCCTCCTGAGTTCTGTGAAATGAAGGGAAAACAGATTGGATGAACACACGTCAACTACAGCATTCTTGCCATCTAAAGGTGTGCAATACCATGTCCAGCTTGTAGCTATTTCTTTTATCTTTACTTATTTTTTTAATGATAAGGTCTCACTATGTAGCCCTGCCTCGCCTGGAACTTGCTGTGTAGATGAGGCCAGCCTTGAATTCACAGAGCTCCATCTGCCTCTGCCTCCTGAGTGCTGGGATCAAACGTGTATGCCACCACATCTAGTGACTGTACTTATTTCTGGTGGCTGTAGTTATTTGTTTCAGATGTTACTTTCATTCCACGATCCATGTTGAAGCAGAGGCAGGTGGATATCTGTGAGATTGAGGCCAGCCTGGTCTATATTATGAGTTCTAGACCAGCTAGAGCTATATAGGGAGACTTGTCTCAAAAAGAAATTTTTAAAAAAATTTTGCATGAGTGTTTTGCCTGCATATTTAAGTGCTCCTGTGCTTACAATGGCTGTGGAGGCCAGAAGAGGGTGTCGGATCCCCAGGAACTAGAGTTATGGATGGTTGTTAGCTACCATGTGGTTGCTGGGAACTGAATCTGAGTCCTCTGCAAGAGCAGCCAGTGCTTACTTGGCCATCTCTCCAGCCCCAAGTAGCAGCTTTTATTTGAGACATTTTGGCAAAAGGAAAAAAGCAAGAAACAGGGTGAAGTCCTAGAACTGCCATGCCATTTTCACTCAGATTTCATTGGCATAGTACATCTTATAGCAGTACCACATAGCATAGACTCATATTCTTTTTCTAAGACAGAGAAGCACAACTACCACTATAGTCTGTCTCATGTCAATTTGTTTGGCAGAAGTGCAAGAGATTATTGGACCACTGTAAGATAAAAGGAGAGTGGGAAAAACAGACTGCAGCACAAGTTTGACCTCTGAGACAGGAAAGAAGAACAATTGGTTAGGAAGAGCCTTGGATTATAGTAGCATTCTATGAAAGTTCATCTGTGTTGATGAGGAATCCTTAATGAACAAAGTGCCCCAAAGTTGTTCCAGAGGCACTAATGCCCCTACTGTGCTCAGTCAGTCCTAGGAACACCTTTTTGGAAATAAGCCTTAAAAGCAAGCACAGTGGGGCTGGAGATGTAGCTCAGATGATAGAATGCTTGCCTAGCATTCACAGAGCCCTGGGTTTGATCCACAGCATCACATAAACCAGGTGCGGTAGTGTGCACCTATAATTTTAGCACTGGGGAGATGAGGCAGGAAGATCAGAAGTTGAAGGTAATCCTTGGGTATACCCATAGTGAGCTTGAGGCCAGCCTGAGATAAATAAGGCCTTGTGTCAAAAAAAAAAAAAAAAGCAAAATTAGTTACAAAACTAGGAACATCAGACAGCTAAAACCCAGTTGGCTACATAGATTATACTTCTATGGCCTCCATACTTACCCAAAGAGCATGCTAACAGAAAAAGGGTTAACATACTTTATATACTACTATTACACTGCTATTTTCTTTAAAAAATTTTTTTTATCTATGAGTGTTTTGCCTGCATGTACGTAAGTGCACCCATGTGCACAAAATGCCCAGGGAAGCCAGAAGAGGGCATGAGATCCCCTGGAAGTGGAGTTACAGATGGTGGTTAGCACTATGTGGGTGCTGGGAGCAGAACTAGGGTCCTCTTCAAGAACAGCTGCTGTTATAACCATTGAGTCAGCTCTCCAGCCCCACATACTATTTTTTTTTTGTAAGTTTTTTTGTTTTAATTAGGTGTATATGTGTGAGTTTAAGTTCAGTGCCTGAGGAAGCCAGAAGAGAGCACTGGATACCCTGAAGCTGGAGTTACAGACAGTTGTGAACCACCCACCATGGGTGCTGGAAACTAAACTTGGGTCCTCTGCAAGAACAGTAGGTGCTCTTAACCACTGAGCCATCTCTCCAGCCCCATATACTATTTTCTTAAAGATATATTTTTATTTATGTGTATGAATGTTTTGTCTGCATGTGTGTATGTGGACCAAATGTAAGCTGACCACAGAGGCCAGAAGAGGGTGTCAGATCCCATGGAATTAGAGTTAACAGGCAGTTGCAAGAGGCCAGATATGGGCCCTGGGAACTGAATCTGGATCCTCTGCAAGAGCAGCTAGTACTCTTAACTGCTGAGCCATCTCTCCAACTTCATGTACTATGAGTCAGGTTCTTTCTGTATCCCCAGCTGGCCTCAAACTCAGAGATCTGTCTGCCTCTGCCTCCCAAGCGTTGGGATTAAAGGCATGCACCACCACACCTGGCTTTATAATCTTATTTTTAATGCAATGTATTTTTAAAGTTTTAATTGACAGCTAAAACTTTATCAGGTAAAGTCAGGTATAGTTCACACCTGTCATCTCAGCACTGTAGGAGAATCAGGAATTTAAGGTTATCAGCAACATAGTGAGTTTGAGGCTATGTAAGACACTATTTCAAAAAAAAAAAGGCGGGGGGGAACGGGGAAAGAAACTAAGTATCTTTTAAAATCTGTATATGTATGTTATGGAATGGTTAAATCTAGGTAACAAATGCTTTATGTCAGTTATCATTTTTGTGGATAGAACACTTAGCATTCATTCTGTGCATTTTTATTTTTAAGACAGGATCTCCCTGTAGCCTCAGCTGGTCTGGAACTTACTATGTAGACCAAGCTGGCCTCAATCTCTTCACTGTGCATTTTTTTAAAAAGATTTTAATTATGTGTATAGGTGTGTGACATGTACGTGGGTATGTGTCCATGAGTACAGGTGCCTGCAGAAAAGGATGTTCAGTCTCCTGAAGCTGGAGTTTACAGGCAGTTGTGAGCCACCTGACATGGGTGCTAGGTTCTTGCAAGAGCAGCGAGCGCTCTTGCATTTTTCAAGAGTATATCATCTTTAGCTCTTCTCTTTCTCAGACTCTGTCACTGCCACATTTTATTTATCTTTCAAAAGACATGTTGATTCTTCATTTTGACAACTTGAATAGTTCTGAGCAGATATGCTAAAAAGTACCCATTATAACAAGTTATTCCAACTTTATTTTTACCCTCTACTTTTGATTTCATACTAAGAAACATTCTCTCTTATAAATTTTTGTTATTAAGGTATATTCCCAAATGGAATTCTCATTCTTTTAAAACTAAGACACACAGGGTCAGTTTGCTTTTCAAAAGTACTCTCTAAAGAGATTTAAAATCTCTATGGCTTCCTTTTATAGTACTAAAATATATTCACTTGTTTTTGTTGTGTTTATTGTTAGGGTGGGGTGTGTGTATGTTATGAGATAGGCCCTCATATAACACAGGCTGGCCTCAAACTCCCTGTGTAGACAAGGATGATGAATTCCTAATCCTTCCTCCGCCTCCTAAATGCTGGGATCACAGGCATACATCTTAGTTCTGTGGGGTTATGTGTGTGTGTGTTCATGTGCATTGTTTACATGTGCACAGTTGGGGTGAACCTCACATTCTAGGCAAGTACTCTATCACTGAGCTGTATCTCTAGCTCTGTATTTCTATTTCAGAGTGAATTTCCTTTTGTTTATTCATAGATGAATATATGGTATGTTAAGAACATGAAAATGGAAAGTTAATGCATGAAAAGCATGTCACTGCCTATAAAGCAACATCAAATGCTTTTTATTGAGGTCCTCCAAAAACACAAATAAAAATAAAATTTAGGGGCTAGAGAGATGGTTAGAGATAGTAAGACTCCTTGTTGCTCTTGTAGAGGACCTAAGTTGGTTCCCAGCACCCACGTGGTACCTCACAACAGCCTGTAACTCCAGGGCATTTGACATGCTCTCCTGACCTTTGTAGGAACCAGGCACAAATTCAGTGGAGATAAATACATGGAGGCATTTACACATACACATAAAATAAAATCCTTAAAAAAAATGAATATAAAAAGGCGAACAGTATTTTATATTCTGGACTACTGAGGATTTTTTGAGTCTAGGCTACTATAAGTACAAAACTTCTAATTTTTTGTCTATGCCATTTTATTTTGCAGAGAGTATGCCAAAAAGTTGAACAAAGTGAGCGAGAAGTAGAGAAACTAATAATGGATGTAAACAGATTAAAAGAAGCTAGAAAAAAGCAACAAGCACAGATTAAAGCAGAACGTAAGCAACAAATGAACACAGCTGTACTTTCATGCTTTTCTTGTTTGAATTATGGCTCTGTGGACAAGCCAACTGTACTATGTATGAATTAGTCCACACTGGCATTAAAAGGTGTGATTGCACTGATACCCTTAAATACTCCTGACCAGAGAACATGGCCCTGTAGGAGGTGTGTGCTATATTGTTGATACTAGAGCCTAAAACTTTAGTTTTCTTAGACTATTGTGGCATGTAAATAGGTGTTTGGTATTATTCATGTCTTTTTTTTTTTTTGGTCTTTTTGAGACAGGGTCTCCCTGTAGCCCCAGCTGTCCTGGAACTCCCTATGTAGACCAGGCTGGCCTTGAACTCAGAGATCCGCCTGCCTAACCTCCCAAGTGCTCGGGTTAAAGGCATGTGCCACCCCCCGCAATGTCTTTTTTTTTTTTTTGGTCTTTTTGAGACAGGGTCTCCCTGTAGCCCCAGCTGTCCTGGAACTCCCTATGTAGACCAGGCTGGCCTTGAACTCAGAGATCCGCCTGCCTAACCTCCCAAGTGCTCGGGTTAAAGGCATGTGCCACCCCCCGCAATGTCTTTTTTTTTTTTTTTTTTTGGTATTTTTGAGACAGGGTATCCCTGTAGCCCCAGCTGGCTTGGAACTTGCTGTGTAGACCAGGCTGGCCTCCACCATCTGACGCCCAGCGTCACTCTCATTCTGAATAATCTTGAAATCTTTACATAAAAGATTTGTGAAGTAAACATATGCTGAGCTCTTATTTTATACCTTTTAGGAGAGAAGAGTGTCCACGACAACCCTGAAGAAAACATTTTTCTTTGTCAGGCTTTACGAACCTTTTTTCCTGATTCTGAAGTTCTTCATTCTTGTGTTATTTCTTTGAAAAATAGGCTTATTTCTCAAAGTAGATGTAACACCAACCACCACCTTGATATGGCAGACAACCTGACTTTAATGGTAGAGTACATTTACACTCCTGAAGCGAGTCCAGCTTCTGCACCACGGATGATTAAACGTAAATCTCTAGACATACATGATCAATGGCACATGAAGAAAGCACGGTTGTTAGAGACAGAAAACCAACAGTCTGTGACAGATGTCTCCAACAGTAATCAAGAAAAAGCTTCCACAACAAACAGCCCAGATACAGATACAGAGATTGAGAGCACAGATGATGGTGAATATCCTCGGTCTCCTACATTTTGATTCTTTTTAAAATGAAGCCAGGTGTTTTTATTTCTACTGCAGCCTACTTGTAGCAATACAGAAAAGATTGTTTTTACTATATTCAGCTCTTCATAATTGTGGATAAATTATTTTTACTGTTCATCTCTTTACAGTAATATGTAAATGTTTTGCATGTTTTATAAAGTATTTAAAAATTCTTATTGTGTGTATCTGTACATGTTCAGCTACAGTCCCTTCTCCACCACTGTACCTTCCACACCCAGTCATTCCTCCTTCCCCTTTCAAATCTCATGTATTTCATTGGTTTCCCCAACCCCCCTTCCTTAAAGATTCATTTTTCCCCATCTCATGGACCCGTTTCTAGTATCTTAACCTCTATTTACATATAACGTATTTAGGATGCTTTTGGCCTTTGTTTTTATTTTTGTGGTGCTGGAACTGAACCCAGGGCCATGCGCATGGTAGGCAACTGTTCTACCACTAAGCTACACTCTAGTCAAAAATGCTTTTATTTCAAAGCACAACTTTTCAGTGTACACCCCCCCCCACCCACCCGGCAAACTGTTTAAGCTAGAACATTCTTTGAAACTGGAAAACAGACACTAGTCTTATTTTCACAGCATGGAAAGAAGCATAAAGTTTGTAAACTTGTGCCAGCAAGATGGCTCAGCAAGTAAAGATACCTGCTACCAATTCTGAGGACCTTGGTTGGATCCCTGGGAGCCATGCTGTGGAAAGTGAGAACTGACTCCTACAAGTTGTCCTGACTTCCACATGTACACCATGGATGCATGTACCACTCCCATACCACAGACAATAAACATCATAAATACTTAAAAGTTTGTAAAATTTTACTTTTACAATAAGTCAATATTCTTATTGTTTTTTTTTTGTTGTTGTTGTTTGTTTGTTTGTTTGTTTTTGAGATAGGGTAGCCCTAGCTGGCCTGGAACTCAACTATCTAGACCAGGCTGACCAGGCTCCATTCTCTTGCCTCTGCCTCCTGAGTGCTGGGATCACAAGTCATTAATATTCTTATTTAAAGAGCTGGAGAGATGGTTCAGTGCTTGTTCTTCCAAAGGACCCAAGTTCAGTTCCTATCACCAGTGTCAGGTTGTTCACAACTGCCTATAACTCCAGCTCCAGGAGATTCAATGCCCTCTTCTGGCTACTGAGGGCACCAGTATACACATGGCATGCATACACACACACAAAAAAAAATCTTTTTTTGTTTTTGAGACAGGGTCTCCCTGTAGCCCCAGCTGTCCTGGATTCACTATGGAGACCAGGCTGGCCTCAAACTCAGAGATCCACCTGCCTCTGCCTCCCAAGTGCTGGGATTAAAGGCGTGTGCCACCACACCCAGCAAAAAAACAAATCTTAAAAATAAGTGATGATAAAGTACATGGAGTTGGGTGCAGAGTTCAACATCTATAGTCCCAACTCCTCTAGGAGCTGAGGCGGAGATCACTTGAGCCCAGTAATTGGGAAAGCTGTCCCTGTCTCCAAAATAGAAAAACAACCCCCCCCACACACACACAAAAACCCTGTCTTTGTAGATATATTTGTGAAGTGTACACATGGTACCTTCATTACTGAACATAACATTGAATGGATACCTTTACCCTTGTACTTCCACCAATTTCTTTTTTTTTTTTTTTTTTTTCCAGTTTTTTTTGGACAGGGTCTCCCTGTAGCCCCAGCTGTCCTGGAACTCATTATGTAGACCAGGCTGGCCTTGAACTCACAGAAACCTGCCTGCCTCTGCCTCCAAGTGCTGGGATTAAAGGAGTGTGCCATCATGCCTGGCTCTACCAATAACTTTCTAGAGGAATTACTTGAGAGAATTCTCTCTCTCAATAAAACTATAATCTTGTGTATTGATGTGCACTAATTATCATGGGGTGGTTTGAAGCCACTTAATACCCAGAGACGGTTTGTGCAAACTGCTGGGTGGTTTAACTGGTGTCATAAGTAAACTGGTACTATACATAGCAGGAGAGCCAGAGTTATCAATTAATCCTAATTACATCACAGAGATTGAAAGTAAATTATGCATCATCCCTTCATGTAAACACAATCTGTTTAAAGACAGATTTGTCCAGGAACACATACTTGGTCTTTCTGTGATTAGTTCACTCCATCTTAGTGTACACCTTTGCAAAGAGAACTACTCTCCTAACCCGGTACAACTAGCACTTACTAGTTAGGAAATGACTCCAAAGGCATGGGAAATGCCATACAAGCATGAGGACTAGAGTTTGGATCCCCAGCACCCACATTTATAAAAGCCAGGAGTGGGTGTGATGGCTCACAGTAAGAGCACTTGCTGCATAAGCCTGACCACCTCAGTTCAATGTCCAGATACCAGGGTGGGGGGAAAAACCCACAAAGAAAAAAACTCCAGCTGGGCATGTTGGCACACGCCTTTAATCCCAGCACTTGGGAGGCAGAGGCAGGTGGATCTCTGTGAGTTCAAAGCCAGCCTGGTGTCTATATAGTGAGTTCCAGGACAGCTTTGACTACAGGGAGACTGTCTCAAAAAAAAAAAAAAAAGACAATGACTCCAGGCATTTATAACTCCAGAGCCAGTCGTGTGTGCTATTCAAACAAGCATCCCACCTTCATACACCCATTTCCCTAACATTTCAATTGTAAGAACAGAATCTGAGGTAAAGTGGAATTCCAATACAAGCCCTCCCTTATATATTTCCTTTCCCATTATCAGTAATATGTGACACTATACATAACAACCATAAATACTTTTATTCAAAATGTGTACGATGTAATTAGCATTAGCATTTTAAGCAGTTGGTCCACAGAACACTCACTGGTATGGAGAGGAAGCACCATACCACCTCTCCTACCTGCTGAAATGCTTTCTACCCAACTTAGTACTGAAATACAACCACTTACAAATTTACTGGCAGTAACCTTATAAAATTTACTCTCGATATCTGATGTTACAAACTTTAGGGTCTTTGAGATATGCAGGATCCTTGTATGTAACTGGCATAAATCCTGTAAAGAGATAATTAAAGCTCTTTAAAAAAGATAATGAACAAAATTCTTACTAGTTTAATTCAGTTGTTTAGGTATACTTACCCATTATCTGGGCTCTCTTAATTGCTTTTGCTATTTCTTTCTGTTTTTTTCCACAAAGACCTATAAAAATTGGAGGGAAATGTTCTTATTCTTAAGAAAATGCCAATATTAAGTTTACAAATATTTTCTAATAGTAAATACTTTACATTTTGTCGGTTATACAGTCTCATAAACATTCAATTCTGGTATTATATATAGCTCAAAGATACAGAACACCTGGGTTTGAATCCCAGCACCCACATGGCAGCTAACAACTGTCCGTAACTCCAGCACCAAGGAATCCAATGCCCTTTTCTGACCCCCGAGGGCACCGAACTACACAGATACACTTACACACATTCAGGCCATTTACTCATACACATAAATAAAGCAACAACAAAAAACTCAATTTGGATATAGCCAAAATATGGCCATCAGTTGCTGACACTAAGTTTTAGTCTAGGAATTATAGTATACTTCGTAATGACACAATTTGTTTTCTAATGTGTATGAGTGTTTTACCAGCATGTAAGTGTCCAAGTACAATGCCCTCAGAGGTTAGAAGAAGGTGTCAGATCCCCTGGAAATGGAGTTACAGATGGTTATAAGCTGCCATATAGGTGCCAAGAATCATATCCAGGTCCTCTGAAATATTCACAGCCAGTGCTCTTAACCACTGGGCTCCAAGAACGTTATTTTTTAAAGACCAAATTTCTTTTTTTTTCTAAATACTTTATTTACTATTTTTATTTTATGTGTATGCATGTATTGCTTGCAATGTGTGGGGGTCAGAAGAGGCACTGGATCCCCTGGAACTGGAGTTAACAGATGGCTGTTAGCTGCCACCTGGGAACCAAACTGGGGTCCTCTGCAAGAGCAGCCAGTGGTCTTAACTGCTGAGCCATCTCTCCAGCCCGTGAAGACAAATTTCTGTATGTTGTCAGCCTCTAGTTAAATGTGAGTAAAAAAGATAAAGTAATAACCCATGAGGCTAAGTACCTAATTTCAGTTCTTGTAACATTTGTATGGTTTAATAATGATTTAGAGCATGATTAGAACATTTATCAGTTTTCTGAAATAATAGATTGATGTAATTCTTATCTACATTTCAATTTCTGTGGTTAAAAACATACCTGTTATGTGCCTTCCATAAATGCATCCAGTGAATGGAGAAATAAACTGGGACAAAAGCTATTTTTGAGTTGTAATTGGAGGGAAAAAAAGTGTATTAGTATACTTGTTATTCAACCCTGAATGTGTGAATTTTTAAAAAAGCTTTATGCATGACCTTCAAGTTACATAAAGATTTAAGACAAATAACATGTAATATCTCATGTTAACAAACCACCTTTTTAAAAAAGTTAAAACATCTAGTGTATCAAAAAAGTCAATATGACCAAGTAACAGGTTACTCAGTGTATTCGTTCAGTGCTAAACCTGTTGACTTTCCACCCATATCTAAAAGACCACCACTTCTAGCAAGTCACTAAAAATTTCATCTAGGACGATAAGCTATCATATTACTGTGAAGATGAATGATCAGACTACAGTGACCTCTTCAAGAGCTACATTTACTGTAACTTATTTTTATTAAATACATTATTAATATTTTCTAGGTACCAGGCACTGTATTTCGCTCTTTGCACATTCCTACTATACTGTATTTTTTTTCTAACTTTTTTTTGCAATTGATACATGGTAATTTTACAACATATACTGTATTTTTTATAATTTCTTATATTTTCTCCCTCAAAGACAGCTATCATTTTATCCAACTGTCAAAATACTTAACTCCAACACCATTCACTCTCCCCAGATTTGCCACTTCTAATTTTCTGGGAGCTTAAAGAGAAAATATTTGAAGCCATAATGTACGGTGGTGAATTGCCAAGGGTCAACTTCACTAGAGATTTCTCCAAAGCACTCATGCCTGTAGATGGAGAATCAATGCTACAGTGAGCTACTGTTCAGACCTTTCAAACAGAGAAAAAGAGAAACTGTAAACTGAAATAGTGAATGAGGGTGAGCCAAGGGCTTGGAACTGTATAAAGAAAATTATAACCAGATCTGATATTATGTAGCTGCTAAAAACAATTGCCTCTACATAAAACCTGGTATGAAAGTGACATGACTCTAAGCAAACAGATAAAATCCTCAAGTCCAATGTCATAAGAAGTAAAACCATTCCTCACCTGTACATTCTTATAATCTACACGTTTCTCACACAAGATACATTTCTTAAGAGGCTCCTTATAAGGGTTTTCCATTGCAATGGGCTAGGATAAAAGAACAGTGTCATAAAAAAATGTAAAATGTGTCAATCTGAGTTGGGGAGGGGCTTACTGCTACATTTAAATCCCTGTGTACATACATACTTTGTAACACTTTATTCTGTGCCAATGTGACTAAAGAGGAATTAACTTATGGAGGATTCTGAAACAAAATATCTCTGCAGAAACGGGCTTCTGGGAGAAATAAGTGTGATAAAGGGATTCTTTACTCAAATATTTTGCTTGGATTACAGATGACTAAACCATCTTATTTAAAATTAATTCAATCTAGCTTTAAGAAAAACAGCACAATCGAAAACATCCAATTCCTAAGTTAAACTGCTAAATAATTTACTCATGCCCATGTTTCTCTATCAGGAGTGTTTTCACTATTTCATTTTATAAAGAGGTAATGCCCCATGGCTTACTGTCAAAAAAGGTTTTCTGACATCAACTTTACGGGCTGCTATATAAATTAGTGTGGGAGCCCTTTTGGCTGTTCTGTCCTTGGTGTCTCTGTCACAATGCCTCCCTCCTATGGTAAGAATGGTTGGCTCCAGTTTAGAGGCATTTTAAATGTTTTAATTTTTTTGTTAGCCTAAGAGGTACAGAATTCATTGTGAGATTTTATTTATATGTACAAATATACCTGTTAGTAAACTTTGTTCTTACTTGCCTCCACTGCCCTCACTCATCCTGCCTCTCCCCATCTTGCTGATCCACTTCCTCATCCCAAATAATTCCTCCTTCTTTTATGACATGACAGATTCTATCACCCTCTCTTGTCCCCTCCCATTAACCTCTTCTTCCCCTCTCATGGTCTCTTTTTTACTTTCATATCCCACATTTATATTGTTTTTTCTTTCTTTTTGGGAACAGATTCTGTGTATCCCTAGCTGCTATCAAACTTGCTGTCCTCCTGCCCGAGCCTCCCAAGTGCAAACTACCACATCTTGGTACAAGTTCTTAATTTAGAAACAACTTTAAAATTTATGATCTACTGTAATTATAACAAATTAGTATGCGAGCCTTTTTCTGTAGAGACACATAATTTTCATTAGCATTTCCATGGGATCTATGACCAGAAGAAGAGTATGTTTCCTTTATTCACTTACAGTATGGTAAATAGATCAGATGACTAAGATGGATGCACATCTGTCCAGACAAATCCTTTGCTATTAACAGTTTCTAAAGCTTCCTTTGTTTTCTTGCTTTTCTGTATTTGATATACTTGATCTTAGCCAAAAAAGCTGAGAAGCAAATTTTTTTTTTCACTTATTTTCTTATTTAGAGCCTAGGGTGGCCTCCAACTCAATAAATCCTCCTGCCTCAGCTTCCCAAGTGCTGGGATTACAGTGTATGTGCATCACCACCATGTCTAGCTTGTCTTAAATTTTCTTTTAATATTTATTATTTTTATTTTATGTGTATAAGTGTATTGCCTGCATGTAAGTACACCTGTGTCATACAATGCCCACAGAGATCAGAAGAGGGCATTGGATTCCCTGGAACTGGAGTTAGGGATGGTTGTTAGCTGCCATGTGGGTGCTGGGAATTGAACCCAGGTCCTCTGCAAGAGCAGTCAGTGCTCTTAACTACTGAGCCATCTCTCCAGTCCTGTCTTGAATATGGTATTAGGTGTCAAAGAGTTTTGCCTGTAGTAAGAAAGCTCAAGCTACCCAAGTCCATGTGCATCATTTAAATCCATTAAAATACACCTACAGTTTAGAAGCAGCTGATGCAATGTCCTAATGTAAAACTTTCATTTGGATCTCTTATCAAGGTAGCCTGCAAAAACTGATGAGATTTTGGACAATCCCTAAATTCCATTACATAACTACAATATTCTGTCTACCCAGGCTAACTTTTGAAATTCTCAAATCATATATCCTTGAAATCTAGGAATAAAAATAGGGTCTAACAAATGCCATGAGTCGGAATTCCCTTCAAAACCTGTGACCAGAGTCAGGAAGTTATACTTTCCAAGCTCAAAGTAACCATTAATTTAACTGTTTTGCCATATAACTGAACTCAAATAGATAAATCTTACCAGGTCCTCATTGCTGGTTACTTGTTTATACTGTGAACAAACTCTTCTCCACAGCACTGCAATTAAACAGAAATGGCAATAACCCAATTATTTTCAGCAGCTGAATGTCTAACAAAGATAAGGCTAGTGGCACAATATGAAATAAAGGTTTTATATTCCTTTTACTCAATGATACATCCTTTAATTTACATTTGGGGGCACAATATAAAACAAACTGTGTGACTTCCAAGGCTTTGGAAAAAGGGCATATAATTCCCTCTCTTATAAAACCTCTCCTCAGGCTGGAGAGAGGGCTGGGTAGTTAAGAGCGCTTACTGCTCTACGGGAGGACCTGAGTTCGATTCCCAGCACCCACATCAGAGATTCACAACTACCTGTAACTCCAGCTCCAGAAGGATCCCACATCTCTGGGGTCCACAGAAACCGGCATTCACAAGCAAATACGGGCACAAAGACCCATACACAGAGTTAAAAATAAGTTAAAAATCTTTTTTAAAAAAGCTCCCTCCTCATCCCTTCCCACAGTTACCATATTTTAATACAAATGTACAAGAGACGCAACAGAACGGTACTGTCACACCAAAAGGAAAATGAGTTGGTTGGTAGGGAAGCACCGAAATAAAAATTTCAATTTTAAAGAGCTGACTGCAACTCCCAAGTCCCTTAAGCTTTAACATCCTAGTCACGGGAGATTACATAGTTCCACCCGTCTTAAAAAAAAATCTCAGCGTCGCCAAGTGAGGATGGCATCGTTGTCAGCACCTAGGCGGAGGCTGCAACTCTATAACGGAGACGTTACCCGCGGAAATCCCGCGGCCTGCGAGGGAGGCAGCAGCCGTTCCCAACTTCTTCCTCCCGGCACCGCGCACAGCGACCGCAGCAGCCATGGTCCCTCGCGCTTACTCTTCCTTTCCTTTTTCCCAAGCGCATCCACAGGTCCCTTCCGGTCTCTTCCCCTGAGGGCCGGGGTATTCCACTCAAACGTTCCGGGAACGAATGTAGAGAACAGGCGAAAGGATAGGTGGGATTTCACTGCACCTGCGCTACCCCTTCCGGTTCCCGGGCTCGCGTGACGCAGGCGCTTAGCCCGACAGAGGTGGAACCGTGTCACTTGTGGAATCCAGAGGTGGAACCCTGCACCTACATCTGGTCCACTGACCGTGGCAGCTGATTTGGGGTCTTGTTCTGGGCGGTGAAGACGCGGATCCGCAGCTGGCGTGTCGCGGTCGCCGGGCATGAGGCCGGGACCTAGCCATGGAGGAAGGCGGCTCCCGCATCCGCCGGCGTGTGTCTGCCCGCAAAAGGAATCGTAGCTTAGAGGGCATCTGTGCCTCTCCCCCCGCGACCCAGTCCCTGACCGGCGCCGACCAGGAGGAGGAAGCGGGGGCCGGGAGCCGGCGACGAAAAACTGTGGGCCTGGAGCCCGGCCAGGTACAGCCCCACCTACTCCTTCCCCACCCGGCCTGGTCCTGGGAACACCCGGAGCTTGGTGCCTACCCCGGGCCCCTCCCGAAACCGCTGGGAGACGCCGTGGAAGGTTTGAAACTGCCGAAAGACTGCCAGTTTCTTCTCAGGTGCAAACAGTTGACTGATGAGATAAATGCCTCCATTTGCCCCTGTCGTGGTTGTACCCGTGTTCAGCTCTTAGGAGATACTGGCTTGTTATCCCTATTTCTAAGTTGATGTGAACTGTTCACACACACGCACACACACTTACGCAGAAAAAGTGTACACAGGGCAGCCAAGTGGCGGGACAGGGACACAAGCCAAGTCTTCGAAATGACTGCTGCTTCTACTTTACTAATAAAATCAAATTTATTGTCCGCCCATTAATGTGCTGGTTACTTTCTTAGCTACAACATCTTGATTTTACAACAGTAATCAGACTCCAAGTAGCTTCAGTAATTATCTCACATTTTACATCTTTATGTGTAGGCTGTGGGTTCAAATTTAAGTACCAAAAAATAGATTTACAATCCCACTATCACTGGTCTGGTCTGGGGATATAGCACACTTGGTAAAATATTTTGGTAGCTTGCATAAAACCTAGAGTTTGATCCCCAAGCAGAGCCTAAAACTAGGCATGGTGATGCCTAGGCATACCTATAATCCCACACTCAAGAAGTAGAGGCAGGAGGATAAGGGTCATCCTTGGCTACATAGTGAGTTCAAGGTCAGCATGGACTATATGGGACCCTGACCCATGTCAAAATAATTAAGGATCCTGATTTCATCCCATTAGTCCAGAAACACTGTTGTTTAGACAAGTCAGTTCACCTCTCTGGACTTCTGTGGTTTTTGGTCTTTTGTTTGTTTTTGTTTTTTTTTAATCGGAGGATGGTAATATATTTGCATATAGGTATATAATTGATACAGGCCTTTGCTGGAGCTTTTTACTCTTAATGAAGATTGACTATTCTAGATGTATTTTTGTTTCCTTTCTAGCAAAGTGACAGTGAAGAAGACATGTTTGGTGACAGCTATACAGAAAACTCCTTTTTAGCTCAAGTTGATGCCCTAGAACAGAAATATATGCAATCTCCTGAACATAGGAAACATGTTACAGACTTTGCCACCGAAGATCTTTGTTCAGAAAGCATCCAAAACAAACTTGGTATTACTGCTGTAAGCAACTTGTCTGGGTCTAAAATGAATGAGGATGCAAAGAACCAGATTGGCCATGATGTCCCTGTTGAACCTGGAGATGGTCTTCTGTTTGAAGTGCCATCTTCTCAAGTCTTATATTTTGAACATTTGCAGAACACTTCAAATGATTTGGGTCATCAGTCTACTGAAGAAAGAGACAGGAACTCACACAAGACAGCAGATGAAGACTTGTCCTGTACTCGACTAGAACAGCCCCAGCAAAATGATGAATTCACTTCTACAGTCAAGGATACTTCAGAGATGAGTAGGACAAAAAGTGTAAAGGATCATCTGAAAAGTGCCATGACTGGGAATGCCAAAGCCCAGACACCAGTATTTTCTAGGAGTAAACACTTCAAAGAGACGCTCCTGTCTGAAGAAATTAGTGTTGCTAAGAGAGCAATTGAGTCGTCATCAGATGATCTTGGTCCTTTTTATTCACTTCCCAGCAAAGTGAGAGACCTTTATGCTCAGTTCAGAGGAATTGAAAAGTTATATGGTAATGCTTTTTGCAAAAAGAGGGGGAAAAATGCCATCATTATAATATTCAAATCAGTAGAAGCAAGCCCTTCCATGGTCCTGTTTCTCACATGGAATAATCATATCAGTTGTGCTACCCTTCCACTGCTGTCATGCCACTACCTGGCTTCTTTCCTTCCCTACAGTCATGCTTCTCTAACCAGTTGTCCTTGCTGTCTCTCTTGCCTGAATAATTTTTCAGTCCACTCAAATTCTGGATTCTGTGCCCTCACTCAGTTACAATGACTAAGGTGCCTAAACCCAGTCATATTTTAGTGCCTACCTTCCCTGTCCGCAGTAGCTTATACTGTCAGCTATTGACCACACCACTGAAACGTTCATCCCTTGACACTCTGCTTCTGATTCATTTTTTCTGACTTAGCTGTTTTATAGTTTTCTTGATATAGGTTGGCTCTAAATTCTCTTAACAATTTAGTTATTGAAATTCCTTTGAATGCTCAGAATCTTAGGTGAAAGAAATCAGTAATATAATTAGTTAAGACAAAACATATTTAAAGACAGTTACAGCTAAGACTTAAGTGCAAAAAATACTGCAGTAATAGTAATGTATCTTGTAATATTTTTCAAAAGTCCTGGGTCCTTGCATATATTTCATGATACTGTTTTAGACCAAGGGACAGCAGTTACCATACTAAGAGATCAGCCCATTAGTCATCACTTCATAAGTGTTTCTGGAAGTCTTTTGGAGAGTTTATGAACTATTTGAAAATGGGGGTTTTCAGAAGATAGATTGAAGAAGTAGAATTACAGAAAATAATAGTTTATTGAATTCTAAATTGTGAGGTACATGGTTTAAGAATTAACAGTCTAATGCTAGATGTAGTGGTTCACTCTTAAAATCCTAGCACTTGGAAGGTGGAGGCTGGAGGATCCAGATTTTAAGGTCATTCTCAGCTACATAGCAACTTCAAGGCCATCCTAGGTTACATGAGAGCTAACTGGTTATAGTTTAGTCTGATAACTTTCTTCCCTCTGCCTTTCTCCTGCTAGCTCTGAATATGCTGCCAAAATGAAGGCAGAACTTGGGACTATGATTTTTTAAATATATTTTATTATTTATTTTATGTGTATGAGTGTATTGTCTGCATATATGTGAGTGTATTATGTCATGCAGTGCCATGGAGATCAGAAGAGGTCATCAGATTCCCCTGGAACTGGAGTTAAAGGACAGTTCATAGCTGCCATGTGGGTGCTGGGATTCGAACCCGGGTCTGCTGCAAGAACAACTAGTGTTCTTAATCACTGAGCCATTTCTCTAACCCCATAGTTTTCTGATAACTTTCTTCCCTCTGCCTTTCTCCTGCTAGCTCTGAATATGCTGCCAAAATGAAGGCAGAACTTGGGACTATGATTTTTTAAATATATTATTTATTTTATGTGTATGAGTGTATTGTCTGCATATATGTGAGTGTATTATGTCATGCAGTGCCATGGAGATCAGAAGAGGTCATCAGATTCCCCTGGAACTGGAGTTAAAGGACAGTTCATAGCCACCATGTGGGTGCTGAGAATCAAACCTTGGGTCCTTTGCAAGAACAGTCGGTGCCCTTAACCGCTGAGCCATCTCTTCAGCCCCAGGACTATGCTTTTTGAGATTATAGGCATGTGCTGTAATGATCGGCTGGACAGGACTCTAACTCAGCCTTTTCTTATGGAAGTAGTGCATTACTCAGTAAATTGTGCTTGATAATAGTTCCCAACTGCTAGAGCTTGTCAGCCCCTTTAAATCTAGCCCTGTTTCTTAAACAGTACTTCATCTTTTTTTAAAAAAAAGGTGGGAGAGGACAAAATAATTGTTTTCCAAGTTAGATTCTTTGCCAAGGACATGTCAAATGAGTTGTAGAATGACTATCAGTTATATTGGTAGCTTCTAATAAATTTGATTAAGTAACTTTTTGATGATATACACTGTTTAATTACTGATTTCCATTATTTTGTTCATGTCACCCAGATTGGCTATGTAGTCATCAAGGAAGACCTTGAACTTCTGATCCCCTTGCATTCACTGCCAAACTGCTAGAATTACAGGCATGTGCCACCACATCCAGTATATGGAGTGCTGGGGCTCAAACCCAGGCCTTCATATATACTAGGTGAGCACTCATCAACTGAGCTACATCTTCAACCTTCAAATTCTTCAGAGTGACTATACTAGTTTTCATATCATGTCTTAGACTTGTTCTACTTTCATGAATCTATCTCCCTGAATTGTGGGCACTCTAGATGTGCCAGTTAGTAATACTGGCTTTTTATTACTTAAAGTCCCGTAGTACTTTAACATGGTATTCGACCATTCAAAGATCAGGTCTTTAAGAGCCAGTTAAAGTTTTTATTGGTTTGTGCAAGACCTTATGGATTTCCCTCTTCCCCTCTTCTCATAAGATGGTTTTGGGGTTAGATGAAGAAGGTAAACATAATCTTGTAGAACATAAGAAGACTTTAAAATGAACATAGGTCCTTAGACCATCCATCTACTCCATAGAGGATGGCCCCTGGTCTCCAGGCTGCCATCTGTCCTGCTTATACCCAAGTCTGTAACTGACTGAGGTAGCTACTTGCCCATCCTGTTGACAAGGTCTGAACTAAGCCTCAATGGCTGCACATTGCACATGTAGTATTGTAGGCAGGATTTGCCATTTAGTAGAGTCATCTTTACTTGTATGAGGAAATTGGCACACTGAGATATTTGTTTTTCTTCTCAGAAAACTCTTGGGAATACGAAAGGAGAAACTAATTCCTTTTGTGTTTTTCTTTTAAATTCTACAGAGTGGCAACATACATGTTTAACATTGGGTTCTGTACAAAAAAGAAAAAATTTAATATATTCCTTGCCAACAAGTGGTGGAAAAACTCTTGTGGCTGAGATTTTAATGCTACAAGAACTACTTTGCCGAAAGAAAGATGTTTTAATGATCCTTCCATATGTGGCAATTGTCCAAGAAAAGGTGTGTGTTTTTTAAAAAAAATTTCATATTTTCTAATATACTGTTAAGGTTTAAAAATTAGCATAAATAGCTGTTAACTGTGATTCATGATAATTATTTTTAGAATATACAAAAGTAAGCTAGAGTACTTACATAAAATCTCTTCAAGTAATTAACCTATTAATAGTTTTAAATTAATGGTTTGAACTGTATCTTAAATGGTCTATTAATAGTAGGCCTGCTTTTTCAAGCTCCAATTAATTAATTACTTTAAATAAATGAGTCAATTTGATTTTTTTTTTTTCTGTTTTTTTGAGACAGGGTCTCCCTGTAGCCCCAGCTGTCCTAGAACTCACTATGTACACCAGGCTGGCCTTGAACTCATAGAGATCCGTCTGCCTCTGCTTCCCAAGTGCTGGGACTAAAGGTGTGTACCACCACACCTGGCTCAATTTGATTTTTTTATTAAATATTTTTCAATTATGTTTATGTATAGGTATGTGCATTTGAGTACAACTGCTCATGAAGGCCAAAGGCATCAAATCTCCTTGGAGCTGGAGTTACTGGCAGTTGTGACCTGCCCGGTATGGGTATTGGGAACCAAACTAGGATCCTCTGTAAGAGCAGTATGTGCTGTTAACCTCTGAGTCATCTTTAGCCTCTCAATCTGATGGTTTTTTTTTTTCAGTCAAAGAGAGTTGAAACTTATTTTTGTGTTTATTATGTAGTTGAAAAGTTGCATTCACTTGTTTTGCAAAAATCAACACCTTTCCTCTACAGTATTTCTTAGATATAGATGCCTAATCTGTACTCTGATCCCATTGTTTGGGACTTTACCTTTTCTTTTTTTTTTTTTTAATTTTTTTTTTAAATTTTATGTGTATGCATATATTGCCTGCATGTAAGTAAGTGCACCCGTGTTGTGTCGTGCAATGCCCGCAGAGGACAGACGAGGCTGTCGGATCCTCTGGGACTGGAGTTACAGACAGTTGTTAGCTGCCATGTGGGTGCTGGGATTTAAACCCGGGTCTTCTGCAAGAACAACCAGTGTTCTTAGCCGCTGAGCCATCTCTCCAGCCCCCAACTTTACCTTTTTAAGAGAATTCTTCTTGAACTCTTAGTAACTAGACTTTTAATTTGTGTTTTTGTTAAACATTCTAGATTTCAGGTTTATCAAGTTTTGGTATAGAACTCGGTTTCTTTGTTGAAGAATATGCTGGAAGCAAAGGAAAATTTCCTCCAACTAAAAGAAGAGAAAAGAAATCACTATATATTGCCACTATTGAAAAAGGGCACAGCCTGGTGAACTCCTTGATTGAAAGTGGAAGGATTAGTACTTTGGGTCTGATTGTGGTAGATGAGGTTGGTGACATTTGTAACTTAACATATTTGTACTGATATATTGCACTCATTTTTCTAATTATTATATGGCTTCTCTTATAACCTCTATAATGTAACTCTTATTTTTATTTTTGTTTAATATTTTATTCATTTTTATTTTTGTGTGTATGATTGTATTGCCTGCACATATGTAAGTGTACCCATGTTGTGCAGTGTCTGCAGAGTACAGAAGAGGGTGTCAGATCCCTTGGAGTTGGATGGTTGTTAGCCATCATGTGGGTACTGGGAATCAAACTGGGGTCCTCTGCAAGAGCAGCCAGTTCACTTAACTGCTGACTCATCTGTCTAATCCCCTAATTTATTTTTATATACAGACAATACAAGTAAAGACATCCTATGTCTGGTGACCTTAAATTTATGTCAAGCATTTCTTGAAACATGAATATGTGTATCTATGTAGACAATTTTATAGTGGTACTTAACAAATATCAAATATTGGTGATACTGCCAAATTTCATTAACCTAAAACATCAGTTGAATAATACATATGTACTATAATTCCAATATCTAGTATGCATTTATTCTGTATAAAATAGTGATGTTTTATATGAACATTATATGAACATTTACTTTTTATCCCACCCCTGCATTTAAATCTCAAAGTTGCACATGATTGGCGAAGGGAGTCGTGGTGCTGTCCTGGAGATGACCTTGTCAAAAGTCCTCTACACTAGCAGTAAGTATTGATTTATTATCAAGAGATCTATATGTAAGAGACTTACTTCTGTCACTAGATTGTGTAACCTAGAGCAAGACACTTAAGGCTCCTGCCAGTAGTTTTAATTTTCTAAAGTAAGCTTATGAATTTTTGATGAAAGAACAGATGTATGAAACCAGGCATTATGGGGCATGCCTTTAGCCCTAACACTTGGGCGGCAGAGACAGGTAGATCTCTGTAAAATCGAGGCCACTCTGGTCTACATAGTGAGTTCCAGGCCAGCTGTGGCTACAGGGAAACCCTGTCTCAGAAAAAAAAAAAAAGGATGCGTGAGAATTGTGAAGATATTTGAGGCAGTCTTTAGACTCCACTGTCTACCAGCAAGTGCTTCATCTCATCACCTAGCCTCTGTAGTTAGCTGTAAAATGGAGAGAGTAATGGTGTAGGTGATTGTGAGGATGACATGAGTCAACATGACTCCCTCTCCAAAACTAGCACTTGATAAGGTTTACTGCTGCCATCATCCTCATCACCATCACTATCATCTTCCCATAAAACAGTATCTTTAAGTAGTCACTTTAAAGAGCTATTATGCAAGACCTCAGTAGACTGCCTGAGAGTGCCTGGATCTGGCCTCCCCATGATGGTGAGCCTCCCCTGCAATGGGACCATGTGAAGGCCCTCCCACTTTGCCAGGGCTAGACTGCTCGGCCCTGCAGTAGGGGCTGAGACCTCAGCAGACTGAGTGCCTGAATCTGGCCTCCCCTTAGTGAACTTCCCAAATTGTCCTGTGAGAGCACACTACTAGGGAAGGAAGGAAGCCTGAGTGTACCTGACTGGAGCCTGACTTGGGCCTCAGTGGGAGCTCCTAAGTAGCTAATCTGAAGCAATCAGTTCCCTCCAATATAAAATCTGAGAGAACCCGAAACCTAGACCAACCAGCTTTACATACCCAATAAGAAAACAAGGCACAACAAAAATACAAACAGAAGCAGACTTCAATTCAGCAAAGGAAGGCTTGAGTTTCATATGAGAATCACAAACAACAAAAGAAATCCACATACCAAAATCACAATGGAAAAATTATATGGAAAACCAAAACTTCACCAGTCCTATAGAAGAGTTCTAGAAGGAGAGCCCCCTAGAGATAACCCAGGACACAAAATTTAAAAGAAAAAATCATAAACATGATCAAGGAATTTAATGACTTTAAAGAACATACAAACAAATCAAAGCACTAAAAGAAAACAGGGATAAAGAAGACAAAAGTAAATAATAAATAAATAAATAAGTAGAAAATACAACATGAAGCACATAGAACACCAAATAGACAGGACCAGAAAAGAAACTCCCCATGGCAAATCATAGTAAAAACACTTTAGTACAGAACAAAGAGAAAATACTGAAAGCTGCAAAAGAAAAGTGACATATAAAGGAAAACCCATCAGAATTACAGCTGACTTATCAGTGCAAACTATGAAAGTCAGAAGAGCCTGGACCAAAGTGTTTCTAGTTCTAAATGACCATGGATGCCAACCCAGATTACTTTACCTAGCAAAAATGTCTATTGCAGTTGGAGAAAGAAAACCCTTCCCCAATATAAATAGGCTGAAAGAATTCATGTCTACAAAACCAGCCCTTCAAAAAGTACTTGAAGCAATACAAAGAATGGAACAACTATACCCCAAGGGTAACAGAAAGTAAATGAAGATATAATTTTGGAAACAAAATATTAGACAAATAAATGCAAACAGTAATCAAAATGGTGGCAACCAATACACTTCTTTCAATAATAATTTTAAGTATCAATGGACTGAACTCCCCAGTCAAAAGATACAGGCTAGTTGATGGATTAAGAAACAAAATCCATCCTTTTGTTGTCTGCAAGAAAACCATCTCACCTTCAAGGACAGGCACTACCTTAAGGTGAAAGGATGGGAAAGAATAATTCAAGCAAATACACTGAGTAACAAGCAGGGATTGCAATTTTAATATCTGACAAAATAGACTTCAAACTAAAACTAATCAGGAGAGAGAAAGAGGGTCACTTTATTCTGATCAAAGGAAAAAATTAACCAAGAAGATACTAGAATCATGAACATATATGCACCAAACTCTGATGCACTCAAATTTATGAAAACAGCACTTCAAGGACTTTAAGACAAAGGGGACTTCAGTAGTGTCTCCATTAGACAGGTCAACCAGACAAAGGATAAACAGACAGACATCTGAAATAAATGATCCCATTCATCAAATGGACCTAACAGCCATCTACCAAATATTCCACCCAAGCACCAAAGACCACACTTTTTATTAAGCACCCCATGGACCTTTCTCAAAAATTTACCACGTACTGGGGCACAAAACAAACTTCAACAAGTGCAAAAAAAATTGAAATAATTCCATGTATTCTATCAGACCACAATGCAATAAAGCTTAAAATCAACACCAGAAGAAGCCCTAGTCACTAGATGAACTCATGGAGATTAAACAACACACTCCTAAATGATGAGTGAGTGAAAAGAGAAATTAAGAAAAAAATAAAAAGCATTCCTGGAATTAAAAGGACAATATAAGCTGGGCGTGGTGGCACATGCCTTTAATTATAGCACTTGGGAGGCAGAGGCAAGTGGATCTCTGTGAGTTTGAGGCCAGCCTGGTCTACATAGTGAGTTCCAGGACAGCTGGGGCTACAGGGAGACCCTGTCTCAAAAATAGACAAAAAAATAAATAAATAACAAAATACAACCTCTGGGAAACTTTAAAAGCAGTCCTGAGAGGGAAGTTTATAGCTCTAAGTGCCTTCATTAAAACATCAGAGGGGCTGGAAAGGTGGCTCAGTAGTTAAGAACACTGACTATTCTTGCAGAAGACCTGGATTCAAATCCCAGCACCCACGTGGCAGCTAACAACTTTCGGTAACTCCAGATCCAGGGGATCCAACAGCCTCTTCTGTCCTCCGCAGGCATTGCACGACACAGGTGCATTTACTTACATGCAGGCGTAGCAATCATACACATAAAATAAAAATAATAATTTTTTTAAACCAAAAAGAATACAAATAAATGACTTAACATTGTAACCCAAGACTCTGGAAAGGCAAGAACAAATGAAACCCAAGCCCAGCACACGAGAAGAAATAAAAATCAGAGCACAAATTAATAAAATAGAAATAATACAAAGAATGAATCTAAGAGCTAGTTCTTTGAAAAGCTAAACAGGATAGACCCTTAGCCCAGTTAACCAAAAGATAGAGCAAATCCCAACTCAACAAAATCAGAGATGAAAGGGGAAACATCACAACAGACACCCAAAAGATCCAGAACATTATAAGGGAATACTTTAAAAACCTACACTCTATTAAATTTGAAAACCAAAAAGAAACATGTGGATATCTAAAACGGGAACCACCAAAGCTAAACCAAGAACCCAGGCTCAGATGGATTTACAGCAGAATTCTACCAGATAGTTAAAGAAGATCTGCAACCAATACTACTTAAATTGTTCAAAAGGATAGAAGCAAAGGGAGAACTCCCAAATTTCTTCTATGAAGCTAGCATCACTTTTATACCCAAACCAGGTAAAGACACATCCAAAAAAAGAAAACTATAGACCCATATCCTTAATGAACATAGGTGCAAAAATTCTCAACAAAATATTTGTAAACCACATAGAGACTCACATCAGAAATATCACCATGATCAAATAGGTTTTATTCTAGAGATGCAGGGAAAACCACATTGTCATCACAATAGATGCAGAAAATGCCTTTGACAAAATTCAGCATGCAGGGCTAGAGAGATGGCTCAGTGGTAAGAACACTGGTTGTTCTTGCAGAAGACCCAGGTTCAAATCCCAGCACCCACATGGCACCTAACAACTGCCCATAACTCCAGCCCAAGCGGATCCAACAGCCTTTCTGACCTCCTCAGGCATTGCACAATACAGGTGCACTTACCTACAAGCAGGCAAAACACACACATAAAAATTTTTTAAATTAAATTTTTAAAAAATCAGCATGTATTCATGATAAATGTCCTAATGGGAATTTTACTGGAAGGAACATACCTCAACATTATTAAAGCTATATCATCATTTTAAATGAAAAACAAAACAAAAAACTAAGTCCCATTAAAATCAGGAGCTAGAGAAGATGTCCACTATCTCCACTCCACTTCAGTATAGTGCTTGAAACTCTTGCTAGAGCAATAAGACAAGAGAAGGAAATTAAAGGAGTACTAATTGGAAAGGAAGTGGTCAAACTTTCCCTTTTTGCAAATGATATAATACTATATATAAGAGATCCCAAAAATTCCACCAGAAAACCAGAACTGATGGACACCTTCAGTAATGTGGCAGGTTACAAAATTAATTTGCAAAATTCAGTAGCCTTTCTATATACCAGTAACAGGCAACTGGAGTAATAGTACAAGGAAACCCTCCCATTCACAGTAGCCTCAGAACAAATTAAAATATCTCAGAATAAACCTGACCAAAGACATTGAGAATCTCTACAATCAACATTTTAAATCTTTACAGAAAGAGATTGAGGAGGACACCAGAAGATGGAAGGACCTCCCATGCTCATGGATTGGAAGAATTAATATTGTGAAAATGACCTCCTACCAAAAGTAATATATAGATTCAATGCAGTCCCAATCAAAATCCCCATGACATACTTCACAGAATTAGAAAAAAAAATCCTTTAAATTCATATGGAAGCACAAAAGACCCTGGATAGTCAAAGCAGCCCTGAGCACAAAGTTTACATGCTAGGGGATTACATTACCAGATCTCAAAGTATACTACAGAACTATAGTCATAAAAACAGTGTAGTACTAGCACAAAAATAGACACATAGATCAATGGAACATCATTGAAGATCCAAACCCGAGTACATGGAATTTCAGCCACCTGAAACATAATGGAGGAAAGACAGCATGTTCAACAAATGGTGCTGGCAAAACTGGATCTCCACCTGTAGAAGAATGAAACTAGATCCTTATATTTCACCTTGCACAAAAGTCAACTCCAAATGGATCAAAGACCTCAATGTGAAACTGGAAACCCTGAAACTATTAGAAGAAAATATTGGCAGTAATGTACAGGATATAGGTGTAGGAAAGGATTTTCTAAATCGGACAGAACTTACTAAGGAATTAAGGTCAGCAGTCAACAAGTGAGACCTCATTAGACTAAAAAGCTTCCGTACAGCAAAAGAAACAAAAAAGTGAAGAGCAAATCCGCAGAGTGGGAAAAAAATCTTCACCAGTGACACATCTGACAGAGGTTTAACATCCAGAATATTTAAAGAACCCAAAAGAGAATCAAGAAAATAAAAGACCTGATTGAAAAATGGGCTAAAGATCTAAACAGCTCAAAAGAAGAAGTAAAGATGACTAAGAAACGTTTTTAAAAAGTGTTCAACATTGTTAGTAATTAGGGAAATACAAATTAAAACCACCTTAAGATTTCATCTTATCCCAATGTCTGGCTAAGATCAAGAGAACAAATGATACCAAATGCTGGTAAGGATGTATAGAAAGGGAAATGCTCATTCACTGCTGGTGGGATTTCAAACTCATGCTGCCCCTATGGAAAGCAGTGTGGAGAACTCTTAAAAATCTAAAAATGAACCTACCCTATGACCTAGTTATACCACTCCTTGGCATATACCCAACAGACCCATCCTATTGCAGAGATACTTGGACAACCATGTTTGTTGCTGCTCTTTTAACAATAGCTAAGAGATGGAAGCAACCCAAGTGCCTCTCAACTGACGAGTGGTTAACAAAAATGTGGTACATTTACACAATGGAGTTCTACTGAGCAGTAGAGAAAGATGAAATAATGAAATTTGCAGGTAAATGGAGGGATCTAGAAACTTATGCTAAGTGAAGTAACACAGGCTCAGAAAAAATATGTATGTTCTCCCTCATTTGTTGAATCCTAGCACCAAATCCTTATAAGTGAGTGCATATCCTGATGTAACTTCAAGAACCGGGAAAATAGAAGGGAACCAGGGAAATAAAGGGAAAGAAGGAACCTGAGAGAAAAGAATAGTAGGAGAAAGGTGTTGCTAAGGGAGAAATGTGTAAGAAGGGGGTAGGGGGGAAGGAGGGCTATATAAAGAACTGTGGGAGTAAAGGGGAAGAAAGAGCTAGGAGAGGTGGGACCATAGCAGACAGAAATTAACAATGGAGAAATGGTGACACTTTAAATGGGGAGGGTGGGGAGGGAGGATAAGACAGGGAGAGAAAGAGGAGAGATAAATAGTGCCTAGCTAGTATAAAAAACCAGAGGGAGACAGTCATGGTGGCACATGCCTTTAATCCCAGCACTTGGGAGGCTGAGACAGGAGGATCTCTGTGAGTTCAAGGCCAGCCTGGTAAGTTTCAGGTCAGCTGGGGCTACAGGGAGACCCTGTTTCAAAAAGACCAAAAAAAAAAAAAAAAAGGGAATTGTATTAGTCCAAAACCCACTAAAAAAATAACACATATAATATCTCTTCATGAGTCCGTGAGTATAGCTGAAGACTATATAACAAGAAGCAATGGCAGACGGGAGAAACCAGAGTAGTCCAAGAGACTCCCAAAATTACACAAGCCACAGTCCTTGATTGTCTCCTAGAACTTGATGATAGGACCCTATTGCTGAAGAAAAGCCATACTTTGGACACAGGATTTAGAGCAATGGAGCTGGAACTGACCTAGAAGCTACCTCCCCTGAAGGCAAGCTCTCGTAGGTTTGGAGAGCACTATGCAAGCTGCTAAGGGAGTACATCAATCGAAGGTCCAACCTCAGCTTCAAGGCCTAAAAATCACATTAGTAACCAGCACAGCAAATAACATTGGTGCAGTAGTGGCACTTTTATCTTGGGGGTAATCAACAACTGCCTAATTGGACTTAAGGCTCACTCAATGGAAGGAAACTCATGTGGTATTGTAAACATAGCCAAGTACACATAGCTGGAGAGATCATAGAGCTTAGAGAAAACTGTCACATCCCTAGACAAATGTTATTTCTTACTATGTGCATAATATGGATCCTTAAATTTCTAGACAAGTATCCCGGTCACCACCCATGGAAGAAGCTTCTTTTTCGAGAGACAGAGATAATTACAGAGTTCTACAACTGGTCACACAGATAATCTGTGAATTGCCCAAGTCTGAGTGGTACATCTAGGATGCAACCTCTACACCTAAGGCTCTTGGAACGTAGAACAAGAGATGAAGAGAACACTAATGCATCTTTCAACTCTCATCAATGCAGCTCCCTTATGCAACAGTGGGCCAGGAATGCAAAAGGTCACAAATAGCTGAAACACAGAAAATAAGAGTCTGCAGAGTGTGGGCCCTTGCGCAGGACTCCTATATTAAGGTCCACCCACCCAGGGCTCAGGGACCATTGCAGAATAGAGAGCCAGGGAGGAGGTGCAGGACCATACGGAAATAGTCCTACATGCACCCGGGACCCTTCTACAAACGTACAGCAATGGTGTCAGCATGCACAAGACCCATGCAAACTTAAGCAGACAAAAACCCAGCACAGAATTGTGGAAATGAACATCAGACCCCAATCTTAGTTAAAGAATTATTGGCAGCTGATTAGTGCTGGGCAAGGAAGGGATGGACTCTAGATGGGCTGACTAGACCCCAGTGGATGAACTTGTAATGAGGGACATCTGGGGTCACTAACTTTACATGATAGGCCTTAACACAAATGACATAATGTATGAACTCCAGTGGGGTGTTTGGGAGGGCGCCAAAGGGGAAAGGGGTACAAAGATGATTTTCTGCATGAAATACTCAAAAATTTAATATTTATTTTTTAAAAAGAGCCATTCTGCAACATCTAATTGTCTTTAAATGTGCATGGAATATTTTAATAATCTCTGTATTTATGATTTGTTGTTGCAGTTCTTTATACATGGAAAAATTGCAAATACCATTTCATGAATTGTCATGGGAGGGTGCTGTGCATTGAATCCAACATGTCACATATGCTGATCATGTACTCCATCTCTGGTCTACACCTCCGGCTCCCAAGAATTATTATTTTTTAACATTCATTGTTTTTATTTTTTTTATGTGTACTAGTGTATTGCCTGCATGTATGTAAGTGCACTCATGTGATACATTGCCTGTGGATGTCAAAAGATGATGTTAAATCTCCTGAAACTGTAGTTAGGGATGGTTGTTAGCTGCCATATGGGTGCTGGAAATAGAATCCAGGTTGTCTGCAAGAGCAGCTCTTGACCAGTGAGCCATCTCTAGCCCCCCAAGAATTGTTTTTAAAAATGTGAAAGTAACCGTATTAGGCAAGTTGTAGCATTTTGCAGTCATATTTTTCAATAGTTTATTGAGTACTGACTGCTTTTCAGGTACTATTTTCAGTGCTACAAATATAAAGTTTAATAGAATAAGGTCCCTGCCACCACCACTTATATTTCAGTGAAAAATGAAAGGACAGGGAGCAGATAAGAAGACATAAGGTGTGTTGTTTGGCAGTAAATTCTGCAGAGCTAAAGCAGAGATGATCATCCACCCAAAATTTACTGATGTCTTACACTTAACAGATATTTAAGCAAATTCAACCTGTTTAGTTTTCCTTCTTGAGTTTCTTTTTTGTCATATCTAAGCTTATTCATTGTGTACATTGATGTTTTCATAAATTCATGATAGGCTTTTTCCTTATTTCCTACAATTCGTGCTGTTACCAAAGTTGTTAGCGTCAAAGCCTAGGCCCTGGAAGCCTTAAAACCTAGGTTCAGACACCCATCCTCCCTAGGCCAAGTAAAGAGAAAAGTAATGATGAAAAACAGAGAAAGATTCATTGTAACCACACTGGAGGTGAACAACTGAAGAGGCCCAGGGCTGGGGGCATAGCTTAGTTGGTAGGGCGTTCTAGCATTCATGAAACCCTTGGTTCATACCCAGAACTGGATAAACCTGATATGGTGTCAGGCTCCTGTAATCCCAACAACCAGGAGATATAGGTGGGAGGATCAGGAATTAAAGGTTATCCTTGGCTACCAATCAAGCTCAAAGCCAGCCTGAAATACTTGAGACCGTGTCTGTATATAGATAGGTTCAGACACACACACACACACGCACTCACACTCACACTCCAAGTCCATTTACAGAATCCTGATAATGATTTAGGCAAGAGATATGTACAACTAAGCAATCCTGTTCAAGGTTTAGCCCTGCTCATTGCCTGTATTGACTCGGCTCCAGTCTCCTGCAAAGCGGTCTGACAAGTTGACATAACTTCTTTCTAGGAGACAGCTCCACCAGCCCACCCCGTGGGTACCAGGCTCCAGTCTTTCCCTTTTCCCAGCATGAGACCCCTATGGAAATTACACTTTCTAAATGTCCACTGTTTTCGTAGTTTGACAGATGAAAGGAGGGGCACAAGCGTCTCTTTAGAATTTCCACTGGGTGACTCCACTGCTAACTGCCACCCTTACTCCAGACTTGAAGGACTTCCTGTGTGCTGATGACTCTCAATCCGTATTCCAGCTTATACTTATCTTCTGAGTAATATCTGCCAATTGGACACTCACTTGAATGGCCTGCCAAGCCTAACTAAGACCTTATTCAAAGTATTCCTTTCAAACCTGTCCTTTAGTCTGAACTCCATCCACATCACCAATTACCAGCCAGCCAACTAAACCAGAACCTTACAGTTGTTTGTTTTGTTTTTTAATTTTTGTATTTCTTATGTTGCCCTAAAACTCCTGGGCTCAAGTGATACTCACCACAAGCAGTTGAGAAAGATCTTAAAATCTTTACTCTTAAAATATCCTGTCAACAGCCAAAATTATCTGACTTACCCATGAATCTATTTGAAATTCTGTTCTTCCTGATCCTTTTCACTACTCTTTTTTTTTTTTTTTTTTTTTTTTTTTTTTTTAAAAGGGTCTCTCTATAGCCCCAGCTGGTCTGGAACTCACTTTGTAGACCAGGCTGGCCTTGAATTCACAGAGATTCACGTGCCTGTACCCCCCCCCCAAGTGCTGGGACTTAAGGCGTGCGCCACCACACCCAGCTCTTTTCACTGCTCTTAACTTGAATAGCTCATCCTTTCTTACCTATATTGCCACAGAAGACATCAAGCTTTCCCATTGCCTTTAGTTTTGATCTCTCTTCACCCCAACCCCAAACCTGTCTTATTTAGTGCAGGTAAAGTCACGTGCCTGTACCCCCCCCCCAAGTGCTGGGACTTAAGGCGTGCGCCACCACACCCAGCTCTTTTCACTGCTCTTAACTTGAATAGCTCATCCTTTCTTACCTATATTGCCACAGAAGACATCAAGCTTTCCCATTGCCTTTAGTTTTGATCTCTCTTCACCCCAACCCCAAACCTGTCTTATTTAGTGCAGGTAAAGGAACCTTTCCCAAATGCAAACCCAATTATAATTTTACTGTTCACCATCATTTGTTTTCTTTAGATCCCAATATCCTAGCACAGCCTTCATGACAAGAGTTTGAGACTAGCTGAGTGTGGTGGTTTATACCTATACCTGACACATAGGAAGCTAAGGCAGGAAGATTGCTGTGAGTTTGAAGCCAGCCTGGGCTATATAGTGAGTTACAGTCTAGCCAGAGCTACATAATGAGACTGGTTTCTGTTATTGTTATAAAAAGAATTTGGGGTTCCTTTAGCCTTGTGTCCTCCACTCTACATCTGTCAGACCACCATAGCATATTTGTACTCATTGTTTTGTTCAGAGATATTGCTAAAACATCTTATTTCTTGACAAATGTGATATTCTGAACAGTAACTTTTAGGATGTCTGAAAGATCTCATTCTTTAATTACCAGATTAAGTACTATGACAATATAAATGTTTCTTTAATCTGAAAATTAGAAATCCAGAATGGTCCAAAGTCCAAATCTTTTGTGTGTGTGAGAGAGAGACAGATCTTACTGTGTAGCTTTGGCTGGCCTAGAACTCTATGTAGGCCAGGCTGACCTTGAACTCACAGAAGTCCATCTGCCTCCCAAATGCTGGAATTAAAGGAGTGTACCATCATGCCTGGTCCAAAGCTTTTGAGCACTAACAACACCACAAACAGAAAATTTCATTAACCTCATATGGCAGGGTACAGTCAGAATACAGAGGCACTAAAAATACTGTGTAAAATTACCTTCAGACTACATAAGGTGTGAATGACACAAATGAATTTTGTGATTAGACATGGGTCACCAAGCTTCTTTCTTTTGTATATACGAATATTCTAAAATTGGGGGGAAAAGGTCCCAAATCTGAACCACTTCTGGGCCCAAGTATTTCAGAAAGGATAATCAACTTGTATTTGTAGTTTTCTTACCTCTTTCTGCTTCCTGTTTCCCATAACACTAAGGAAGAATAGCATTGAAATATTACTATAATCACTTTATGATATAAATGACGTTTTTCTTTTTTTTTTAGAAACAACTCAAATTATTGGTATGAGTGCAACGCTAAGCAATGTTGAAGACCTACAAGAGTTCCTTAAAGCCGAGTATTACACCAGTCAGTTTAGACCAGTATGTATCTAAAGTTTGCACTATATTAGCTGTTATATATTCACCTTAGAAATGAGAGTCGTGGAACACAGTGTCTTTTAAAGCAGTGGAGGGGTAACGGTGCATAAACTCACCGTAGCTATATGCTAATACTTTGCGGTTAGAGAATGTCAGCTGTGGGGTCAGGGATCTCAACTTGAGTCAGTAATGTATTTATAGCACCTGGAACAATCTCTGGCCAGTGGGCCCTCAGTGAACATTTGTTGAATTAATTTTCCCAGAAATCTTTTATGTTTTCACTTCCTTTAAAAAAATTTTTTAAGATTTATTTTGATTTTATGTATATGAGTGTTTTGCCTGCATGTATGTAAGTGCATCACATGTGTATAATGCCTATGGAGGCCAGAAGAGGAGTCATGTTCCCTGGAACTGAAGTTTCAGGCAGTTAGGAGCATTGATTTGAGTGCTAGGAACTGAAGAACCAAATCCAGGTCCTCCGCAAGATCAGCCAGTGTTCTTTTTTTTTTTTAATTATTTTTATTTTATGTGTATGCGTGTATTGCCTGCATGTAGGTAAGTGCACCCGTGTCGTGCAATGCCCACAAAGGTCAGAAGAGGCTGTCAGATCCCCTGGGACCTGGGACTGAAGTTACGGACAGTTGTTAGCTGCTATGTGGGATTTGAACCCCGGTCTTCTGCAAGAACAACCAGTGTTCTCAACCGCTGAGCCATCTCTCCAGCCCCTGTTTTCACTTGTTAATCTCTAAAGTAAATTTTTTACTTGGCCAAAATTTAGTGAGACCTTAACCAGGCCTGATGATGTAGCTAGCCCTCAAGACGCTAAGCTAGAGGGTCTTAAGTTTTAGGCCAGTCAAGCTACATACTGAGTTTAAAACTATCCTGAACTACCAAACAATACCCTCTAGCAAGGAGAGAAACTTAAAATATTCTTAAGTGGCTGTACTTTGCTGTACTTTGGTAGTTACAGTAATTTTTTTTTTTTTTTTTTTTTTTTGGTCTTTTTGAGACAGGGTCTTCCTGTAGCCCCAGCTGGCCTGGAACTCACTATGTAAACCAGGCTGGCCTTGAACTCACAAAGATCTGCCTGCCTCTGCCTCCCAAGTGCTGGGATAATTAGAGTACTTTTTAAAGGAAGTTAAGCTTTAACATGGATTTAATATTTATTTTTATTTATTTTATTTCTTGGTCTTTGAGACAGAGTCTCTAAAATAGCTGAGGAAAACCTTGAATTTCTTATACCCTGTCATCACCTCTGTGTTGCTGGGATTACAGGCTAACATGGATTTAAATTTAAACTTAATTGTAGCATTCCCAAATGCTTGAGCAAAGTAAAAAAAGTTCAGTTCATAGTTATTTGAAGATAGCTTGTAATGAACATATACTGTCTGTCTGCAGTACTAGTGTTCATGTTCTGTGTCTAAGTTTTCAGAAAATAATTTTTGAAGGTCACTGAATTTTACTTTGAAATGCATTGTTGTTTACATTTGCTCCAAAAACATTTTCAAAAAAAAATATTTTCTAGCCTTAGTTGTCACAAAAGAATCTACTTTGAAAAAGAATCAACTTAAGAATCCACTTTTATTTGTTGGTTTGTTTTTGAGGTAGGGTCTCCCTGTAGCCCCTGTTGGCTTGAAATGCACTATGTTGACCAGGCTGGCTTTGAACTCACAGAGATCTGCCTACCTCTGCATCCAAAGTGCTAGGATTAAAGATGTATACCACCAAGCCTGGCAAGAATGCACTTTTAAAAACCAGTGAACTAGGGGCTGAAGAGGACCTGGGTTTGATCCCTAGAATCCACTTTAAAAAACCAAACGTGGTCACAAGTCTTATACTCTCAGGGTTGAGGAGGTAGAGACAGGAGACTCCCTGGGACTTGCTGGCTAGCCAGCCTGGCCTACTTGGGGAGCTTCCAGTCAATGAGAGACTGTGCCTCAAAAAACTAGAGGGATGGTACCTTAGGAACAACACCAAATTATCCTCTCCTCATGTATGTGTACCCTTACTAATACATGCACCCATACATGTGACCATACACACATCCACAAATAGTTAAGTTAGAAATAATATGGTGGTATTTAAATTTAAAACTGATGACTAACACAGAAAGTTATAGATCTTAAGAAATAATACAAATACTTAGCAAAAGAGAGAATGCAAACCCTATAACATATTCCTACTTCTTTTTTTTTCAAAGATTTATTAGTTTTTATTTCATTGTATGTGTGTATCTGAGTACATGCCATGTATATGCAGATGCCCATGGAGGCCAGAAGATGGTGTTAGCTCCAGAGGAGCTGGAGTTATAGACCATTTTGAGCTGCCTGATGTGGATACTAGGAACCAAACTTTGGCCCTTGGAAGAGCAGCAAGTGCCCTTAACTGCTGACCCACCTCTCCAGTACTTCATTCCTACTTCTTAAAATAAATGCAAAAATATCTGGCTTCCTTTTGGATACATGCTATTCAATTCAAAAGTATTTTTTTCAAAGATATAATCCCTATTTTTTTTATTTTTCCCTTTAAGGGACAAAGAAAGCAAAAGCAATGATAAGGCTAGAACTTTTAACTTGAGGCATCTTTTAGGTATTGTAGAAAAGCTAAGTTTTTGTATAAAATATATTTGTTATGTGAAAACATTTTATAAAATTTCAAACTACAAATTTGGTATTAATTGAATATTTCCTTTTAATTCAAGGTTGAATTAAAAGAATATCTGAAAATAAATGATACAATATATGAAGTAGACAGCAAAGCTGCAGATGGCTTGACTTTTTCACGGCTCATTAATTATAAGGTATGTTGAGAATCCCTAAATCCCAGGCTCCCATCCTTTGGACCTGGTGTCTGGAGCATTACAGAATAGTCACATGGGTCTGATTAGTTTAAATTTGGGGAAAAGTAGCTGGCACTTGATCAGTCTTGCATAGACAATAAACTGCTGATTGAATACAGCTAGTTTCTTGTTTGTTTTGTTTTCAGTGCTAGGGATCAAGCTAGGTCTTCATACACCGTGGGCAGACACTGTACCGCTGAGCTGCATCCCATCCCTAGTTTCCAGTTTTAGCATCAGATCATACAGTAGCCCTTTCTTTGATATATCTTTTTGAAGTTGGGGATTTTACAGTTGCTGTATGCAATACCATGTGAAAATCAGTGGAATGGAAGACTGCAGTCTCACTCCAAATGCTGAAAGACAGTACCACATGTGCACATGTCCCATTAGTGAGCTCTTGTGTTTAAGAATTAAAGTACTTTTTATTCAAATGACTACTAAATTTTGAGGAAGTACATATTTATTAAGTTGTTTGCACCTGACTAATTAACATAACTGTTAACTGTTTCTTAACTCTTGAACCAAGAAAATTTGTAGACCTGTCCAGTAGGTGTTCATTCATTGAGCAACAACAAAAGAGTAATGCATAGTCTGTAATCAATATGTTGGGGTGTAAAATGTCTACAATGTTAATGGTTTGTGACTTCCATGAAGGATATTTAATAAGGGAGGAGGGGACTTTTATCACAGTTTTAGAATTTTATGAGATATATTCTTCTAAATCTATATCTTAGGTTCAGTAAAGTAAAAGAACCAAGGTGACTTTAAATAACTATCCTTTTTTTCCCCATGTTCCTTGTGTTCTTCCTGCCTGCATAATGTTGTAAACATTGTAATTCACTGTTAAAAACTGTCTTATTTCTGAAAGTGTAACCTTTAGTGTTAGGGAGTCTGGTTAGTAATAGTAAAGCAAACGTGTTCTTATGCAGTTCTTCACCTGCTACTAGCCTCGTTCTGTCCTTTTCTCCCTGGCCTTTTTCTGCTTTGGTAGAGATGGGCACATAATAGAGTTATTAATAACTTGAACTGTTTTCACGTCTTTAATTCACTTATTTAATCCTTTTTGAGACTATGCTCAAAAAACAAATCTCTAACAAATAACCTAAGAAAAAAGTTTAGGATTTTAATGTTTGACATAAGTTTTGTTGTTTTAATAATGAGATCAAGGAGTTTAGAATTAGCGGTTGTTTTGTTATCTTTCACATACACTGGGGTAAATGGATGAGCTTTCATGCTTGCAAACTATTTGGTTCCTACATGTTGTTTTACAGTATTCTGATGCCCTGAAAAAAATGGACCCTGACCACTTGGTAGCATTGGTGACAGAAGTGATTCCCAGTTATTCCTGCCTAGTTTTTTGTCCCAGTAAGAAGAACTGTGAAAACGTAGCAGAAATGTTATGCAAATTTTTAAGCAAGTATGTTAATCTTTAAAAAATATTGTTCTATTTTTGTCATGAGTTACAGGCTGTATAGTATGTTCTGTATATTGAATAATCATTACTTACTTCTTACAGAGCATTACATTGTTGTACAAGATTCTGAAGGTGTTAACCTTGGCAAAAGTTTAGCCAAAATTCAGGTGTAAAGTAGAAAAATTCTAAACTTACATGCAAAGGAATGGCACCAATATGAGGCTTAGATTTGAAACCTTGGTTGACTGGTGAACCAGTGTTCAGGCTGCATTGTAGACAAATCAGGACCTCTGAGAACGGGATCCAGGTAGGTTCTACATACAGCCAAGTCGAGAACTACTAAGATGGTCACAGGACTGATCACTGTGAACTCTGTGAAGATGAGTTATATCTTCAGCTTAACCTTCTCTTTAATTAAAAACTGTTGTCTTTTTTTTTTTACTTCATACTTAACTTGTTTGGTCACTTAATTTCCTAAGTATTTAAGAAATGTCTTGGTTTAGATGTTTGTGCTGTTCTAACCTTAGCTCTGTCATGTCCACAGAGATAAGTGAGAAGTGGCTTTAAGTACTAATAGTTAGGTTTTTCAGCACCCGTTTGTTCCGCATATTGTTTTACTTTTTTTTTGGTCTTTTTGAGACAGGGTCTCCCTGCAGCCTCAGCTGGCCTTGAACTCACTATGTAGACCAGGCTGGCCTTGATCTCACAGAGATCTGCCTGTCTCTGCCCCCGAGTACTGGGATTAAAGGTATATGCCACCACGCGTGGCCGTTTTTTTCATTTCTGATACTTGTTCGGTCCTTTACCTAGGGCTGTATGGGAAGTCATAGACTATTAAGTTAGATTTTTATCTGGTTATCCTCTATATTCCCTTCCAATTCTCCTGCCATAGTTTGATCTAAAATAGGATTAAATTTATTGAACAGTACAAAGATACAAATGTTTGGGATAAGATCAAGAAGTTGCATTTCAGTAATTGATGGTCTGCCTTAACAATGATGGTTTTGATTATTTAAAAAAAAAAAAAAGCTAAGAAAATTAACTAACTAAGCTTTTCTGTAAAAATCACTAAATTTTTAGACTACTTTAAGGTGTTAAAATTATAGGTGCTAGTGTTTAAACATTGTTTTGCCATATAGTATGTACTTTTTTTTTTTTTTTTTTCTGTCTTTGAGACAGGGTCTCCCTGTAGCCCCAGCTGGCCTGGAACTCACTACATAGACTAGGCTGGCCTTGAACTCACAAAGATCCGCTTGCCTCTGCCTCCCCAGTGCCGGGACTAAAGGCATGTGCCACCACGCCAGGCTTAGTATGTACTCTTGACTAGAAAACTGCCTTAAAATAAAACAAACCATCTTCTGTATAGATATCTTTTATAAAGAAAACAATAACTAAAACATCTAGAGCAAGAATCTAAGCCCTGTGTGGATTCATAGGAAATGTAAGAACGAACTTCAAGAAGTCCAAGAACCTTCTGAAACTGTATGTACAGTGCTACGTTTATAGAATGGTTGTATTTTCGCTTAGCTTTAATCAGGTTTTCATAGGGTTCTGTGCGCCACTAAAAGATTGAGAATTTCTAATGGTTAATGAAGAATGAAAAGAACGTTTTATGGGGCTGGGGAGATGATTCAATTAGCAAAGTACTTACATGTATCCAACCATGAGGACCTGAGTTCAGATGCTCAGCATCAATGTGAAAAACCAGGCATGGTAGCATGCACTTGTAATCCCAGTGCTGGGGTGGCACAGACAGGGGGATCCCTGGGGCTCTAGCTAGCTAGCCTTGCCAAATCCATGAGCTCCAGGTTCCGTGAGAGACCCTGTCTCAAAAATTAAGGTAGAAAATGATGAGGAAGACATCTGACATCAACCTCTGGTCTCCACGTGCACATATGTGTACATCCCTGTACATAAATGACCACATACACACCATTAACACACACAGTTTCTGTACTTATATCAGTAAAAGTAATACATAATGTTTACAGGAGATATAATAAAAAATGAAAAGCACTTTGCCTATAAAATCAAGGGCTTATATTTTTAATGTCTCTTTTTCTAGAGACTGTCTAAAGCACAGAGAGAAAGAAAAACATGAAGTGATTAAGAACTTGAGGAACATCAGCAATGGCAACATGTGTCCTGTCTTGAAGCGCACCATCCCTTTCGGAGTTGCCTATCACCACAGTGGTTTAACAAGTGATGAAAGGAAGCTCCTGGAGGAGGCCTATTCCACCGGTGTTCTCTGCCTTTTCACCTGCACATCCACCCTGGCAGCGGGGGTCAACCTCCCAGCACGAAGGTAAGACTGAGGTTGTCTTTGTCTCTAGTGGCTAAGAATCAGTCAAATGCTTCTCAGCATTTGCTGGGTTAATTGCCTTTTTTTTTTTTTTGGCCTCAAACTCTGCCTCTGCCTCCCAAGTGCTAAGATTAAAGGCATGTACCACCAAGCTCAGCTAGGAATTCTCTTACTATACTTTCTTTCTTTTTTTTTGCTTTACTGTAGTAATTACATGTATTTCAAGACAGGTATATCAAAATATCACTCTATACATGTAAAATATATGTAATAACTATACTTTCTTTTTTAAAAGGTTTATTTTAATTTATTATTTTTATTTTATGTGTATGAGTGTATTGCCTGCGTGTATGTGAGTGCACCCATGTCATGCAATGCCGTGGAGGTCAGAAGATGGCTTCAGATTCCCCTGGAACTGGAGTTAAGGACAGTTCATAGCCGCCATGTGGGTACTGAGAATCAAACCTGGGTCCTCTGTAAGAGCAGTCAGTGCTCTTAACTGCTGAGCCATCTCTCCAGCCCCTATACTTTCTTTTTTTTAAAAAAAAAAAAAATATTTTATTTATTATTTTTTATGTGTATGAGTATGTTGCCTGCATGTATTTAAGTGCACCCAACTCATGAAAAGCTCACAGAGGTCAGAAAAAGGAGTTGGATCCCCTGAACTCCATTTGTGGACAGTTGTTAGCTACCATATAGGTGCTGGGAACTGAACCCAGGTCCTCTGCAAGAGCATCAGTGCTCTTAACCACCAAGCCATCTCTCCAGCCCCTTAATTGCATTTTCTTGTAACACTGTGCTCTCATACTGTGGATATGATTCCCTCCGGAATTTTCTATGATACTATTTACAGTTTTTCCAAATTCTCTGTTCCTGTTTTTATCTGTTTCGTCATTTTATTCTGTATGTTCTCATTACTTTTCTTTGGTTATTTTTTTCTTTAAGTGTCTTTGACAGTCTGTAGAGATTTATAAAGGAGTAGATTTATTAGTGTAGGCAAATGATAGCTTTTTACTGCCTTTGAACAGAAAAGCTGACTATAGACTTATACCTGTGAATGATTGAAATTGCCATTTTTGTAAATTAAAAACTGTTGAAATCATCACTGTCTTAAAATTAAAGGTAATATAAATTCCTAAATGTGTAGGCATGTATTAGTGGCACATGACCAGATCTTTGAGCTATAGAGTATAAATTCAAGAAACTTTGGAGACCACTATTATAGATCTGTCATAGCCCTTACAGCTATGTAGATTTTAGATTTGAGTTCAAATGACAATTCTAGCAATTACTGACTTTGTCCTTTAAGGTAAGCCACTTAACTGACCTTCAGCTAATTCTTTTATAATAAAATAGGAAAGGACATTACCAGGCATTTTGTAAGAATTATGATAATATACATAAGAACCTAGGACATCATAATTCTATTGTAAATGGAGTTAACCTGTCCTTATTTAGCATTAACATGTCCTTACATTTAATAGCACATATGTATAATGAAATGAAGAGAGTCAAAACTAGGTGTTGTTGATATAGATGGAGGATAACTTTTAATTTTATCCATTCCATAGAGTTATTTTAAGAGCTCCCTATGTTGCTCAAGAATTCTTAAAGAGGAATCAATATAAACAGATGATTGGCAGGGCTGGCCGTGCTGGAATAGATACTGTAGGGGAGAGTATCCTTATATTGCAAGAAAAGGACAAGGAACAGGTAAGACTTGGTCTGGTCAGATTTTTTTTTTGTTACTGCTCTTGCTTTTTTATTGTTTATTTTCTTTTTTTTTCCAGTTAATTATTTATATAATAACTGCATACTTAGAAGAAGCATTTCATTACAACAGCATTGACATATTCAATAACACTTTTCTGAGCTAAGATGCATCTTTTTCAAAATTGGCTGTAAATTTTTAGGTTTATGGTTGAATTATTACAGTTATACAATATTGTACTCAGTATAAACCCTGTAAGACATAAAATTAAATGAGGTTTTAACATTTAAAAGAGAATTCCATTTCATTATTAAAATACACAGTTTCATACATAATAATTCATTTTCAATGCAATTGACATTAAGAAATGCATGTGCATTTCTAATCTATGTATCTGATTATAACTAGTGACAGTCGGTTACTTTCTGAGCTCCTTGGCATCTAAGCATGGCTATAAAGTCATCAGGTAGATTTCAATGGTAATGTTTTTCACATCAACTAATCAACATAAATCAAATTTTATGCTTCTTCCTCAAATATAATTTATTTATTTGTTTATTTATTTTGGGTATTTCATACAGAACATCCCAAACATTCATCTTTGTACCTGCATCCCAAATGGCACCCTCCCATAGCCTCTCCCTGACGAGAGCCCATATACTCTGTCGTTCCTCTTACTGTCCAATGTGTTATCAGTGCCCCCAGCTGTTCCCCAATGCTAGTCCAACTGCTAAGTCCAGTCAACCTATCTAGAGTTCCTTGTTTTAGGACTATCAGCTCTTCTTCAGCTACCAGCAATCAGTTGCCAACATTCCTTTAAATAAGATTAGGGTCTGCTCTTCATTTTCCCAGTTCTATGCTGCATTACTGTCTGGGAGTCTTTTGGGTTACCTGGCCAAACACTCAAAGGAAGGCATTTCCTGTCTGGCATTGTTTTTTGTTATGTAGCCTTTAACTATACATATGGACTCTTAAAAATTATACTGATCACTTTAATCTTTGGTTATACTTTCCTTTTGGGTGTTTAAGACCGTAGAGTTGGCCCAGATTAACAAATTAATTTTTCTCTTAAGGTAAAATTATTTAAAAGTTTTTCTCTTAAGGA
>NW_008354532.1:4778575-4795022 GCF_000622305.1 Nannospalax galili
CTGGTTTTCAAAACTAGCTAGGCATTATTTATCTCTCGCATTGTCTCACCCCTCCACCGTAGTTTTCCCACTTAAGGTGCCCCCATTTCCCCCCTTTCTCCCTTAATAATACCCTTCTCCTACGGTCCTACCTCTCTTGAGCTCCTTCTTTCCCCTTATCCCCTAGGTTCCTTGTATACCCTTCCCTCCTTATCTGAGATCATTGCTTAAAAATTGATTGCTAGTGTTCCTTTAATAATATATCCTATATGATTATGATTTAGAAAGAAGCCAGGCATGGTGGAACATGCCTTTAGTCCCAACACTTGGGAGGCAGAAGTAGGCAATCTCTGTGGGTTTGAGGCTTACCTGATCTACGGAGGGAGTTCCAGGCCAACTGGGGCTACCCTGTCTCAAAAAGACAAAATAAAAAAAAAAAAATTTAGAAAGAGTAGCTTGAATACTTTTATATTCCAGACAATAAGAAACATATTTTATCTATTTTTATTTTGTTAGGATACATTTAAATTCTTGTTCTATCTTTTTAAGATACTATTTTGTTTGGCTTTGGAGGGGTTTGGGACTTTCCAAGATTTGTACAAAGTATAAAGTCTTTATGTGGAACACCACTTATATTTAGTAATAACACAAAAAAATAATATTGCTTTAACTTTTATAGGTCTTGGAACTAATAAACAGACCACTGGAAAACTGCTATAGCCATCTTGTTCAGGAATTCACTAAGGGAATCCAAAGTTTGTTTCTTTCTTTAATTGGTTTGAAGGTACTTTTTAAAGATCTTTTTAAATATTTCTATTTTTACCTCAGATAATCAAGATTTTTAAAATATTGGCAAACTGTTAAATTTGAAAGAAATGTTAATTTCAAATCTAATGAGGAAAAGAATAGTCTGTGACATGAAGAATATAATCTGGGTTTATGTATATATTTTTAATTCTTCAGTTATAAGAAATATAAAAATCACATTGTAATTGATACTTAATCAAAAGTTAACAGCTTAGATGGATATTGTGGGAACTATCAAACATTGGAGGCTGGGTGTGGTGGTGCACACCTTTAATCCCAGCACTTGGGAGGCAGAGGCAGGTGGATCTTTTTGAGGTCGAGGCCCGCCTGGTCTACATAGTGAATTCCAGGACAGCTGGGGCTACAAGGAGACCCTGTCTCAAAAAAGACCAAAAAAAAAAAAACTAAATAAGCCAGGCGTGGTAGTGCACACCTTTAATCCCAGCACTCGGGAGGCAGAGGCAGGCGGATCTCTGAGTTCAAGGCCAGCCTGGTGTACATAGTGAGTTCCAGGACAGCTGGGGCTACACAGAGACCTTGTCTCAAAAAGACCAAAAAAAAACCAAACACATTGTGCCCCACTATGTGTCAGTCTGTCACCTCTGCCCACAGTAAAAGTGGGGTGCTTATAGTACAGTACTCCTGCCCAGTGCAGCTATAGTAAGCCACCGCTGTACAATCATGGTCAGCAACCAATAGTCTATAGAGTACAGTGTTACTAATTATGAAGTTGCATAGACTAAGAATAGTTAATGCATTTTTCACTTACAGTATTTTCAGTTCATGATGGGTTTATAAAAATGCAAAAGACATTTGAGATATCTGTACAGCCTTTATTGGATAGGAAGAAAATACTGGGATTAGAAATTAGCTTTTTTTAAGGGTTACTCCTTAGTTGATCTCTTTTATATTTATTCTTGAGTTACTTAAATTTTACCCTTGTGTCCAAGTCTAGTCAGCCACAAAGCACTAAAAGCCAGAGTTTGAATTTGGTTTTGTCCAGTTACAAAACCATTGTCTTAGTTCACCATATAGTCTGCCTTCATTGGTACCAACACTTGAAATAAAAGTAAAAGACATAACTGATAAATAAAAGGGATTTCACAAGACAAGTTTTGAGTATGAATGTTATAATCATTATACCATCACCTGGCTACTTAGAAGAGTGAAAGACTAAAGGAAGAAAAGTAATTAGTGTTGAGTTTGAAAAAGAAACCTGTATTAAGTATTAGACACAGGGAAGGGGCAAACCATTCTACTCCAGGAAGTAAGAGAACATAACAGCTGTACCATGGGAGTCAGTGAGCCTCCAGTTATCTATCAAAACCGTGTTTCAGTCACCCTACTAGACACTTCACATGTTTTATCTTCAAGCCTCACACAGGATTATGATTTCTGTTTTGCTGTTAATGAATTGGAAGCCAAAAGAGGTCGAGCTGGGCATAGTGGTGCAGACCTTTGATTCTAGCACTTGGGAGGCAGAGGCAGGAAGATCTCTGTAAGTTAGAGACCAGCCTGATCTTCATAGCAAATTCCAGGCCAGCTGGGGCTATAAGGAAACGCTGCCTCAAAAAGACCAAAAAATCCCCAAGAGGTTGCTTTCGATTGTATTTCTGCACTGCATGCTTGGGTCTACATTATGTCTCTCACCTGAATCATCACTTTCCTGGTCTATCAGTGGTGTCCTTATATCTACTACCTGGCTATCCTGGATCCCCTCCAAGTAATTCTACACATAGAATGATTACAAAATGTGAACTGACTATATCTCTCCTTCCACTTAAACTTTGTCACAGATTTCCAATTGGTATTAAGATTAAACCCAAAAGTAGTGCACATCCCTATAATCCCAGCACCTGGAAGGTGGAGGCAGAAGGATTAAAGTACAAGACCAGCATGGGCTACATGAGACGCTGTCTCAAAGAACTGCCCCCCCCCAAAAAAAGATTAAGCCCACATTCCTCATCATAGTGTCTATGGTTGATGCGGCCCATGCCTGTCTCTGCAACCACATCTCTTACAGACTTCTTGCACTCCACATTCCAGACATCCTGACTTTCTGTTTTCATTTTTCTAACATAAGATGCTTTGAGTATGTTAGTACTCCATACATTTGGGACATGCCTCCCTATGTCTTTCTCCCTACATCCAGCCTCACGCTCAGTCTGCTCCCTTATCTAACTAAGTCCTCCTCACCTTCAAATTTTAGCCTAATCATCACGCTTGGGGATGCTTTTCCTCCACCTCTGAGTCTAGTCAATCTATTGTTTGCTTTCTAGAACTATGTTTCTTTCCTTTAACAGCAGCTACCAGTTTGAAACTATATTTTTGTAACTACTATTTGGCTCATAACATTATTCTCTGTAAAAGGCCTGTTAAAGTAGGGCTCACATTTCTTTTTGTTGATCATTGAATCCTAGTGCTTTATATTGTTCATGCATGTGGTTGGCACTCAGTAAATATTTTAATGAACTTGACTTTGGAGTTGTTGAAAGGTAGAGGCTAGCCCAGAAGGTTTAAATTAAGTCAAAGCTTTTCAGAGAGGAGTGGGAAGGTAGCAGGAAGGCAGGTAGATGGATCAAATAAAGGTGCTTCCTGGACCTACCCCCCTGGCATCCTGCTGTGTTAACTGTAATAAGTCAGGAAGGAAACAATATGGAAACTAAGTACATTAATGATCCATGAACTGAATATCTTATAAGTGCATTTCAGCTTAATTGAATATTAAGCATGATCGTTATTAAAAAGAAGAGAGGTTGCTAATAGAAAAATGGATGATAATATTTTTATTATCCTTTATATTGTTTTACTATGAAATGGCTATTTAAATATGCCAGTTGAGGACTGTAAGAGAGAAATATTGATTGATCGTATTTTAGTGTAACATGCTGATTTCATTGAAATTGGCTAATAAAAGATTATTCTAATTCAGAGTGAGTTTTGTATCTGAATACCAAGTGGAGGGTGCAGTGTATTTAGGATCACTGTTGTAAATGAGGAATAGGAGGGAAAGCCTGTGAGAATGAGAGAAGCAGCAGAGGGGCAGTGAAGTACAATTTCCTAGGCAGCATCTCTGGCACGGCACTGCCTGACACTGTCACAGTGGGTTCTTTCAGCTGTTTCCATGTTCCTTTTCACTTGTAATGCAGGTTTTAGCACTAAGGAATGCTTCCATGAGTAGGCAGAATGGGAGAAGAGAGGATTCCAGAAGGAGGCTGGGGGAAGTTAGTGAAAATTGGGGAATAAATAGAGCACAGCTTTGGAGATAATATAGATGCTAAAAGCATTTTGATGACAATGTGTACATGCTTTCATAAAAAGCATGAATATGGTAACTAGCTTCTCCCTTCAGTTGTTTTTCTCATTAAATTTTGCAATTGTGTATATTTTATGCTAGTTTTCATTTGAATAGCTTTAATGTATAGAAGTGAATAATCTTGATTAATGCACAAAGTAATTCTTTGAACTAAGGAAAATTTCCAATGATGTCCTGAATTCTTCCAGATTGCAACAAATCTTGATGACATATATCAATTTGTGAATGGTACGTTTTTTGGTGTTCAGCAAAAGGTTTTACTGAAAGAAAAAAGTCTCTGGGAAATAACTGTTGACTCACTTAGATACCTGACAGAGAAAGGACTCCTGCAAAAGGACTCTCAAAATTCTGAAGAAGGGTCACATTGTCATTTTCACATTACAAAACTAGGACGAGCTTCCTTTAAGGGTGAGTGTTTACCTAAATCCCATTGTTATCTGAGGGTATTGGAAAAAATATAAATTAAATTATTCCCTTTCTTTAAATTGGATTTGTGATTTCATATTAATAGCATTAATTTTATGTTACTTCAACTTTCAAAATTTGAAAAATATTTTTAATTATAAGTAGTTAAAATACTACACAAGTGTATAGAGGAAAAGATGGTCATGCTGCCTTCATACTCCCTTTAGCTTCTACACACAGCTTAATAGCCTACCAAGGGGTGTGTGTCTTCTCACACTTTTCTGTGGATTTCACTTCTATTCATAATGAATGCTTTATACAGATTTAAGTTTTTGTTTTTGTTTTTTCTTTTGTTTTGTTTTTTTGAGACAGGGTCTCCCTGTAGCCCCAGCTGTCCTGGAACTCACTGTGTAGACCAGGCTGGCCTTGAATAAATTCTAGACTGGGGTGGTGGCTCAGTCAGTAAAGTGTTTGCTGTGCAGGCATGGAGACTTGAGCTCGGATCCCCAGCACCCACATAGAAAGCCAGGCACAGCAGCATGTGTCTATAATCCCAGAACTGGGGAGTCAGAGATAAGGAGGATCCCTGGAGCTCACTGCCAGCCAACCCAGCCAAATCAGTGAGCTTTTGGTTCAGTGAGAGACCCTGTCTCAAAAAGTAAGATGGAGAATAACTGAGGAAAACAGCAGACTTCATCCTCTGGTCTCTAAACATGCATGCACACACATGCACATGCACTTACCTGCACACATGCACACACGTGTGAATATAAACACATAAAGAAAAGGAAAAAAAAAGTCTTACTAGAAGTTCCATGCACCAGGAGCTACTACTGGTAACAGTTTAATATATACTCTTCCAAATCACTGACCATATCATTACTATCACAGTGGCCCAAAAGATTGTAGCCATTTTATCTTAGCTGTTTATGCTCCTTGGCAGGTCATACCTGACTGTATTTTTCTGTATACATGTAAACATGTGTTTAAATGTACATCATTTAACTTTCTAATGGAGTCATCCTTATTTATAAACTATCATAATCATGAATGTCTTAGCAGATCAATTACTTTAAATCTATCACATTTTTCATTTTTCATTTCTTTTTTTTAATTTTATTTATTTATTTTTCAATTTTATGTGTATGCGTGTATTGCCTGCTTGTAGGTAAGTGCACCCATGTCCAGCAAGTCCCATGGAGGTCAGAAGAGGCTGTCGGATCCCGTGGGACTGGAGTTACAGACAGTTGTTAGCTGCCATGTGGGTGCTGGGATTCAAACCCGGGTCTTCTCCAAGAATAACCAGTGTTCTTAACTGCTGAGCCATCTCTCCAGCCCCCTTTTCTTTTTTTTTCCCCCATGATGGTGTGGTGGTAATGCTACTGGGGATTGAACCCAGGGCATCACATATGCTAGGCAAACATACTACCTCAGAGCCACATCCCCAACTTTCTTTTTTTATTTTTGAAACAAAGCTTCACTGAGTTGACGAAACCTGCAGGGAAATCACTCTGTAACACAAGCAGGCCTTGAACTTGCAATCCTCCTGCCTCAACCTCCTAGCAGCTGTGATTACATGTAGGCCTACAGGATGAGGCTCAGCCTCATTTCCTTTTTACACTGTAGTCATCCATGGTAGGACTGAAACATAATTCATATGCCATCTTTTTGTTTATGAACATTTACATTATTTCTGAGTTTTCTCAATTATAAGCAGCTGCATGAGATTCTCAGCTTATATATTTTGAGTATACATTGAAACATTTTTCTTGACTAGATTCCCAAAAATGGTTGGATCAAAAAGTTCTAAATATTGTTATTTATCAGTAGAATAACTTCCAAAGTCATTACATACAAGAGAAATAAGAATTATTGATATATTCGGTAAACTTGTAAATAAGACTTCCTTGACAACTGGAACTGTATGTTCAGCGGTAGAGCACTTGCTTCACATATGAGGCATTGCGTTTGATCCTCAGCACACCAAAAATTAAAAACTAAATCTTTATATTTTTGATCTTTGAAAATATTTAATATAATTTCACTGGGCTGGAGAGCTGGTGCAGCCATTAAAGGCTCAGGCTCACAACCAAAACTGTAGGCACAAACACTCATGCCTATAATCATAGATATCCTTGTGTATTTTATATGCGTTCATACATTATTTGTGTAGGAATTCCAATTTACAAAGCCCAAATCTTCAATATATATTTTCTCATTTGTGATTCAGCTGTGCTTTGTTGTCCCTCTTTCAAAACTAGGAAACTACAGTTCTGAGAGGTTACCTTTACTGGCTCAAATCCAAGCCAATCCAAACTGTTTTAACATGGGGTCTCATATAAGCCAGTCTGGCCTCAGTCTTGTTATGTAGCTGAGGCTGTCTTCCTGATTCTCCTGCCTCCAACTCCTGAGTGCTGGAATTACAGATGTGTGCTACCATATCCAGCTAACAAGTCTGTGTTTAAAAGTCACCTCTTTTCCCCTCTAATGATGTTGAAAGATGAAATGTTTCTTTCTTTTAGGAACTATAGATTTGGCTTATTGTGACATTCTATATAAAGACTTAAAGAAAGGTCTTGAAGGCCTCGTTCTTGAAAGCTTTCTTCACCTGGTCTACCTAGTAACTCCCTATGATGTTGGTTCTCAGTGTAACCCTGATTGGATGGTATACTTCAGACAGGTGAGGAAGTGATGATAGTATTTTTGTCAAGTGATTGGTTACCTTTTTTCTTCTGTTGAAACATGTTTGGAATTGGGCCTTTTGTCTTTCAGGGTTTTTCTTTTTTCTTTTCTTAATGACTGTATATATTAATTGTACAAAATAATGGGTATTATGATATTTTCAAGCATATATATATGTCTTTCAAGGTTTTAAAAGATTTATTATGTGTGTGTGCATGTGTGTGCGTGCATGCGTGCGTGTGTGTGTGTGTGTGTGTGTGTGTGCCCATGGGCACATTCATGCCACAGTGCACATGTGGAGGTCAGAGGAAAACTTCTGGGAATCACTTCTTACCTTCCACCTGTCTGTGTCTCCAATTTTGCTGGGGAAGTGCTAGAATTACAGATGTGTGCCTCCACATCTGCTTTTTTACATGGGTTCCAGGGATTGAACTTGAGTGACAGGCTTGCTAGGCTAGTGCTTTTACCCACTGAGCCAGTTTCCTAGCTCCATTTTTCAGTAGTTTTTGTTTCATTTTTGTCTTTTTGAGACAGGGTCTCCCTATAGCCCAGCTGGCCTGGAACTTGCTGTGTAGACCAGGCTGGCCTCAATCTCACCGAGATCCGCCTGCCTCTGCCTCCTGAGTGCTGGGATTAAAGGCGTATGCCACCACACCTGGCTCATTTTTTAGTTTTTAAAAATAATAATATGGTAACAACATTTTTTTCTTGTTTGTCTCAAAGGTTACCTCTTGGTTAAATATTCTTTTTTAAATTTGTTTATTTGTATTTCATGTATATGATTGTTTTGCCTGCATGTATGTGTACCCAAGTCATGCAGTGCTTGTGGAGGCCAGAAGAAGGTTTCAAACCTCCTGGAACTGGAGTTGCAGATGGCTGTTATCCACCATGTGGGTGCTAGGAACCAAACCTAGGTCCTCTGCAAGAGTAGCCAGTACTTTAAACGGCTGAGCCATCTCTCCATCATCTGTTAAATATTCTTCGTCAAAGAAAATTAAGAAAGGAAGACCCCAAGGTGAGAAAAGTATTATCCCTAGTCCTATTACCCCAAAGACCATACTTCTAAGATCTTGTGACCACTACATTTTATACTGCATAGCGTATAAAGAAGACAGTGGAAGCTGTGGCCAGTGATTGACAGTTTAATTATGTGAACACTGTCAGAGCCCAGCATGATGATTCACCAAATCCACCTATTTTAATAACTGCAAAAGAGGTGTATGTGTATGTATGCATGTTCAGTGAGTGCATGTGTGTGTACATGCATGTGGAGGCCAGAGGTCAACCTCAGGTGTTATTCCTCAGGAACCATCTTTACCTTGTTTTTTAAGACAGTATCCCACTGGAACTTGAGGCTTACCAGTTAGGCTAGGCTGACTGACAAGCAAGCTCCAGGATCCGCCTGTCTCTACCTCCCTGGTGCTGAAATTACAAGTGCAGTGCCACCACACCTGGCTTTCTACGTGGGTTCTGGGGGTTGAACTCAGTTCCTCATGCTTGTGCAGCATGTACTTTGCCAAATAAGCTATCTCCCCAGCCCCACAAAGAGTATTTATTTTATAGCCAGTAACACGGTTAGAACTGGCCCTACAACTAATAAAACCAAGTGGCAAGTGCATCATGATTTTACTGTGAACAGGCTGGCTGAATGGACATATATGAACACATATAGGCAATAACTGTGACCAGTCTTTTTTTTCTGGATTTTAAAGATTGAACCCAGGGCCTGTGTATACCATACATGTGCTCTACCATGGAGCTATACTCCCAAACCCCCAGTATACAGTTTTTAATCTCAGGAAATTAACTTCTTTTTAAATGTTACAGATTAAAAATCATTACTGTGGGTTTTTGAGGTGGTACTCTGTGATGCAGCTATTTTCTGAAGACTTCCCTCTTTCCTCTCCCAGCTCTCTCTAATAATAAACAACCATATCACCCATAAAAACCAGTACTTGTCACCATGTCTTTATGCAGTCATGTTCCAGTTAATGATGAAGATGTGTTCTAAGAAATGCGTTGTAAGACAGGTTCATCAAAGTATGCTTAGGGCACTAAGACAGCTGTGACTTTGCTAGGTCATCTGCCCTTATGGAGACACTTTGTATGTGTAGTCTGGTGTTAACTGAAATATTGTTCAGCTTATGACAGTCTTTCTATAAGGTACTATATCTAGTGATATTCTGATACTGTAATTTTAAAACTGGTAATATTTTCTGTAAATTTTTGTCATTTTTCATATCTTTCAAAATCTTGAAAATGTGATCTCAAAAATAAATCCAGGATGTTTTTTAAAGCTATGGTTTTGTTTTGTTTTTCATGTATTTCCTCTTTTTCTCTGCAGTTCAATCAACTCAGTCCAGCAGAGCAAACTATAGCTGCTTTTCTTGGCATCTCTGAAAGCTTTATCGGGAAGAAAGCAGCAGGGCAGGCCATCAGGAAGGTACCGTCTGTTTGTTTCCCCAACAGTGAGCTGAATTCATTCACCTAAATTAGAATCATACCATATCCTTGATTGATTTGACCTCTTTGTTTCTTATTTGTGGTGGGTGCATTGAGACACGGCTATACTCTATAGCCTGGGCAGACCTCAAACTTGGAACAGCCTTCCTGTCAGAGCTTCTTGATCAGGTGCCAGGGTTATTTAGATACATGAGTTACCATATCCCTCTTTCTTTCACAATATTTCTTAAAATTGATATTGTTCCCAATTTGCTGTTTAAAAACTATCTCAGCACCAGAAATGGATGAATGGGTAGTGTTTGGCTTTTTTCCTTTTCTTTCCTTTTTTTTTCTTTTTTTTCTTTTTTTTTTTTTTTTTTTTTTTTTTTTCCCTGTAGCCCCAGCTGGCCTGGAACTTTGCTCTGCCGACTTCCTGAAATAATCTATCATGCCTTTTTATTTTATTTTATGTGTATGAGTGTATTGCTTGCATGTATATAAGTGCACCAATGCCAGGTCAGAAGAAGATGTCAGATTCCCCGGAACTAGAGTTACTGACAGTTGTTAGCTGTCATATGGGTGCTGAGAATCGAACCCAGATCTTCTGCAAGAGCAGCCAGTGCTCTTAACTGCTGAGCCATCACTCAAGTATTTGTACAATAACATATAACTAAATACTATGACTAACTGAAGTTGAATGTTTTCATAATATGTATTATGCATACATGTATACATGTGTGTGTGTTGTGATGTAACCTAGATGCTCATACATACTAGGTGAGCACTCTACCACTAAGCAGAGCCTCTGAGCTCTAAAGAAGATGCTGTATTTTTCCAGAAACTTTATATGAAATATCCTACTCAATATCAGCAATTCTAGATAGGACAAGTAGAAATGAGTCTTTGATAATCATGCCTTCAGCTTCTTTAAGTTAATATCCTTTTCCGCTCAATATACTTTTTTTCATTTTTAATTTTCATTAAATGATCTTACCTACCATTTTACCCCTGTATCTTAAATTTACGTAGACAGTACTGGTTTTATTTTGAAAAATGGAATTTCTGTGTTATAAAATTAAAACTTTGTAATTATCAGATTGGTTCTTATACCTTTGAAACAACTATTTTCAAATGTAGAGTTTCAAAATGTGAACACATTTATTGGAAGGCAGCTGTGCTTACCACTACACCACCAACTCACACGTGAGCACATTTCTTAAAAACCTTTTATATTAACCTCTAAAATGTAAAGTAAAAAAACAAAATCATAGTAATTTGAGATGTCTTACTAAATAATAGCCACATGCAAAATCTCCTAAGAATAAAACATCTTTTAAAATTTGAATACAGAATTTATATTTAAATGTGTTATAATATAGTCAGTGTTTGTTAACTTGATAGTTAAATATGTAATGAAACTATTTGCTAGTTTAATGTTTTACAAGTATCATTATTTCAAATTCTAAAGAAAGTGGTATTTACTTAGAATGTAATTGACTTTTTCTTTTTGAAAAAGAACCTCAGGCTGGGAAAATGACTCAAATGATGTCCTAGCTTCCTTCCGTGTTGTAATAAAACACTCTAACCAAAAAGAACTTAGGGGAAGAAAGAATTTATTTGGCTTACATTTCCAGGTCACAGTTAGTCATTGAGAGAAGTTAAGTCAGGAACAGCAGTACCTTTGGCCAAGGAACTTATTTCACAGTCAAAGAGGTAGCAGGAACCATGGACCATGCTGCTTGCTAACAGGCCTGCTCACAGGTTCATTCTTAGCTAGTTTTCTTATACAGCCCAAGACCACCAGCCCAGGGAATGGTGCCACTCACAGTGGACTGGGTCCTCCATCAGTTAATACTCAAGACAGTGCCCACCCCCAGACATGCCCACAAGCCAATTTGATCTAGGGAATTCCTCAATGGAGGTTGTCCTGTTAGGTGATTTCTAGGCTGTGTCAAGTTGACAGTTAAAGCTAAGATAGTGAATAAAAGCATGTGTTATGCAAGCCATTCAATCCGAGTTCAAGCCCTAGAACTTATGTAAACAAGTCCTATTCAGCCTGGAATATGCAGTGTCAACATGATGGTAAGAGAGAATGAATTCCAAAAGAGCCTCTGACCTCCATGTGCACACCATAGCACATGAGCCCCCACAGTCACAAACATACACACAAATAAATAAATAAATAAATAAATAAATAAATAAATAAATAAATAAATCTTTAAAAAAATAGCTCCATTCTACCCCTACCTCCCTTTAAAATTTCTTTAATTTTATTATTGGGGGAGGGGGGCACATCCATGCCATAATGCTTATGTGGCAGTCAAAGAACAACTCTGTGGAGTTGGTTCTCTCCTTCACCTTTATGTGGGTTCTGGGGCTTGAATTTAGGTCCTCAGGCTTGAAGAGCAAGCACTTTTGCCCTCTGATCCATTTCACTGGCCCAATTTTTTTTAATTCTGTTATTGTTGTGTGTATGTATGTGTGTCTTTGTATGTATGCAGGCATGTGCACCATGGTGTGCATGTGGAGGTCAGGACAATTTTGGGGAGTCAGTTCTCTCCTTCTTCCCAGAGTTAAGGGATCAAACTCAAGTCATCAGGCTTGTACAGCAGCAAGTACTTATATCTGCTGAGCTAACCTACTGGCCCCCTACCCCTTATTTTAACATTTCTTGCAAAAGGCCTTGAAAATGACATGAACACCTCTATCTGACCATGCAATGATTCTGTCATCTTTCTTGGCTTAGGAGCTACATTCTAAATAAAACCTATACTAACCCAATTTATACTTGATAGTAAAAATCACATTAAAAGTGGAGAGTAAAAAGCTATCTTTTCTTACTATTCAACTATCAGACTTTTTCAATGTATGCTTTTAAAAAGAATAATTCATTATCAACATGCAGAATCTGTAACTCCAAAATCCATCGATATGTGAAACAATCTTTTTGTGAAACATTCTTTTACTACAGTAGAGGGTATTATTTTCAGACAGGGGCCTGCTATGTAGTCTGGACCTTGCTCCTTTTACACCAACCTCCTGAGTACTGGAATTATAGGCATGCACCGTCATGACCAACCAGTATAATATTATAAGTATTTTTCTCCTTGAAGTCTACCTTTTTTTTCTGCTCAGATTTTAAATATTTTATTATTTTTATTTTATGTGTATGCGTGTATTGCCCGCATGTAGGTAAGTGCACCCGTGTCGTGCAATGCCTACAAAGGACAGAGGAGGCTATCAGATCCCCTTGGAACTGGAGTTACGGACAGTTGTTAGCTGCCATGTGGATCCTGGGATTTGAACCTGGGTCTTCTGCAAGAACAGCCAATGTTCTTAACCACTGAGCCATCTCTCCAACCCCTTTTTTCCCTCAGATTTTTTTTTTTTTTTTTTGGTCTTTTTGAGACAGGGTCTTCCTGTAGCCCCAGCTGTCCTGGAGCTCATTATGTAGACCAGGCTGGCCCTGAACTCACAGAGATCTGCCTGCCTCTGCCTCCCGAGTGCTGGGATTAAATGGGTGCAACACCTCACCTGGCTTCCCTCAGATTTTTTAAACATCAAGTTGTTCTACATTAGTTTGATAATTAGCAGTGAGATACTTTGTACAAAAACTAAAATCACTAGACACCATGGGCAAAAGCAGATATACAGAACAGAAACTGTATTTTCCTGTCCCTTTCACCATTCCAACCTTGGAAACATTATTTGTCATGACCGTATGGAAACTGTCCTGTAGTATTTACTTGCAGTTTATAGTACAGACACACTTAGCAACATTTATCTATGTGTGTTTGTCTAACATTTGTATACAAACACAATGTATAAATACCACATAAACGTGAAGGTTTTCCCACTTTACTGCTTCCCTCCTGATGTTTATTTCCTGGTCCTTCCATAAACAAATCACCACTAATTGTTTGAGTTAAAACAGTAGAAATTATGGAGCAGGAGAGATGGCTCAGCAGTTAAGAGTGCTTACTGCTCTTCCAGAGGACCCATGTTCAGATCCTTCCACCCACATGGCGGCTAACACCACCTGTAACTCCAGCTCCATTCAATCTGATGCCCTCTTCTGGCTTCTACCAGCATGTGTACACAAATGGTATATATACACATACATGCACATTTTTTTAAAATGCACAGAAGCCAGGCATGGTGGCGCAAGTCTGTAATCCCAGCAATTGGGAGGCAGAGGTAGGCGGAACTTTGTGAGTTTGAGTCCAGCCTGGTCTACATAGTGAGTTCCAAGCCAGCTGGAGATACAGGGAGAGCCTGTCTCCAAAAGACCAAAATCAAAACAAAACAAAAATGCACAGAAATTGGGTAGGAGGGTAGCTCAGTAATAGAGCAAATAATTAGCTTAATGCAAGGCCTTGGGTTTAATACCTAGGACACAAAACAAAACAAAAACAGTGACTAGAGAAATGGCTCAGTAGTTAAGAGGGCTTGCTGCTCCTACAGAGGACCTGAGTTCAGTTCCCAGCATCCACATTGGGTGATCACAACTGCCTGTAACTCCAGCACCAGAGGATCCAGTACTTCTTCTGATCTCCAAAGATGCCCACATACGTGTGGCATACATACACATAGACACATAAATATAAATAGTTCTAAAAAAACTCCAGAAATCTATCTTAATAGTGTAGGGAGCTAGACATCTGAAATTAAGGTACTGGAAACATTGGCTTTTTAGTAGGCTCCAAGAAGAAAGTACCCCATGCTCTCTCCTAGCTGTGGCAGCCGCAGCACTCCTGCTCACAGGCACCTCTGTCTAATCCAGGCCTCTCACATTGCTTCTGGTCTTCCTGTGTCCTCTCCCCTTTCTGCAGGGTTACCAATCACCAAATTTAGGACCCACTGTAAATTCTGGGTGCCTTCATTAGAGGTCCTGAACTAAATGCGGCTGCCAAGATCCTGTTCCCAACTAAAGTCACATTTCTGGGTACCAGGTGTTAGAACTTGAACATTTATTTTCTGGGGAGGGGAGACAGTTCAACCCTCTCTGTAGAAGAAAGTTTAGTCTAAATTGGAAACAAATTGCCTAATCTTTTTATAAATGGAAAATTGATAATGCAAATAATCTAAAGTACACATTGGAAATCAGTTCTGTTTTGTGGAATCATTCTGTTCTTTCTAACCTGTAGTATAATTTCATTCGCTTTACCTTTCGCCCATCTACTGCATAAATGTATTTAATTGTGTCTTTCCAGAATGTGGACAAGGGCATTATCAACAGACTCTATCTATCTTTTGTTCTTTATTCCTTATTGAAAGAGAACAACATTTGGAGTGTATCTGAAAAATTTAATATGCCCCGAGGATATGTACAAAATGTGCTCACGGGAGCTGCCTCCTTCGCGTCTTGTGTGTTGCATTTCTGTGAGGTAATTCAGTTCAATATATAACTTTGTGCATCTTCATCGTCACTGTTATTAAACCCATAAACCAGTTGCTGGTATGTCAGTGTTTTCTCACTGTTGCCTTCCTGTGTTATTTCAAAGCACACAAATTTATTTTAAATATTCCTTCATTTTTAGCACTTTACAAAAGTACTACATGATGCTTACAGAAAAGGTACAAAAATTCCTGACTCAGCTGAATGCCTAAGGATTAAGTAGAAATTACACAGTTGACCCTATACTTTGGGCCACCATTAATAGTTTCAGGTATTAAAACCCCTTTGCATTGCTGCAAATTCTGTTTCTTCTTCTGAGTGATAAGTCTGTCCTGTGTTTAGTAAGTTACCCACGACCACCAGCAGCTATGTGACTGCTCAGTACCATGTTTTCTGGATTGCCACAGACATGCACCATATTTGCTGCCAGTGTCAGGCAGCTGTGCTAGGATTCTACATCAAAATGTTTATTTTATAGAACAATTTAAACTTTATTTTGACCATATGCTTTTGGGATAGGTTAAAGCTTAAAAGATTTTAGAATTTCTTTAAATAGCACAATAAAGCTTAGCAGACCATTGTAACCAAATAATCTTTAATTGAATATATCATGCAAGCTATTTTTGCTGCATTTAATTTCAATTTTTCCTATCTAAACCTCTATAGTCTATATATAATTCTATCATGCTAACAAAAGATTACTGCTTTCTGATTTTTAACTCTTTTTTCTTTATGTAGGTTATGTAAGTGGTATAACAGAAGCTCATTTGTATTAGTGAAATAGTAAAAATTCTGCAGAAGAAGAATTGGAGAGGCTGCTCAGTGGTTAAGAGCACTTACTGCTCTTTCAGAGGACCTAGGTTCAATTCCTAGCACCCACATGGTGGCTAAAAACCATCTGTAACTTTAGTTCCAGGGAATCCAGTGCCATCTTCTAGCCTCCATGAGCATTGCACGCATGGGTACACTTAGATACATGCCAGCAGAACATTCATATACATAAAAACAAATAAAAAATATCTTTAAAAACACTACAGAAGGGAAGATGATGCCCATGTGGCACTGAGGCAGTGTGGGCTCAGAGGATTCCACACTTGAACCAGGGTCGTCTTTTCTTTTCACTTCGCCCCGTTAGTGCACCAATTGCTTTCGTAATGACTACAGGATGGCTAGCTCAGGTGGTTCACGCATGACGTATTCTTACAGTGATACCCAAAGGTTAGAAAGGGACCTTAAAAAATACTAAACTTTCAGGATACATTTGAGTCTGTAAAATGGGACTTTTCTTTTTTCACTTTTCCTTTTCTTCCCTCATATTTTTCTTTTCCATTTTTTATTCTCTTACTCTGTTTTTTTGGTCACAACAAAAATAAAGTGTTGCTTTGTGAAAAATAAATAAAAATAATACAACAAAATAT
>NW_008354532.1:4797562-4798089 GCF_000622305.1 Nannospalax galili
CACAGTTACAGGACATTTTGAGAGATGTTCCATAGTCCCCTGGAACTTAGACCTTAGAGGGGCAAGGGGCAAAAACTGTCCTTTAAGTCCCCCTGACCACATTAGTATAGGCCTCAAAGTATGGCTGTTAAACATCCAATAAGGTTAGTTCTACCAGTCTGGTACTTTTAATTACCATGAGCTATATAGATAAAGCTTGGGTAAAAAAATAAATATTCTCAGATAAACCTTGACTAGATATGTATTTTATTTTGTTCCTTAAACTAGTGACTAAACTATGACCTTAGAAATTTTAAGATCATGTGTATATTATTTTTGTCTCATCCTTTATATATCATAACAAACCTACAGACCTTCATCACTTGCTTAGGCTTTCTTATTTTTTTCTATTTTGGAAAATATCTCCATTCCCATATCCTTTTAACATCTTTTACATTCTCATTTTCTTTTTTTAATAATTATAAGACATAATAACATTAACAAATAAATTTCCCACCTGTTGTGAGAATTCTTTTCCTGGGGATTGT
>NW_008354532.1:4799174-4801717 GCF_000622305.1 Nannospalax galili
TTTTCTTCCCTCATATTTTTCTTTTCCATTTTTTATTCTCTTACTCTGTTTTTTTGGTCACAACAAAAATAAAGTGTTGCTTTGTGAAAAATAAATAAAAATAATACAACAAAATATTATAGTACATTTGAAGCATATATTTAGTACATATGCTGCCAAAGTGAGCATTTAAGTATTTGTATATGTATATATGTGTGTGTGAATTTTTTTTAGTCTGTGTTGTATATGAAGGTGTGTTGGCATGCTTGTTCTTGCTGCAAGCACCTGTGGAGGCCAGAATTCTCCTGCTCACTACCTTTTATAATACAACAAAATATTATAGTACATTTGAAGCATATATTTAGTACATATGCTGCCAAAGTGAGCATTTAAGTATTTGTATATGTATATATGTGTGTGTGAATTTTTTTTAGTCTGTGTTGTATATGAAGGTGTGTTGGCATGCTTGTTCTTGCTGCAAGCACCTGTGGAGGCCAGAATTCTCCTGCTCACTACCTTTTTTTTTGGACAGCACACTTAATTTTTTTTTTTTTTCTTTTTGAGACAGGGTCCACTTGTAGCCCCAGCTGGCCTGGAACTCATAGAGATCCGCCTGTCTCTGCCTCCCAAGTGCTGGGACTAAAGATGTGCACCACCACACCCAGCTTTATTTTTATTTTATGTATATGAGTGTATTACCTGCATGTATGTAAGTGTACCCATGTTGTATGATGCCCGCAGAGGTCAGAAGAAGCTATCAGATACCCTGGAACCAGAGTTACAGACAGTTGTTAGTTACCGTGTGGTTCCTGGGACTGAACCCAGGTCCTCCGCAAGAGCAACTCGTGCTCTTAACCGCTGCACCATCTCTCCAGCCCCTCACCACCTTATATTTTGAGATAGGGTTTCTCACTGAACCTGGAACTTGCCATTTTGATGAGACTGGCTGGCCAGTAAGCTTGCAGAATCTACCTCTCTGACACTCCCTACCCTCCAGCCCTGAGATTATAGAGCACTCAGTAGCTGGACTAGACGTGGCTGCTGGGCTGGACGTGGCTGCTGGACTGGATGTGGCTGCTGGAGGTCCTAATTCAGGTCCTCATGCTTGTGCAGCTTCAAGAACTTTTCCCACTGAGCCAGCTCTCCTGTCTTCAAGCATATGTTTAAAGAAGACAAATTGGCATGATGTTAAATGCTATTGATTGGATTTTCACTATTTTTATTGGCTCGGAAAGTGCTTCAATGAATAGCATGTTAATATTGAATCTTTCCTTATTTAATATTTTTTTCTTCAGGGAAAATTCCCAGAGTTAAAAATTGTTTTTACGCATTTGAAAAATATAACTATGCATTCGTTTCCTGATAGTTTGATTAAAATGACTTTAAAAAATTTTTTTAGTCATTTTCTTCCTCCCCAAACCAGTTCATCAGGTTCCTCAGGCCCTGACCTTGCTGTTTCTTCATAATTGTGCTTAGGATCATCTTTCTTTTTTTTAAATAATTTATTGAGAATTTCATACATGCATATAAGGTGTTTTGATCCATGCCCACTCCCTCCCCTCCAAGTCCTCCCATATCTCCCCATGACTTTTTTCTGATAACTTCATATACTTTCTTCTTCTTTTCTTTATTTATGGGGCTTTTTGCTACTCTTAACATTCCTCCCTCTGAAGAGGTAACTCTGAAATCTTTTAAGGATTAGATACAAGCTCCCAAATACTTTTGGACATGTTTGGCCTTTGGAACAGAGTATGTTGGTAAGAAGCCCAAGGACATTGTGAGTTTTAGCCAAGAAACTGGCTACTTTTCTTTGGGGTCTTTTTACCCTAACTGCCTAGCCAATTTCTACCTCCTGTTCTTATCACACCATCCTCTGAAGAGTTTATCCAACTTTCAGATAGGGAATCGGGACACAGACCACTCTGGATTCTTCCATGCTGAACAGGGACACAGGATGAGGTATTTGGGGTACCCCCTTCAGTGGATCTGTCTAAAAGACTCCCAGATTGCATAAATTTTTGTGTGTGTGTGTGAAGGAGAAGTAAAGGCAAGAGTAATTAGCATTACAAGTTCTAGACAAAGAACTAGAAAAAAGAACAGGGCAATTTTCAAATGTTCATACGAGAGTCCATTGGAATTTCTTGACAAGGGCTTCCAGAAGCATCCCTCTGTTGGGTTCCTCTTCATTTTTCTTTTGTCTTCCAAGGCTGGACTCAAAAGTGATGGATTCAGGATTTGCTTTCCAGCACTTTGATAGCTGTTGGAATGGTTAGAATCAGTGTCAGTTCCCTCTCAAAGGCTTCTAGATAGGGGAAGAAAACAAATTTATCCATCATTTTGGAACGATAGCTGGTTGTCTCCCTTAGCTACAGGTGGGCGCAACAGTATTGGAGACTAAGATTTGAAGTCTTACATCTGAGCAGCAGCACTTTCTGCTTAGGAACAAAATCATCAGGAATTATTGTCTAAATAACTTTTTTAAAAAAGTATTTTATTATTTTTATTTTATGTGTATATGTGTATTGCCTGTGTGTAGGTAAGTGCACCCATGTCGTGCAGTGCCT
>NW_008354532.1:4801730-4818399 GCF_000622305.1 Nannospalax galili
CCCATTCCCTCCCCTCTAACTCCTCCCATATCTCCCCATCACTTTTTTCCTGATAACTTCATGTACTCTTTCTTCTTTGATTTATTTTTTTATGGGGCTTTTGGCTATTCTAACATTCCACTCTCTGAAGAGGTAAGCCGAAAATCTTTTAAGGATTAGATACAAGCTCCCAAATATTTTTGACACTTTTGACCTTTGGAATTGTTGCTAAGAGGTCCAAGGACATTGTGAGTTTTAGCCAAGAAACTGGCAATTGGGGGGGGCAGGGTCTTTTTACCCTAACTAGCTAGTGAATTCCTACCTCCTATTCTTATTACACCATCCTCTGAAAAGGTTACCCAAATTGCCAATAGGGAATAGGGACTCAGATTGCTCTGGCTTCTTCCATGCAGAACAGGGATGTAGACTGAGACAATTGGAGTACCCCTTCTATCTAAAAGATTCCAAAATTGCATAACACTTATCTCAAGGAGGAAAAGAAAGTCTTCGAATCATGAATAGGTAATGTGAAGAAGTAAAGGTAAGACTAGTTAGCATTGCAAGTTCTAGATAGGGAACTAGAAAAAAATCAGAACAGGGCAATTTTCAAATGTTCATATGAGAGTCCATTGGAATTTATTGACAAGAGCTTCCAAAAGCATTGGGTTCCTCCTCATTTTTCTTTTGGCTGCCAAGGCTGGATTTAAGAGTGATGGATTCAGGATTTGCGTTCAGGTATTTTGATTTAGTGTCAGTTCCCTCTCAAAGGCTTTGAGATAACTGAGGGGTGGCTGCAGTGTATGTATGACCTGAGGGTGTGCACATTGGAAAGCCTTTACCTGGCATGGGTCATGCCTTCTCTTCTTAGCCTTCCCCAGATTGTGTACTTTAGCCCTCCCCAAATCCAGGAGACCATGTATGATTAGGGTCAAATTACATACAGTTGGCTGGGAAGAGGCTAGATACGCCGATGAGGGTCCAATGATCCTCCTTGACCATCCTTTAATGAAGGAGCACAGCTGTCAACAAGCCCAAATGTGACCATGTTTAGCGATCAGCCACAGCTGAAGTCGTCATGATGGTTTCATGCAGAAGAGACTGCTGTACAGCATCATCTTATTAAAAGGATTTGGTGCTAGGATCCACATATGAGGGAGACTAGATACGCCGATGAGGGTCCAATGATCCTCCTTGACCATCCTTTAATGAAGGAGCACAGCTGTCAACAAGCCCAAATGTGACCATGTTTAGCGATCAGCCACAGCTGAAGTCGTCATGATGGTTTCATGCAGAAGAGACTGCTGTACAGCATCATCTTATTAAAAGGATTTGGTGCTAGGATCCACATATGAGGGAGAACATATGTCATTTGTTTTTCTGAGTCTGTGTTACTTCACTTAGTATAACAGTTTCTAGATCCATCCATTTACCTGCAAATTTCATTATTTCATTTTTCTTTAGGGCTGAATAGAACCCCGTTGTGTAAATATACCACATTTTTGTTAGCCACTTGTAGGATCACCTTTCGTCTGCTTAATCCAAGCTCCAGAACATTCTCTCAGAGCCCCTGTAACAGATTAAACTTGGAAATAACTTACATAAGCTAGCATTTTCTGTCTTTGTTTTCTGCAGGAACTGGAGGAGTTTTGGGTTTATAGAGCCCTTTTGGTAGAACTTACCAAGAAGTTAACATACTGTGTTAAGGCGGAGCTAATCCCACTCATGGAAGTGACCGGGGTCTTAGAGGTCAGTCACTCCTATTTTTCCCAACTGAGATTATGTCTACAAACAGAAAAATGAGGAGCTGGAGAGATGGCTCAGTGGTTAAGTGCACTTGCTCCTCTTCCAGAGAACCTGAGTTCAGCGCTCAGAACCCACATCAGGTGGCTAGCTTCAGAGGATCTGATATCTCTACTGGCCTTTGTGGACTCCCACACATTTGTGGTTTTGACACACGTACACATGAATAAAAATAAAATTTTTTCTTAAAATGGAGAGAGGGGTGTGCTGGAGAGATGGCTCAGTGATTAAGAGCACTGGCCTCTCTTGCAGAAAACCTGGGTTTGAATCCTAGCACCCACATGACAGCTAATGACCATCTATAACTCCAGTTCCAGGGGATCTGACACCCTCTTTTGACCTCCACAAGGCATTACACGACATGGTGCACTGACGTACATGCAAAGAAAACACTCATACACATAAAATAATAATTATATTTTTGTTTGAGACAGGGTCTCCATGTAGCACTGGCCTAGAACTTATTATGTAGACCAGGCTGGCATCAATCTCACAGAGATCCACCTGCCTCTGCCTCCTGAGTGCTGGGATTAAAGGCATGTGCCACTATGCCCGGCTAATAAAATATATATTATCTAAGAGCAGTTAAGACCACTGGCTGCTCTTGCAGAGGACCCAGGTTTGAGTCCCAGCACCCACATGGTGGCTGACAACCTTCCATAACTCCAGTTTCAGGGGAATTTGATGTCCTCTTATGTCCTCTTCAGGCATTGCACAACAAGGGTGCACTTAGATATATGCAGGCAATACACTCATACACATAAAAATAAATAATAAAAAAGAAACATCGGGGCTGGAGAGATGGCTCAGTAGTTGAGAGCACTGGCTGCTCTCAGGGGACCCTGGTTTGGTTCCCAGCATCCACGTGGTGGCTAACAACAATCCATAACTCCAGTTCCATGGGATCCAGTGCCCTTTTCTGACTTCTGTGGGCATTGCATGACATGGGCGTACTTACATAATGCAGGAAATACACTCACTCATACAGAAAGTGAAAATAATAAAATATTTTAAAATAAAAACGGATTTTTTTTTTTTTACTATTGTGAAGTTTTACTAAAGGGTAAGTGATAGAAAGAGTCTTGCTGCTCGTTTGTCATGGAAGGTGTAGTTAGGGTTCTCCGGAAGAACAGAGCTGATAGGCTGAATGTATCACAAAGGGGATTACGTGATTCAGGCTAGTTCGTCCAGAAAACGCTGCATGCTGGAGAGGCTGAGAACCTGGTAGCTAGCTATTCAGTTCTCAAAGCTGGATGTCTTAAGCAGTCCTAGTCTGGTGCTGAAGGCCTGGAGGATTCCTGGAGATCTACAGTCTTCACTCCCTGTTGAGAGGCTGAAGAGACTGGGTTTTGATGTCAGTGGAGGATTGCAGCAGGGTAGATGCACTCACCAGCAGGGCTACAGAAGAAGGTGCAGTCTGTTCTGGGTAGGGTCTTGCCCTTCAGTTAACCAACCTTCCTAAACACATGCCTCTCAGTTGATCCCAGATCCAGTCATGTTGACAACCAGGATTAATCATCACAGAAATCTTTTTATTTATTTTTTAATAAATGCTGCCATAGCCTCCCAAAAAGCCATTGCTAATTGAGAAGTAGATATAATAAGTGATCACCATTGTGAAAAGTTGGGCTGTCTCCCAAGAATATGTGTCCTATCCCTTAGCCTTAGCCTCTCTTCTTTTCTCCACTCAGTAAAGAATTGCCTTCTGTCAGTTTGGACAGTGCTGGTTAAAGCAGTGACTGGCAGCATGGGTCATTTACATTCTCTTAGACAGTGAGAAGAAAGGTCCTCAATTGGTTGTCAGCTTTCTGTCTTCAGTCAACCATCCTCTTCAGTTTATTCTGTTTTCAGTGTTTCATTCTGCTTGGGAAGCACACAGGTGCCCACTTGCACACCATTGATCCCCTAAGTGGATGATGTGAATATTTTAAGGGTACTGGTCTAGAGCATTTGTTTGAAGATGTGAATCAGTGCACTCTCCCTAATGCCTCACTGAGTCTCATTCCTGTTAGCACAACTGACCTATTAAGCCATGGAGGAAGCTACCTTCAGTCAGATTGCAGCCACCCAAACACATCTTCACAAATTCTTCAGTATTCTGGTATATTCTCTTCATATTTATTTTATTATCTTGGTCTATTCCTATGTCTTGCTTGTGGATTTTTAAAAATAATCCCAAGTATTCATCCTATTTATTTTTTCTTTAACACCATAGGGTCGAGCGAAACAGTTATACAATGCGGGTTACAAAAGTCTAAAGCACTTAGCGAATGCCAATCCAGAAGTGCTAGTAAGGACAATTGATCATCTGTCAAGACGCCAGGCCAAGCAAATTGTTTCTTCAGCAAAGGTAAGCAAGCAGACCTTCTCTAGCCTGAAGAATAGGTCACAGCATTAATGTCCTTTTGCTCTAGACATGGCAACATGGTATTTCACATTGTTTAACATTTATAGGTACAGAAACATGTACTCAGAATTTGTAGGTATACAAACACTCCATTTATTATAACACAGAGCTTGCTAAGAAGAGGAAAGAAACATCCTGAAAAATAATAACCATTTCAAGGGTTCATTGACATCTGGGGACCCCTGGAAGTTATTCAGCTCGGCCTTCACACAGCCTCTTCACAGGAGTCTTTCTTACTTTGGGACAAAGTCCACCCTAGAAGTTTCATCTGTAAATCCCCAAGTGCCCACCGCTTAGGATCTCTGCAGAGATCAGTTATGGCAGTGCACACTATGTGAGCACCATCCCCAAAAGTGGTAATGTTTATTTTTTAGTTAATTCTGTTTTATATGTGCAGTACTAGAACAATGATGTTTTTAAAAAGCCTAGCAGTTTCAAACGTAGAAATAATAACGTTAAGATCAAGAAGGCTGTCATCTCAAGTTGCTGTGTCATGGCTTCCATGGCACAGAGACAGTGACGACCTCCCAAAGGGAACTGAGGGCAGTGAATGGCGAAGCTGCACTACTTAATATAGACAAGAGAAACTTCTTTTCAAACGTGAAAACTGCAGCTATGAGCTGCTTGAATTTATCTGATACATTCTTTAATTTCAAGTAACCTGGTTTGGCCTTCCATACTGCAGCTTCATTCATGTCCTTGGTAATACACAGCCTAACTCCATCGTCCTGTCTCCACACTTGCTCTTTCCTGGTGTAAATCATTTCTTCTTCTTTTTTTTTTTTTTTTTTTTTTTTTTACTTGTTTTTTTTTTTTTTTTTTTTTTGTCTTTTTGCGACAGGTCCCTGCAGCCCCAGCTGTCCTAGAACTCACGATGTAGACCAGGCTGGCCTCAAACTCACAGAGATCCATCTGCCTCTGCCTCCCAAGTGCTGGGATTAAAGACATGCACCACCACACTCAGCTCATTTCATTTCTTTAGGTCTCATTCATTCATTCAAATATTTGTTTAAAAGTGTTAACAGTTGGACAAGTAGGGATTAAGTGAAAGGCATTTCCAGTGCTGTAGCACTCAGCACTACTTGTCCCTTAGCCCTTGTTTTTTGTTTAGCAAATATTTAAAGCCACAGCTAGTGGTCTATCCGGGGACCAATACTCCTTCCTGTCTTTTGCCCAGCCCTTCTCAGTACAGGGCTTCTGCCTCATAACCCAGGACACCCCCACTCATTCTCATGGTCTCACCTACTTGGCAGCCAGCTTAATTTTTTTTTTTTTTTTATTTTATGTGTATGAGGCATCAGATCCCTGGAACTGGAGTTACAAACAGTTGTTGACTGCCATGTGGGTGCTGGGAACCACACCCGGGTCCTCTGCAAGAGCCATCAGTGCTCTTAAGCACTGAGCCATCTCTCCAGCTTCAGTTTGGTTTTTTTGTTTGTTTTTTTGTTTTTGTTTTTGTTTTTTTTTCTTTTTTGGTCTTTTTGAGACAGGGTCTCCCCGTAGCCCCAGCTGACCTGGAACTCGCTATGTAGACCAGGCTGGCTGGCCTCTAACTCACAGAGATCTGCCTACCTCTGCCTCCCAAGTGCTGGGATTAAAGGCATGCGCCACCACACCTGGCCAGTTCGTTTTTTTAATTGCATGGTTTGAGCTGATGATTTTTTTCTTCTAATGATACACATGGGTTTTATATAGTTTACTTATTGCTGATTACTGTAGTTTTGGGAAGATAATGTCACATTTGTTTTATATGGTTACCATTACCTCAGATACTGGAAAGCCTACTTTACACTGTTTTTTTGTTTTTCTGAGACAAGATCATCCTGTAGCCCCAGCTATCCTGGAATTTGCCATCTAGGCCAGACTGGTCTCAGTCTCATAGAGATCTGCCTGCCTCTGCTCCCAAGTGCTGGGAATAAAGATATGCACCACCACGTCCAGCTACCTTACATTCTTAATTTGATTATGTAATGGTATGCCTTATCTAATTAAGAGAGTGTTTTCTTTTTTTTTTTTTTTCATTTTCACTTTGTATCATATATTTTTCCCATTAGGAGATTTTACTGAACTTTTTATTATAAATACAACAGAAGTATTACAAATATTCTACCACTTTATATACAAAGCCCACCTGCAACTAATTCCAGCATTTTATTTCTGATATTTAGAATAAAAAGTCACTGCTCAACAATCGTTTATTGGAATCTTCTAGGTGCCATTTTGCCTTGATTTTTTTCTTTTTTTTATATTTTATTATTTTTATTTTATGTGTATGAGTGTATTGCACCCATGTTGTGCAGTGCCATGGAGGTCAGAAGAGGGTTTCAGATTCCCCTGGAACTGGAGTTAAGGATGGTTCATAGCTGCCATGTGGGTGCTGGGACTCAAACCCGGGTCCTCTGCAAGAGCAGTCAGAACTCTTAACTGCTGTCTCAGAATTTGTAGGTATACAAACACTCCATTTATTATATCTCTTCAGCCCCTGCCCTGTTTTTTAAGATAGAGTTTTCACTATGTTACCTAATTTGGCCCTGAACTAGAGATCCTCCTTCCCCTCCCCCTACCTCACAAGTGCTAGAACTACAGGTGTGCACCACCACATTCTGCTCTGTGCCATGTTTAGATATGCTTTTTTCTTTGTACGTTGTTTTTGAAATTAACTATTTTGCCAAACATGGCAGCACACATACTCAGGACCTTGAGGTAGGAAGATTACAAATTTGAGGCCGGCCTAGGCTACATAGTGAGATCCTATCTCACTATGGGAGATAGAAAGGGAGGAAAAAAGGGAGGAAGAAGGGGGTCATGTTTACTTCAGAAGCTCAAGTAAAATTTTTCGTTGAAATACTGATGGATTTTTAAAGCATACTAAGTTTTGAAGCACTAAATATAGAATATCATTCTCAAGAGCTAATTAAATTTTTGCACAACTCTCTGAAATTTTAGAGATTAAAAATTAATTTTTAAGTGTCCAAGTCTTCAGTAAAACAGATCTTTGGGAATATGAAAGCTCCTTTATTTTGGGTACACTAAGTGCAGTGATCAACTAAAATAGTTTTTAACTGAATACCTCAGCTTCATTTACTGAAATCACTTTTTCTTAAGTGGCCATTTTTCAGTCTCATTTTCTAATGTGTAGATATTGATGTGTTACAGTTGAGGCTTCCAACAGACATTAAAAATGTTGGCGACTCTCTAGCAAGACACCTTTTGGCCTCACAACTGGATTCTTTATTGTAGATGCTGCTGCATGAAAAAGCAGAGGCTTTGCAAGAAGAAGCTGAGGAGTTACTGAGATTGCCTCCCGACTTCCCTGGCATGGGGGACTCTGCCACCGAACAGGCATGAAGCTGGACTTGAGATCCAGCCCCATGCTAGGGCACTTGCTTAGAGTGAGTGAGGCCCTGGGTTCAAGTCTCACTATCTCCAAGAAAAAAACAAAATCTAAAGGAGTAATTGTAAGGTGGCATGCACACCTCTAGCTCCAGCACTTGGGAGATGGAGGCAGGAAGATCAGGAGTGAAGTGTTCAACTACATAGAGAGTTGGAGGCCAGCCTGGGCTACATGAGACCTTGTCTTAAAAAAAAAAAAAAAAAATTGAAGGCAAAAGCATGAAGCTGTCTGATACATGTTTTCAAATTTGAGTTATTTATTGTATATATATTTCATTAAATATTCCTTCTATTTTATAAATGAAAATATTTTTAATTATATATTAAAAACTGGATGAAATTAAAAAAAAAAAATGGAACTCTGGATGATGCTTGACTCTACCTTCCTTCATAACTGCAGTAACCATCCCACCAATAACCCATTTTCTTCATTACCTACACATTATTTTTCTGCTTAAAGTCTTCAACATATCCGCAACCTACCTTCATGGTCATGTCTTTCACTGTTTTCTTACTCCACCCTACCCCCCAGTGGTGGAAGTTGAAACCAGTGTTTTCTCCATGTTAAACACATACTCCCACACCTAGTTGCATTTGCATCTCTTTTACCCATTTCTCTCATCAAACTGGACTATTTAAAATCCCAGAACTTGCCCTGCCATTTCCAAACCGTTCATGTCCTGACGTTTATGTCGTTACCAATACATGAAAATGGACAATACACTTCTAGTGTCAACCAAAAGTATTAGGATCCTATCTGTGTTAGTTACTGTTCTGTTGCTATGACAAAACACCATGACCAAGGCAGCTTATAGAAGGAAGAGTTTATTTGACTTACAGTTCCATCAGGGTGGGGAGGCATGGCAGAAGGCAACTGGAGTAGAAAGCTGACTACTCACATCTTCAAGCAGGCACTGGAAGCAGAGGCAAACTGAAAGTGGGCAAGGTTAAAGTGCACTCCCAGCGACATGACATGCTTAGCCTCCAGCAAGGCTGTACCTCCCAGAGGTTCCATGACCCCCCCGAAACAGCACCACCAACTGGGGACCAAGTGTTCAAATACTTGCAGCCTATGGGAGACATTCTCCTTTAAAACACTACATTCCATCCCGTGGCCCCCATAGGCTCATGGCCATATCATAATGCACAATGCATTTAGCCCAACTTTAGAAGTCTCCATAGTCTCAACACTGTTCCAGAGTCCAATGCCCAAAATCTCTTCTGAGACTCAAGGCAATCCCTTAACTGTGAGCCCCTGTAAAATCAAAAGACAAATTATATACTTCCAACATACTATGGAACCAAGTATACTTTTCCATTCCATAAGGGAGGAATGGAGACATACTGAGGAAATAACTGCACCAAAACAAGACTGGAAACCAGCAGGGCAAACACCAAATCTAGTAGTTCCACATCTGATGTCTGGGACTTCCAATGGGCTTAGATGGCTCAGCCCCTCCAACTTTGCTGCTGCAACATACATCTCCCTCTTTGGCTGGTACCATTCCCTGTGCACAGCACCCCCTTGGCAGATGTTTCACAGTTCTGACATGCCCAACATTTTGGAGTCTCCATTGCCAACTGTTTCACCACAGCCTCACAATCACTGCTCTGGGTCTGTCAGGGCCTGTCGGGGCTTTCCTTATTCAGGGACTCCATGCTGTATGCTGCCTGGTTTGAGCAGCTCTCTGAAACCACGGAGGAAATTGAAGACCCCTCACTCTTGTGTCCTTTATGCCTGTGGTGGTTTGAATGAAAATGTCCCCCATAAGCTCCAAGTGTTTGGACATTTTGTCCCCAGATGATGGCGCTGTTTTGGGAGGTTTTAGAAGGTGTGGCTATCCTGAAGGAAGCACGTCACTGGGGGTGGGCTTAGAGAGTTCTTAAGCCTTACTGGATCTCCAGTCGCTCTCTCTTGCTTCCTATGCCCATGTGATGATGTTAGAGCTTAGCTGCTCCTGGTCCAGCCACCTCCAGCCACCATGCCTCCTTGCCATGATGGACTGTAATTCCCCTGGAACCGTAAGCTCAAATAAACTCTTCCTTCTATAAATTGTTTGGTCAGTGTTTCTATCACAGCAACAGAAAAGGGACTAATACAATGCCTCTGAAGCCAGCACCATGTGAATGACATTGTCAAGTTCCACTGCCAGCTTAGGATGGATCATGGTCCCCTTGGATCACATTTGCAGGTGCTTTTGTTTGTTGTGATTTTCTAGGAGCAGAAAATTCCTTAGACCTTTTCCTTTCACAACTTGGAAGCTTAGCTTGGTGAGGTCTTGCCTTGAAGGTATTCTTGCCTTTGTTCAAGTGCAAACCTGGAGGCCTTTCCTTAATGGCTCTAATCTTTTAACACTCTTCCAAGACACACCTTGGCTGCCTTGGCTCCTAAACTATGCTCTTTTTGTCTCCCAGTTGTATATTCTGTAATTCTTTCTGCCCCACTTGTTCCTTTTCATTGTAGATCTGAGTAGTATTCACCATTAATAGCCATGCCATAGATTCAACATTAGGTTGCCTTGAAATTTCCTCCACCAAAGATATTAATCCATTACATTTTAATTTAGCCTAAGGCAAGTTCTTAGGCCAGATGTCAGGACAGATGGCAGCCAGATTCCTGGCCAAAAATATCCCAGTTGCTGTTTAAGTCCTTTTTTCCCTCTGGAATGATATTGCTCTCAGCACTACTATCTTCCAGGCTCCTACTAGAATGACCATTAAACTCTGCTTACAGTAATCAACTGCTTCAGTAGTCCAAACTTACCAAGTCTTGCACATTTCTCAAAAATATGGTCAGGTTCTTGTCAGCAACACCCCACTTCTAGTACCAGCTTCTCTCTTAGTTACTTTTCTGTTATAAAATGACCAAGGCATCTTATAGAAGGAAGAGTTTTTTTGGCTTATGGTTCCAGAAGGATAAGAGTCCATTGTGGCAGGGAGGCATGGCAGGAGGAGCTGGAGTAGAAAGCTGAGTAGTAGGCACAGGAAGCAGAGAGAAACAGATTGAAAGTGGGCAAGGCTAAAGCCCACCCCCAGTGATGTGCTTCCTCCAGCATGGCCACACCTCCTAAAGGTTCCGTGACCCTTCCCCAAACAGTGCCATTAACTGAGGACCAAGTGTTTATTTGGAGCCTGTGGGGGGACATTCTCATTAAAACCATCACACTGTCTCTGAAATTATTCTGTATTCACCCTCATACCCCTTTGCAAGGCCTCTTTCCTTCCTATGAATTGTGGATCCCTCATTTAGGCTTTTGTTTTCTACAGCTTTGTAATCTGCAGGGATGCAGCCTTTTTATCAAAACTCATCTTTGTACCCACCTCAGTTCACAGAGGAGGAATCGCTGAGAAAGAATGCTGTGCAGATTAGCAATTTGAAGAATCTCTTTAAACACAAATATACTACCTCTTTACTTTTTCAGAATTGTAGTTTAAAAATAAAGATTTAAAAAAATAGAGGGGGTTGGAGAGATGGCCCGGTGGTTAAAAGCACTGGCTAGAGGACCCGGGTTCGCTTCCCAGCACCTACACACAGCAGCTAACAGCCATCAGTAATTCCAGTTCTAGGGGATCTCATGCCCTCTTCTGACCTCCGTGGGCATTGCACAACATGGATGCATTTACATACCTACAGGCAATACACTCCTACATATAAAATAAAAATAATAATTTTTTTTTTAAATAGAGTAAAAAAAGCTGGGCATGGTGGCACTTATATTACAAAGATCCACCTACCTCAGCCTCCTGAGTGTAGGGATTAAAGGTATGTACCACCACACTCATAGGATATGGAAATTTGTATGGTGTCATCCAACTGCTCTGAAACCAGTAGGTCATAGCTCTCATTCATACCAGGCTCAAAACCTTAAAATTTGACCAGTTCCAATGTGATAATGGGTTTCTTTTTAAGGTTTTAAAATTTTTATATTTGTCATTACTATGGAGGCAGTGTGTGTATGTGGAGGTCAGAGGACAACTTCATGGAGTTGGTTCTCTCCTTCCACCTGAGGATTGAACATCAGGCTTGGACAGCTAATGCCTTTACCTGTTGAGCCATCTCACCAGCTCAGATTTTCTTTAAATTTTATTCTAGCTGTAAGTCAAGTTTGCCCATTTCTGGGATGCCTAACCCCATCAAGCTCTTTCTGATGGCCAAGATTCTTTAGCTCTTCACATTGTAGACTTAAACAGTTGCCACAAAAACAAGTCTTGTCAATGCACCACACCCAAGTTGTGGTCAAGTATAAGGCTTTTCAGGCCTAGCCACCTTCTTGACTAATCCCCACACTGGCATTTGTCAGGAAAAGCTTGTGCAGTCCCTCTGGCTTTATGCTTTTGTTTTGTTTTGGGGGTTTGTTTGTTTGTTTTCCACTTTGGTTTTTTTGAGATAGGATCTCCCTGTAGCCCCAGCTGACCTAGAACTTGATATGTAGACCAGGCTGGCCTCAATCTCACAGAGATCCGATGGTCTCTGCTTCCCAAGTGCTGGGATTAAAGGCATGCGCCCACACCCAGCTGTGCTTCCATTTTTTAGAATACTCCCACAAGCAAGAAGTAACACCAGGGACAGAATGCATTTTTTTTATACTTGGTTTTCTTTGACACATTCCAACAACATATAATCGTATTGACAAGTGTATATTTTTTCTTACTACCTTCCTGACTAGAAATAAGGACCACAGGCCTCTGTGTATTGAGGGCTGGCTATGTGCCAGCACTGTGGTAAACAACACTGCTTGAAATCACCTAGATCATTCCTTACAGACATTTGAGATCTTTTTGTTTTCACTCTGTGACACATTAAAGAGTGGCTTACCCAGAACACCTTTTTACAACAGGTCTCTAAGCTATATGTGTCTGTCTATGTGTGTGTGCTTGCACACACAGACTGGCACAGATGCACATGTCACTGCATGTGGAAGTCAGAAGACAATTTCCAGGAGTCAGTACAGAACACTCTTTTATATAGGGTGACAACCTAAACTTTGTTCACACAAATACTTCTATTATTTCCTTTGATGTTCTGTGTTGTGTGTTTTTTGAGACAGGGTTCTTTTGAGCCCAGGCTGGTCTCAAACTCACTATGTAGCCAAGTCTAGCCTTGAACTTCAGATCCTCGTGCTTCCACCTCTTCCTGAGTGCTGACATTGTAGATGGTAGACAAAATGATTTGCCAAACACGTTCCCCTCTTATTTCCTAGAACCTATGAATATATTTTGTTACACTACAAGAAGGAATGAGGTTTACAAGTGGAATTAAGGTTGCTAATCAGCTGAATCCAGATCCCGAATTTTCTTGGTGGAGAAAAAAACAATCACAAAGGTCTTTACAAGAGAAAAATGACAGTCAGTGTGACGTGATGTAGCATTCATTCAGTCACTATTGGCTTTGAGGATGGGACAGGTTTTCCTGGTAAGGAGTGAAGATTGTATCCAGGAGCTACAGAGGCAAGCAGGGGCTTCCCCAGAGCCTCCAGAAAAAGCAACTGACTGCTGTTGGCCTGGTGAGAGCTCTTCCAGACTTGAGATATGCCAAGCCGTCAGATAATCAGTTTGTGTGGTTTTAACCACAATTTCCTGGTCATATGAAACTTATACTCTAACTGCAGTAATAGGAACCTAGTCATCGGAAAGCAGCTCTTGGCATCCTGGGGCTGTACAACACCCTTGCACAGTGCCCACCCTGGAGAGGCCCCTCTGGGTCTTAGCACCCGCAAGCAGGGCCATTGCACTCTGAGATTTCTTTTTACTTACCCTGTCAACAGCAGCTTATGTAAAGTGTAAGCATCCTGTCCCTAGTTGATTAAAACAAAACAACAGAAAGATGCAGTTACCATGGAGAGGTGGCAATCTCCATTGCTGATTTCTGAGGAGTTCTGAGAGTCATCTAGTGCAGGATAGCCTCGCAAAGCTGTTTTTCTCTAAAATGGGCAGAAGATACATTATCATAATGAAGAGATATGTATAAAGCTATGCATATCTAGGCTAAGAGCAACTTCAAAGAACTGGCTATTATATAGCTATATACTACATGGTTTTATGGTAAAATATATCACTGTGTGATCATATGAAATGGGGGAAAGTTTCACAGGCTAGAGACATCTCTATACAAAGTATAGTATCGCTAGTTTGAGTGTATAAACTTGTAAGCATTGAGGATTATAAAAGTCTACTGTCTACACTAGAAGTGATTATGATATGGCATCTTCTTGACCATAGCTGCACCATGTTAAAGTTTAGACGGACTCTAGTCTCTGAAATTATCAGGCAGTTGGCCCAGGGTATGGGAACACATGTCAGCAGTTGTCTTGGGAACAGGTCAGCGTGTCCCAGAGTGCACCTGCTAACTAGATTTATGGCTTCCGTAGGTTATGCTTGGCTTGCTTCTGCAAAATAGTAATTGTTGCTTAATAGAATAGAAATTGTTAAGGGGATTTTGCACCTGTAAGCTTGGGAACTTAAACTTTTCACCCTGGTTATGGTTTCTCTGTATAAAAGCTTAGCCTAGAGACAGCTCAGGGCCACACACTTGGGTTCCTACACCCTTGTGTAGTCACTGTCCAGCAAAGACTTTCATTTGGCAAAACTTTGTCTGAGTGGTCTTCTCTGGTGAAGCACCCACAACATGATGAAGAGATTCAACATGATTTTGCTAAAATTTGTCAGTGACTTGGAAGCTCAGTGAAAGCATTTATATGTATTTTGTTGAATCACTGCAATACGATTATCCTGATGCTAGCTAGCCACTGTAGAAAACACGAGGCAGGCTATCTTGTCCTCATTAGATGTAGTGAAGCACAAATGAACCACAAGCAATGGTGGAAACAAAACAAGTCATGGTATGGAAGATAAATGCTCTGGGTAATGGAGTGAGAGAAGTACAGTCTTTGGGAAAGAACTGTGGAATAGATGGACCATAAAATGGATGCTTAAAAAACTCAGAACTGGGAGCTGGAGAGATGCCTCAGTGGTTAAGAGCACTGACTGCTCTTGGAGAGGACCTGGGTTCGATTCCCAGTACCCACATGGTGGCTATGAACCATCCTTAACTCCAGTTCCAGGGGAATCCGAAGCCCTTTTCTGACCTCCGCTGCATTGCATGACACAGGTGCACTCACATACATGCAGGCAATACATTTGTACACATAAAATAAAAATAATAAAATTTTTAAAAAACCTCAGAACTGGGGGCACTTGTGACAAATCAAGAGACGGGCATTTTCAGGAGAATGAGCATGGCTACTCTTCCAGCTGAGGTGCACAAAAGGGGACAATGAGCCACACTATCTGTATATTGGCATGCTTAAAGCAGTAATGAGAAACCCAGAAGTACAGAGTTTGTGCTGAGCCATCTCTACTTCATCATCTGGTGTCTCCTGTGATCAATGAAAGGCATTTGTGAAACACCTGACAGAGGTGGACACATGTGACTACCATATGGGAAGAATCATATGGATATTAAGTTCATAACCTTGGCCTCTTTAGCTCTGAGATCTGTCTAGATGCATCTAGTCTCTGTTGGCAGTATAGCTCTACACTGGTTAAAGCACTACGTATGTAGTTGATTCTGTGCTAACCCCACTGCAACAGTGAAGAAGTCCATGGGAACCTAGCTCAACTTCCATTTGTGCAGAGGTGGCAAACTGAGGGACTCAGATGAGGAACAAGTGGGGGCTTGGTCAAAGACTGGTTTGGTAATTGGTGCTTAGCTGGAGGAGAAGCATACTTCTCAGGCCCTTATGATAGGGGGTGATTGAGCAAGTTGGAGCAAGATGCTGATACCTGAGAGCAGAAGTTATTTCCCTACATGTTGGCATTTGTAAAAGCATCATAGGTCCTGGAGACAGTAGTTCTAAACCAGGCATGGTGGTGCATGCCTGCAATCCCACTTAGAAAAGTAGAAGCAGGAAGGTCAGGAATTCAAGGCCAGCCTGAGCTACATGAGACCCTGTCTCCAAAAAACAGGAGAGCGGGTGGGAGAGAGCTTGGTAATGGAAGATTAGCATCTCAGAGTATAAGAAAAAGATCTACAACTGCAAACTTTTTTTTTTCTTGAGACAGGGTCTCACTATGTAGCCCTGGCTGGTCTGGGGCTTGCTATGTAGACCAGGCTGACCTTGAACTCACAGAGATCCTGCCAAAGTACTGGGATCAAAGGCATGTGCCACCACAACCAGCCAGTGATGAGCTTTCTAAAGAAACTATTCTAGGGTAGGGGCAGGGGCTTATCTGTCACTAGTACTAGCTGGAACAGAATTCTGGTAGCTCTGAGCTTTGCCAGGAAGACACTTTAGGAGGAGCCAGGTTCATCCTAGAAGTGCAGCCTTGACAAGCTGTTAGGAACTGTTAGTGTTTGTTGGGATCTTTTAGTGAATAGAAGATGAGGGTGGGCAAAATCAGTTGTACTGAGTTTGTCATTTTTAGACCAAAGTTGAGACCTAGTTGAAAAGAGTCCAGTCAAAGTTTAGTCAAGAGAGTCTTTGCCACTTTCCAGCATGTGTGCAAAATATTCTACTTAGATTGCTTTTTTTTTAACTTTTTGTTTTTTTTTTAGAAGAAGCATTTCATTACAGCTTTAACATACTCAATAACAGTTTCCAGAGTAAAGATACATCTCATTCAAAAGTGACTATAAAATTTTTAGGTTTGCTGTTAAACCTAATAACTGCATACTTAGAAGAAGCATTTCATTACAACAGCATTGACATATTCAATAACAATTTCCAGAGCTAAGATGCGTGTCTTTCAAAATTGGCTGTAAAATTTTAGGTTTATAGTTGAATTAATACAGTTTACAATATTGTACTCAAATAAACCCTATAAGACATAAAATTAAATGAGGTTTTAACTTTAGAAAAGCTTTCTCTTTCATTGTTAAAATACACAGTTTCATACAGGAAACTTCCTTTTTTATTATTTTTTTAGAAGACGCATTTCATTACAGCTTTAACATACTCATTAACAGTTTCCAGAACAAAGATACATTTCTTTAAAAGGGGACTATAAAATTTTTAGGTTTGCTGTTGAATTAATACAGTTATACAATATTGAACTCAGTATAAGCCCTGTAAGACATAAAATTGAATGAGT
>NW_008354532.1:4818800-4824244 GCF_000622305.1 Nannospalax galili
TAACCACATGATTAGAAGAAGCATTTCATTACAGCTTTAATGTGTTCAGTAACACACTATAGAGCAAGGATACATCTTTTTCAAAAGTGGTGGTAAATTTTTAGGTTCACAGTTGAATTAATACTGTTATACAATATTGAACTCAGTATAAACCCCGTAAAATATAAAATTGAATGAGCGTTAACCCTTTAAAGAAGATCTCCATTTCATTTTAAAATATGCTGTTTCCTACATTTTTAATGCTACTAACACTGAGATGTTTGCACATGTGTCTTTAATCTCTATGTATCTGTTGATTACTAGTCACAGTTGGTTACACTCAGATCCTTAGTACCTGAGTATGGATTTAAAGTCATCAGGTAGATTTTCCTGGTAATGTTTATCACCTCTACTATTTAACATGAAGTAAATTTTTATGCTTCCTCCTCAAATACGTCTTTTTTAAAATTTGTTGATTTTTCTGTGTGTATATTATACAGAACATCCCACACAATCTTACGGTATGCCCATTAAAAAAAATTTTAAAAATGACATTAGGAAGACATTTTATTACCTTTGATCTGTTTTGTAGCCCTGGGTATTTAACTTAATTTCACGTTATGGTGGGCTCTTTTTTCTCAGTATATGATCACACAGATACAGGATGAGTATTGGAAAGTTATTGTAGCTCCTGGATTAGCTCTTTAGTTCAATTTTTAAGACTTCTGCAGCAATCCTTAGGACTGGAGTGACCTTGAGATGCTTCCTCTGCCCATCACATGGGCCTGAGCAGGTGCAGTGCAGAATGACCTCGAGAGGGGTTAACTTTTATGCACAGCAGGCTATGTTTAGTTGTCTTAGCCTATGCAGACTTCCTAAATCAAAATTAAATGTTAACGATGGCAATGTCTGTGACGCTCTGCTGGGGAAACTAAATGCAGAGAAATGAGGCTCTAACAGCTGTCAGTAATCAGGTCACTGCTTCCCCTGAGCCGAGGCTACCAGGACTTACACCAACACCTACTATCATTAATAGCCCGCTGCTGAGAAGACTTGCTTTTGCCAAAATGTTGGACTGGAAGAATGTATTCTTTCAGGAGAAGCCAACAGTCTTTGAGAGACATATAAAGGAGGGCATGAATTGACAGAAAAAGCAGAATGGCCCTACTCCCTAAACAGTGTCACTCACAGGCAGCAGATATGTGTGTCCTACGATGGGCAGCACATGCTTCAGGAACGGCTGGCTTCCCCCGCGGGCCTATGATGTGCGCTTTTGTTGTTGTCTTTTCCTGTAAAATAAGAACATTCTAATATTGAATGAGAAAGCCTTTCCTATCATTTATTCCAAATGCATCATCAGCAGGTTGTCAATTCTTAAGGAATCATGGTTTCATTCACAAATAATGGCTGGTTGGATGCCAGTGTCTGATACAGGCCACCAAGAAAACTAAGACTGTAGAAACCTACTCCAGGTTTCTACCCTTCCATAGTGAACTTCAGTGATCTCCACAAATGGGAAGCTTGGGTCCCAGCCTGTTGACCAGCCCTGCTCTTCTCTGTGGGGAATTGCAGGGAACCTTTCATGGGTAACTCAACTGTCTTGGGAAAGAATGTGCTCCATTCCTTACCTCATAAACCAACATTGAGAGTTTTATGTCTATAGTTACTGTGGGCATGATGAAAAAAAAAAGTTCTTACTTTTTAGGCAGCACATCAAGTCAGCAAGGTGAGAGCCAGAAATGAAGAGCTGGCCTTGCTGTTTGGGGTAGGCGTTGCCTCCTTCACCATGGCATGTGGGAAAGCTGTCACATGTGATACTGGAAAAGAGATGGGCTGTTTGCTCACCTGAGAATGGTTCTCAGAACCTGTCTCAGTTCCTGTCTTTTCTGAAGTGCTTGGTCTGGTGCCCAGGCTCCCTTGTCCAAATGGCAATCAGACTTAGCCTGTGGGGACCCCCTAGGAACTCCAGGATAGACATTCTAAGTGGAAGACATTTGAGAGTCAACAGATCCAGAAAGAAACCTTCAAGGAGCTTCTCCTATCTAGCTAAAAGAATAGGGGAACCAAAACCTTTTCCCTTCTACTCTCCTTGGTTCAAAGGCCAGGCCCACAAATCAAACTGATAAAAGACAGAGTAGGGTAAAAAAAATTACAGATGTAGGCATAGCAATTCATCAAGAAAACAGTTGGGGCTGGATTGATGACTCAGTGGCTAAGAGCACTGACTGCTCTTGCAGAGGACCCAGGTTCAATTCCCAGCACCCATGTAACAACTAGCAACCATCCATAACTCCAGTTCCAGGGAATCCAATACCCTCTTCTGACTGCCTCAGGCATTGCACAACACAGGTGCACTTATATACATGCAGGCAATACATTCATACACATAAAATAAATATAATAAATATTTTTTTAAAAAGGAAAGAAAAAAGTGTTAGCCAAGTGAGTGAGAGTTGTTAAACAACTTGAAGTTAAAAAAGAAGGGTTTTGAACTTCTGGATGGGAAATCAAGTTATGGAAAGAGAAGGGGAATAGTGTGCAGTACATACAAGAGCTGTCTTCTGTAGTAGTTAATACCTTGGGTTGTGAGTTTAGTGCTCTATTCTTGGCACAGAGATGTCTTTACAAATGGAAATTTCCTTTACAAAAGAAATATGTATATGCTCTGTCTTTTTTTTTTTAGATTTGTTTTTACAACTGTTTGGATTGCCTGTGTGTATACTGGTGTGTGTGTGTGTGTGTGTGTGTGTGTGTGTGTGTGTGTGTGTGAATACCCACAAAGGCTGGAAGAGAATGACAAAGTTGCCATGTGGGTACTGGGAACTGAACCTGGGTCCTCTGGAAGAAGAGCAAATGCTCTTAACACCTATGCCACCTCTCCAGCCCTGTATGCTCTGTCTTTAGGAAATAAGAGAGATGTAAAGTGCTTTTCTTTAAAGAGATTTCCTGTGTTTGCTGTGGCTCTCAGTTGCCTTTAACCCCAAATAATCCATAAGCCCAAAAGACGTATGTGGGGATGGTATACTCCAGTGATAGGAGCTATGGGAACATTGGCTAGCTACCAAAGGAAGGATGTTGAGCAAGCTACATAAATGATGCAGAGAAAAGAAAGAGTTGAGCCTTAAGGGAAAAGCTATTAGCCTGGCTTCCAGAATCTGGACATTGTTGAAGCTCTTCCTTTAAAGGAAGTTTTGAGTTGTGGAAACCAGAAAAGCATCGATGTAAGACAGCATAGATCATGGAAGCTCATAGCTGATTGAAGTTGCTTTTTGCAACCCACACTTCCTACAGAGTTGTCTGTGTGCCAAGGGTATAAGATGGCTCTGATAGGATGTGATCCACAAGAAACATGCAGCTTAGCAGAGACAATAATCATCTATAACTGTCTACAGCAGTTTAAGAGGAGGGCTCTATGTGCAGAGCTGAGGGATTAGAAGAGGAAGGGAAAGCTGTCTTGCCATCTGCCTCTCCCTCATCTATTTGGAAGTAGGGAAGATGTGGAGGGCCTGTGGCCGCTGCATGACACACACCAAAGTGTGATGAAGAAGGTATCCAATGAGAGTTATCAAAGCACAGGAAGTGGCAGGGCTCTAGACATGCCTCTTGGGGATAACGATTATTTTGAGAAAGTTAGAGACAGAAATTCAGGAAAGCTGCCCTTTTGTTTGTTAAGATCTTTCTTTTTAAATTTTTATTTATTATGTTTATTTTATGTATACGAGTGTATTGCCTGCATGTATGTAAGTTGCACCCGTGTTGTACAATGCCCACAGGGGTCTGAAGAGGATGTTGGATCCCCTGGAACTGGCATTAGGGTAGTTGTTAACCACCATGTGGGTGTTGGGAATTGAACTCTGGTCCTCTGCAAGAGCAGTCAGTGCTCTTAACCACTGAACCACATCTCCAGCCCTGAAAATTGCCCTTTTGTAAGAGAAATGTCCATCCATAGCTGAAATCTTCACTGGTAAGGGTGTCTTTTTTCTGAACCAGAAGAAGTGTAGCACCAGAGAGTCATCAGTGAAGGAGGCACTGACTCACTGTGGGGCAACCTTGCCTGGCCATCTCCTCACCAGCCCTGCCCACACTTTCCTTTCTTTGTCTCAGGAACAAGTGATATTTAAGCTGCAGTTTAATACCAACTTTTGAAGTCTACTTTAGAGACTTACTCATTTCTGTGAAATGCAGGGAGTATACATGCTATTAAACTTCTGGGGACAGTGAGATGGCTTAGCAGATCTGGGCACTTGCCACAAAGCCTGACAACTTGGGCTCAATCCCTGGGACCCACGTAGTAGAAGGAGAAAACCAACTCCTGCAGGTTGTCCTCTGACCCCCACATGCACACTGTGGCATGAGTGCACCTTCCCCAAATAAATAAATGTAATTTTTTTTTGAGGCAGGGTCTCCCTGTAGCCCCAGCTGTCCTGGAACTCACTATGTAGACCAGGCTGGCCTTGAACTCACAGAGATCCGCCTGCTTCTGTGTGGCCTGAATTCTCTCTGGGTCTCCTGCAAGATCAGACAAAGCATATAATATATTTTATGTGTATTTATTAATTTACAAAGGAATGAGTACCCAGTGTCTAGCCCTGCACCCCAGGGACTCAGAGCCCGCCTTATCAGACCGTGCCATGCCCATGGTGCCTGCTAGCATTCGCTCATGCCTCCGGGGCCAGCTGTCTCGCCCCAGGTCCACAGGGGTCAGTCCATTCTGTTTTTGAGTTGCTGGACTGGCTGCAAGTTTCCTACTCCATCACGCTCTACCTACGGCTCCTGGCTTCCATCCCAAGATGGCTCCCAGATTCCCTTCCTACTTCCCTGTAGTGTCAGGCCCCACCCACTAGAGGAACCAGCCAATCTGGAGACACTCTGCCTCCCAAGTGCTGGGATTAAAGGCATGTGCCACCACACTCAGCAATAAATGTAATTTTTTTTAATTCAAAAACATTTATTTGTGTTCTTTCCCATTTTTTGATGTAGGCACTTAGAGCTATAAATTTCCCTCTATGGACCGCCTTCGGCGTGTCCCAGAGGTTTTGTCATGTTCTATTGTCCTTTTCATTTAATTCCAGGAATACTTTTATTTCTTTCTTAATTTCCCATTTGACACTCTTTCAGGAGTGTGTTGTTTAATCTCCACGTGTTCATGTGGTGATTATGGCTTCTTCGGGTGTTGATTGTAAGTTTTATTGCATTGTGGTCTGATAGAACACATGGAATTATTTCAATCTTTTTGTATTTGCTGAGCTTTGTTTTGTGCCCCAGTATATGGTCGATTTTGGAGAAAGTTCCATGGGGTGCTGAGTAGAAAGTATGTCCTTTGGTGTTTGGGTGGTGATTTTGGCTTCTTCGGGTGTTGATTCTAAGTTTTATTGCACTGTGGTCTGATAGAACACATGGAATTATTTCAATCTTTTTGTATTTGCTGAGCTTTGTTTTGTGCCCCAGTATATGGTCGATTTTGG
>NW_008354532.1:4824854-4825376 GCF_000622305.1 Nannospalax galili
GGTGCTCCTGGGGCCCAAGAAAGGCACTCAGTTGGTCTGGGTGAGAAGGATCAGGAAGCAGTATTGGTTCCCCAGGTGTCTGGGGCCCCAAGACTAGGAATGGCACAGGTCCCAAACTGGGAGTAGCGAACAGCGGTGGAGATGGAAGGGTGAATGTGGCTTGGGGAGTCAAGGTGCAGAGGGCTGCGCTATAGACTTACCCCAAGAGGTCTGAGGATAGGAGTCACTCCTAGAAATTATTAACACGTTCAGTAGAGTGGCAGGTTACAAAATTAACCTACAAAAGTGTATAGCCTTTCTATATACCAATAACAAGAAATCAGAGAAAGAACACGGAAACACTCCCATTCACACAATAGCTGCAAAAAACAAAAAAGTATCTCAGAATAAACCTGACCAAAGACATTAAAGAGCTCTACGATGAAAAATTTTAACTCTTTAAAGAAAGAAATTGAAGAAGACATCAGAAGATGGAAGGAAGTCCCATGCTCATGGATTGGAAGAATTAATTTTGTAGGTTAA
>NW_008354532.1:4827028-4827843 GCF_000622305.1 Nannospalax galili
ATCAAGGAGGCTGAGGAGACCCCACCAGATGGACTCGAACCAGTGTCCAGTCTACAAAGAGGAGGGTCAACACAGAGGAATCATATCCCCCATGCTTCCAAGCAATGCCAACCTTGGTCAAGCAGGAGCTTTGACTTATCTTCAGATAGGTGGAACTGGCAAAAGAAAGGAGCCAAGGGCTCCTCCCAAGCCCATGTGACCCCTGAGGAACAGATCCTTAAACGACCTTAAGAGTAAAAATAAATCGGTTTTATCTGGACCAACTGTATTGCCTTAAACACCCAAAAGGAAAGTATAACCAAAGATTAAAGGGGCCAATATAATTTCATAAGAGTCCATATGTATAGCTAAAGACTACATAACAAGCAACAATGCCAGACAGGGGATACCTTCTGTTGGCCAGGGTGGCCAAAGGGATTCCCAGATAGTAACCCAACATAGAACTGGGAAATTGAACAGCAGACCCAGCCTTATCCAAAGGAATATTGACAACTGATTAGCGCTAGATGAGGAACAGCTGGCCCTCCTAAAACAAAGCCCTCTAGATAGGCTGACTAGATTCACCAGAAGGGCAAGTAGTGGGGAATGGCTGGGGGTGCCGACAACACAGCAGACAGTAGCAGGGATATCAGAGTATAAGGACTCTAGTCGGGGGAGGGAGGCTATGGGAGGGTGCTACCTTCCCAGGTGAAGTGGGTGTATACATAAATTTTAAAAAAATTCTTCAAAGCATAAATTTTGCTCCTTAAAAATTAGTAGATGCCGCACTACTATCCTCAGGCCTCTTGGGGTAAGTATATAGCGCAGCTCTCCGC
>NW_008354533.1:0-200 GCF_000622305.1 Nannospalax galili
CCCGACTGCCAGAGCCACAGGAAATGCCTTGTGATATATACTTATAGGGATTGCTCTGGGCCCCTGGCATGGTGTGCGCAGGTATCTCAGGGTCCCCGCCACACCTGGTGAGTCACGGCGCGGGTCTGACCACAGGCGTCTCTGGGAGTGGCAGCGCTGTCCGCCGCTCCAGTGCTGAAAGTTCCTCTGCTACTGGAGCG
>NW_008354534.1:0-39587 GCF_000622305.1 Nannospalax galili
TCGCGCTGGTGGGCAGCGCTGGGCTCCCTGCAGGGCCGGCGCGGCTGAGAGTTGTACTACACGTTGGACGGTGGGCAGCGCTCCCGGCTCGGGGCGGGGGGGGGAGGCGGCCACACAGCGCTCTCTGCTGTGGAAGGGGCAGCGTTGGCCTCCCGGCTGGGCGGCCGCGCTGGGCTCCCTGCTGGGCGGGCGCTGCGGAGAGCTGCTCTTCGGGGAGGCGTGCTGCGCTCACCTGGGAGCTCTCGGCTGGGGGCGCCTGGTCTTGGGCTCCCGCCTAGGGGCGGCCACGCTGCGCTCCTAGCTGAGGGCGCCGCGGCCGAGGTCCCGGATGGGGACGGCCGGACCGAAGTCCCGGATGGAGGCAGTCGCTCTGCGCTCCCGCCTGGGTCGGGATGGGGGGGGGGATGCTATGCTTCCGGCTGGGGGTGGGCAGCGCTGGGCTACCGGCTGGGCAGCCGCGCACTCTCCACTCCAAGCCGGGCGGCAGCGCTGAGCTCCCTTCTGGGCGGGCGCTGCGGAGAGCTGCTCTTCAGGGCGGCAGGCATCGCTCTGGCAGCTGCGCTCCCAGCTGGGGGCTCTCGGCTGTTGGCGGCCCCTCCCGCCTGGGGGCGTCCGCGGTGCGCTCCCAGCTGTGTCCCTAGCAGGCTTCACGTCCTGGGCTCCAGGAGCCTGGAAGGGAAGGCAAGGACCACCAGAGGAGAACGAAGTGGGCAGGGCCATAGGGGATGCTTTTGCTGTTGTGGAAAGGGGACAAGATGCACAGGATTTCCAGAAGAGACAGGAACAAAGGAGCTGTTGCTTCGGGAAGCCCGGCTGCACTTCTGGTTGCCCACAACACAACCCCCCGCCCCAACCCCTGCAAGCAACCTGTGCAAAGGGAGCTTGTCTGGGCCCATGTCCTCCACTGACCTCCGGATCCACCGTTCAGCAGTAGCTGGAACCCCATAGGGATGAGGCATTCGAGCTCAGTCCTGGGGTAGGATGCCCAGCTGAGCACTACACTCAAAGGAGATCCTGCGGGAACCACGCACAGCAGGCGGTAGGAACACTACCAGTTCTCCAGGGTGCAGGCTCCCTGGGTTCTGGTAGCCTGGAAGGCAGGAGGATCGTGGGGGCGAGAGCACGTGGGGGATGGGGCACCTGGGAAAGCCTGTGGGTGGAGGAGAACACAGGGGGCGGGACCCCAACGCCTCCTGCTGTGGAAATGGGACCAGAGTACCCTTGGCTTCCAGAAGAGACAAGACCATAGGAGCTTCCAGAAGCAAGTCTCTCCTTGATCCCAGCGCCCACAGCGCCACCCAGTCTTTGACCCTGATCCTCTGCAAGACACTGTGGCATCAGCACCCCTTGGGCTGCACCTACTTTGAGGAAAGGTAAACTGACTTCAGGATCCTAGGAGTAGCCAGCTACAGGACAGATCTGCAAGAGCAGTGTGCTCTTAACTGCTGACTGAGCCATCTTTCTGGCCCCAAATTACCTACTGTTTAAAAAGACGGTCGTTAAAATTATATGTGTTGGGGGAAGGGGTATGCACATGAGTGTAGGTGCCCCCAGAGGTCAGTGTCAGATCCCCTGGAAATGGAGTTACATCTAATTGTCAGCCACCTGATGTGGCTCCAAACGGATCAAACACCTCAATGTGAAACTGGAAACTCTGAAGTATTAGAAGAAAACACTGGCAGTAACCTACAAGACACAGGTGTAGGAAGGACTTTCTGAATCAGACACCAGTTGCTCAGGAATTAAGATCAACAAGCAACAAGTGTAATCTCATTAAACTGAAAACCTTCTCTACAGCAAAAGAAACAATCCTCCAAACGGATCAAACACCTCAATGTGAAACTGGAAACTCTGAAGTATTAGAAGAAAACACTGGCAGTAACCTACAAGACACAGGTGTAGGAAGGACTTTCTGAATCAGACACCAGTTGCTCGGAAATTAAAGTCAACAAGCAACAAGTGTAATCTCATTAAACTGAAAACCTTCTCTACAGCAAAAGAAACAATCAAGAAAGTGAAGAGAAAACCCATAGAATGGGAAAAAATCTTCACCTGACACATCTGGCAGAAGTTCAACATCCAGAATATATAAAGAACTCAAACAATGAAGAAAACAAATAACCCAATTAAAAGATGGGCTAAAAATCTAAACAGAGATTAATGTAGGTATGCAGGAGTTGTACGTGGACCTTTCAAAAAACCAGCTCTTAGATTCACTGATTTTTTTTAATATTGTTTCCTTTGTCTCTATTTCATTAATTTCTGCTCTGATTTTTCTTATTTCTTCTTGTCTACTCGGTTTGGGGTTGATTTTTTCTTGCCTTTTCAGAATCTTGAGTTGTACTGTCAAATCGGGTACACGTGCTCTTTCTGATTTTTTAATGTAGGCACTAAGCTATAAACTTCCCTCTTGGGACTGTTTTTTTTTTTTTTAATTTTTTTAAATTTTTTTGTCTTTTTGAGACAGGGTCTCCCTGAAGTCCCAGCTGACCTGAACTCACTATGTAGACCAGGCTGGCCTTGAACTTACAACGATCCACCTGCCTCTGCCTTCTGAGTGCTGGGAATAAAGGCAGTGTGCCACCACGCCTGGCTTTTTTTGTTTTTATGTGTATGTGTGTATTCCCTGCATGTAGGTAAGTGCACCCATGTCGTGCAATGCCTGCGGAGGTCAGAAGAGGCTGTTGGATCCCCTGGGACTGGAGTTACAACATTTGTTAGCTGCCATGTGGTGCTGGGATTCAAAACTGGGTCTTCTGCAAGAATAACCAGTGTTCTTAACTGCTGAGCCATCTCTCCAGCCCCCTGGTCCTGTGTTTCTAACCAAACCTAAACACTGACCTTAAGCAGATCAGTGTCTACCATCTGGATTTCACTGAAGGGCAGCGGAGTGTCCTTAAAGTTTCATAAAATCTACATGCAATGTGATGTTAAGAAAGTTAAGCCATTGAAAATAAAATAACTTATTTTTAGACACTCATTATTTTGAGAGTTTTCATGCAGTAATACTTTCCTTTCTTTTGTTCTCCTTCCCTTCTGTTCCATTCAGTTCCCTTCCCTCCCCTTCCCCTCCCCTCCCCTCCTCCCCAGGTGGAATTCTATTTCAGAGCCTGTTTATACTGAGTCTGATGGAGCTCTGCTCAGAAACCTCTGTGCTTCACATGTTGAATGGGAGTCCAGCCTAAATTGGCTGTGTGCAGATCTCCACAGGCGGGGAATTTCAAGGGCTGAGAAAGTAATGTCCCTTTAATCTGTGAATTAAAATGGTCATGTCCCTTTTATCCACTGCCAGCCAAGAGCAAAATGCACAGGGCTGGTTGGCCAAGGCAGCCCTGTGGGAGGTGAGGGCCAGAGAGAACGGTGGATAGAAGGCCAAGTACAGCCCAGAATAGACCTGTGTGTATCTCTTAAAAAGTAAAACATCCATTTCCACTAAAGTAGATCTCCCCTCCCTCTTTCTCCTGTGCCCTTCTAAGCCCTTCAAAGTGTCACTTTTCTTCCACCACCATTCTACAAGTGCACACAGGAAGCTGGTAGTGCTGTTGTCACTATCTGTACTTTCTACAGAGACAAAATAGAGCACGTTTTAAAAAATTCAACATTGCTTCAACTCTATGTAGATGTCTATAAACCCCTCATTAATTTTGTTGCATAATGTCCCATCACATAGCTGTATAACACTACTTAATCATTTATAGGCTGTAAGTTTCACTGTAAAGAACGTGCGTCTATGAACAAGGGTCCTTGTCCGTATTTTTTGGTGTTCTCTATCTACAAGAGTTGACCAAAATATTATTGTACGTGTTCCACATTACTATTATTGCTCAATTGCCTCTCCCAAGTGGTCATATTAAGGTACAAGCCCCAAAATTAATACTTCCTGTTTTCCTATACTTTGTTAAAAGAATTGACAAACCTTTGTTTTTCAATGTGAAGGTTATAAAAAACTTAAGTGGTACCAGAGCTTGCATTTCTCTGAATGGTCTTTTCGTTGTTGTCTCTTTAAGAGTTTCCTTGTAGCCCCAACTGGTCTGGAACTCACAATGTAGACCAGGCTAGCCTCAAACTCACAAAGATCCTCCTGCCTCTGCTTCCCAAGTGCTGGAGTTAAAGGCATGACCACCATGCCTGACTCTGAATGGTCTTTTTACGTTTGTTAGCCATCTGGATTTGGAAGTGGGGCTCACTAGTTCACATCCTTTTGGAGGAAGAGTCTGAGAAGAATCATTAGTTCTTTAAATGGTGGACAGAATTCAGCAGTGATGTCAAGTCGTGCGGTTTTCTTTGATGGAAGACTTCTTGATTCAATCTCCTTCTTTATTAACCTGTTAAGATCTGTTTCTTGATGATCCATCTTAAAGGGCTGAATTCTCCTGTGCTTCATACATTTAACTGATGAAATCTCTTGTATTTTATTTCTAATGTTCAGTCTTCCTTAGTCTAGCTAAAAGTTTTTTATATGCTTGTGAAAGCTACCTTAAAGCCTTAAAATAGGTTCAATTTTCTTCATTTAAGAGTGGGTTCAATTATTTTCAATTAAGTATAAAATTTTGTGAGAAAGGAGATCTTTTCTACAGTAAAATGACCTTTCATGTTAACAGAATCTTCACTGCTACTTAATGATTTTGCTCCAATCCAGAAGGACACCATCATACTGTCATAAGTGGCTAGAAATTAGCAACTGGACAATCTACCTTCGGATTTAGATTTAACCCCTTTTATCAACAAATATTTATTGAACATCTAACATATGAAAGGAACCATATGAGAAAAGACCCAGTATTTAGTAGGCCTCAGGAAACTTGCAGTCCAGCGTGAAAAGCAGAGAATACGCAAGGACAGCCCAAGAGAAAAGAGAAGCTATCCTAGTGATTTTCAGTAGTTACAGACAAAAGGATTTATGTTTTAAGACCATGGGCCATTTTAAGAAATCTTGATAGCAGTACTAAATTTAAATTGTAGGCCTGACAGCTATCTCAGAAAGCCCAGTCTTGATAATTCGTCATCTAAGAAATGTACTTCTTAGCTTCTATTTTGTTTTGGACTTCCTACAGCTTGTTTAGAAGACAAAGGGTGTAATTCTGACATTTGTCTCTCAACCATTCAGAAGTTTCTTGCAGTCAGGAAATAAACTAGGGGGTCTCTAGTCTGGATCACTGCTGCTGCTGCTTGAGATTCACATCAATATCCTACCACACTGTACCTGTTAGTTTGTGTGGCAAACAGAACATGGCATGCTGCTTTTGCCTTTCTCTCTTGAATCACTTGCTCTGGGGAAGGAAGCCAGATACTATGTCTTAAGAATCCTAGAGAAGCTAGCAGAGTCAGGTACCAAAGACACAGGCTAACAGCTACCTGAATGAGCTTAGACATCCTCCAGGCTGGACACGGTGTACATGCTTTATGATCCCAGCACTTAGGAGGTGGAGGCAGAACAACCAGGAGCTCAAGGTTGTTCTCAAGCAAATTAGAGGCCAGCCTAGGCTACATAAGACCTTGTCTCAAACAACAACAACAAAAGCAAAACCAGGCTGGTGGAAGAGCACCTGACCAGCATGCATGAGACCCTGGGTTCAATCGCCGACACTCAGGACAAAAAAGAAGTGTGAATCTCCTAAACAAAATCTGGTTACCTAAGAATATTTTGGCCAGAGCAAGAGGTGAAGAAGCAAGGAAGAAGAGAACAGCACGATGTACAGCAGGGACATAACCAAAAAAACTCTGCTATTTGCTCTCTCCTCATCCCTGGTCCCTTTGACCTTTATTTATTCTCAATACCCCTGTCTTTTTCACAGGCCTTCTAGTCTTTATCTGGATGACTGGCATAACAGGATAATAAATCGTATGTGAGATCTGGTCTAAAATATGCTTCAGTTTTCCTAAATGTGTCATTTCTTAATCCATTGAATGAGTATCACTGTATCATTTCAAATTTACATTTTACTGGACTTTGGAACTTGTACTGAGCACATTCATTAGGCATAACTAAACACTCTTGCCCAAGAAACACACACATTAGTGACAAGTGAACAGTCTTCTGTCTATAGTGAACCTCAAATAAAATATAAATACATGAATAATCTTATCTTTCTAGCATTTAATGTTTTTAGTGGATTTTGTGCTCTAATTGTAAATTTCTTTTTGATTTTTGCCTACATGTATGTAAGTGCACCCGTGCAATGCAATGCCTGTGGTGGTCAGAAGAGGGCGTCAGATCTCCTAGAACGGGAGTTACAGACAGCTGTTAGCCGCCATGTGGGTCCTGGAAACTGAACCTGGGTTCTCTGCAAGAGCTGCCAGTGCTCTTAACCACTGAGTCATCTCTCCAGCTCCCTGTGTTCTATTTTTATTCTGAGTTCACACAGGCAATATACTATTTCCCATCCCTGGTAACAACAAAAATTTGGTTTAACTATCATTTTAGTGATTTCAGTTAGAAAGGTAATAGACTCTATATTACTTGTAGGAAGAAATGACAAACAATAAATCAGTCCTTTATTTTTTTATCTGTATGCCAACTTATAATGTGAAATCAATTAGAAGCTCAATCAGAACAGTCTTTGAGAGGTAGACTGGAGAGGATTTTAAGTGTAGGCTTTGTTTCGAAAGATATCTAAGGTCGCAGAATTTAAGATATAAAGTCTTTTCTGTACCTCAGAAAAGCCTTTCTATTCACTGTATATGTACAAGTGTTATTCTGCATTTTGAGAATATTATTAAAACAGAAGTAATAACATACAGTAGTCATATGCCTTCAGTTTATTCGTGGATCCATACAATCTATGTCCTATCCCATCAAGAAGACCTTTCTTTCAAAGAAGCTAAATGCTTTTTCCTGGCTTAAGAAAAAAAGGGAGCAGGGTGTGGTGGCGCATGCCTTTAACCTCAGCACTCGAGATGCAGATGCAGGCAGATCTCTGTGAGTTCGAGGCCACCCTGGTCTACAAAGTGAGTTCCAGGACAGCTGGGGCTACAGGGAGACCCTGTCTCAAAAAAGACAAAAAAAAAAGGTGGGGGGGAGTGGAGGGGGAGGGCCTGAAGAGATGATTCAGTGGTTAAGAACACTTGCTGTTCTTGCAGAGGACTTAGGTTCTGTTCCCAGCACCCACATGGCAGCTAACTGCTGCCTGTAACTCCAGCTCCAGGGGATCTGAAGCCCTCTTCTGGTCACCAAGAGCACCAGAAAAGCAAATGGTGCCCATACTTACATGCAGGCAAAATACATATATATATAACAAAAACAAAATCTTTAAAAGGAAAGCGGGGGGGGGAACCTTCACTAACCACTAATTACCTGTTACTTGTTACCAAGGTTGGGTAAGTCTGATAATTACAGTGAGAGAGAAAACTATGCTATTTTTGGTCGAAAGCATCTGACTACAAAGAAATTGTAGCTCAAAATGGAATTAGAAACAACTGGAAACCTGAATCAGCACTTGATTCACAACCAAACTTACCATATTACTTTCCAAAGATACAATATCACTTTCCAAAGATACAAGTATGAAAGAAATAATGCTTTCTCAGAGTTCATAACATTACAATCATATCTCATTCACACAAAATCTGAACAGGTGAGCCAATTCATTTAAAATTAGATATACTGGTTCGCCTGAAAGTTTAATGCTTGCAATGATTTTTCAGTATAACATTCTCATAAACACATCACTTGAATGGTAATTCATATACATTTCCTCTTTAATTTTTACACTACCAACAAAAATGTATACAATAATCTTCTCATTGTATGGATGATGAAATAGAAACTCAGAGAAAATAGTGATTTGCTCCTTGTAACAAAGATTATAAAAAGCAGAGCTATGATGTCAATGCAGATGTGTTTAGCTTTAAACGCGTTCTTTGTTGTTGTTTTGCTTTTGTTTTTGGTTTTGTTTTTTCATATATTTTATTATTTTTATTTTACGTGCATGAGTGTATTTCCTGCACATAGGTAGGTGCACCTGTATCATGCAATGCCTGAGGAGGTCAGAAGAGGGTGTCGGATCCCCTGTAACTGGAGTTACAGACAGTTGTTAGCTGCTATGTGGGTCCTGAGGATTGAACCTGGGTCCTCTGTAAGAGCGGTCAGTGCTCTTAACCCTCGAGCCATCTCTCTAGTCCGTATTTTGGTTTTTTAAGACAAAATCTAATTTTGCAGCCCAGGCTGGCCTTGAACTCACTGTGCCTCCTACTTCTGCCTCTCAAGTGCTGAGATTGTGAGTGTGAACCACCATGCTCAGTCACTTTTCAATTTCTAATCCCATCATTAGAAAACTTTGAATAACTCCTAAAAGTATCTTGATATGGTCATGAGATTCCTAACTGCTGTGCTTAAAATTCCTTAGTGACTATTACTAACTTGGAAGAATCAACAATCCTACTATATTTAACCTGGGTAGAAACTGAACAAAACTGGGGATATTACTTATGAATAGGCTCATTTATATTCTTGAGAAAAACTGGAAGTAACTAAAAATCCCATTTATTTGATTTAAATAAAGTAAATATTGACACAAGACCTTACATTTAATGACATTAGCCTGTCAAATGAGTCAAGTTTTAACAATAACCATATTAAAAGGGGAAAAACGTTAGAGCAGTAAGTTAAATAAAAGCTAGTAAACACAGCTCTGTGTTTTCTTTACACCTTGATAATCATCAAACATATGTTTAATGATGAGGCATTTCAAGCAAAAGCTAAGGACAACTGAAGAGTAGAGTCAGCACTAAGAATTTCAATGATATCCAACTCAAACATTCATAGGGAGATTAAAGTTATTTTATTAAATCATGCACAGTAGTTTAATCTGTACTCCGGAAATTCTATTGTATGTTATATCTTTACAAAATAGATTTCAAACAATTATTTACTTTAAAAATGTAATTTTTGAAGTTAGGCATTTCAGAACAGTATTTGCAATAACCTATATACAAGGGGTACTGGGTACCACTGGCATATTGCATTTTGTGGTGGAGTGGCTTCCTGAAACAGAAAATGATGACATGAACCAGATGACAGTATTTTCTACAAGTCATTTGTTACTAATTCCTTCATAAATCTAGTGAGCCTCCCAACAGCAATCCCAAATGGCTTAAGATACAACCTTTAAAGTATAAACAATGACTGCCAAACATCACAAGGCAAATTATATCCTAAGCTCCTACTTCAGAATCTGGCTAGACTTATGTATTCCCATAGAACATTCAAGCCAATTCACTGACATTCTCACCCATGATCCTGTAATGAACTCTGGCTCCCCAGTGCATCTCTTGCCCCTCTTCCCAGGTGATTTGGGACCTGTAAGCCTTAGCACCTAGATGCAGATCAATATCATACCAATTCAGAAAGCTAAATTATGTTGTGTAATTTTGTTCTGATGGAGAATTTTCCTGAGAAGCCAAGGGTATTGTTCTAGTTAACTTTCTTTTGCTATGATAAAACACTCTGACCAAAAAACATCTTGGAGAGGAAAGAGTTTATTGCATCTTATATTTCCAAGTGAGAGTCCATCATAGAGGGAAATCAAACAGGAAGTGAAGCAGGGCAGGAACCTGGATGCAGGAACTAAGTAGAGGAACCAGTTAAGAGCACTGGCTGCTCTTCCAGGGGATCTGGGTTTGGCTAACAGCCATCTGTAACTCCAATTACAGGTGATCTGGCGCTCTCTTCTGACCTCTTTAAGCACTGTATGCATGTGGTGCACTTACATGCAGGCAAAATACACACATAAAATAAAAAATACGTTTTTTAAAGGTATTAATTTGGGGCTGGAGAGGTAGCTCAGTTACTAAAAGTGCATTTTCTGTAAGCATGAGGTACTGAGTTTGATCCCAGCACCCAAGTAAAAACCCAGGTATGACAAACTAGTCATCCCATCGCTGGGGAAGTAGGGACACAGCAATGGCCAGGACTTGCTAGCCAGCCAGCCTAAAGGAATTGATTTGCTTCCAGTGAGAGCTCTTTCTGCATAAAACAAGGTGGTTGGGGCTGACAGGAAGGACTCATATCCTCTGTCCTCCATGCACACATGTACATACCAGTACATGTGTGCACATACACACAAAGACGTTAAGGTAATCAGAATCTATTAGATAGGCTTTGTGGTATCAGCTATTCCTTTAATCAGTTTACAGAAATAAACTGCTTAGTCTTTACCCAGGTGTTGACAGTGGACTGATCATAAACTTCTTTATCTTTAATCAGAGCTAAACATTGGAGAGGGCACAGCCAGTCTTTTGTCCTATTTTAGGTAATGGATTAGGTTTTGTTCAGGAAGCAAATAATATATATCCATTAGGGAATTATCAGTTTAGCCTTCAAGAGAGGCAATTTGTGCAGATAAATCATTTTAGTCTCTGACAATAACTGTTTCTCTCTTTCCCTCCCTTACTCCCGTTCTCCTCCCTCTCTCCCTCCGGTCCTCCCCCTCCTCTCTCTGTGGGGTATGTGCACCTGAGTGTGGGTGCATGCACCTGTGGCCAAGCATGGAGGTCAGGGAACATAGGCATGTTTTGCTCTTTCACTCTAACTTCTTCACTCGAGATAAAGTCTCTTATTGAACCTGAAGCTAGGCTGGAAGCCAGCAAGCTCCAGTTAGCAATCCCTCTGTGTCTGCCGCCCCCACCCTCAGCACTGGGTTTACAGGTGCATGAAGTCATGCCCAGATTTTTGTATGGGTGCCAGAGATTCAAACTTGTCCTCATGAGTAAGGCATTCTTACTTACTGAGCCATCTCCACAGCCCTTGGCAGTTGCTTTTTTTTTATAGAACTATAACTGAGTCTTCATAAATGTTTCGTAGATTGAGATGTTAAAGCTTGGTACAGAGCTAACCAAAAAAAATCTTTAAAACACAGCTCAACTTTTAGTTATATAAATACAGAAATGTCACTTAATTTACAGATAACTGACCTTTCGCCAGAGTTGTTAAAATAACTCACCCATTATTATTTTTATTCTGAAGGCTTTCCAGCAAACCTGGCCCTGATGTTCCTGGGCCTACAGTAAAAGAGGACAGCATTTCTGAATCTCCAACAAAAGACAATAGCAGTAGCTGTAATAACAAGTAAAAATGCTCCTTTGCGAAATTCATTTCCTGGTGAATTTGGTTTTGTAACTTTGATTCTTAACATGTGGCAATATTCTATCTACCATAGTTTTATATGGGAAATTGATCAGATAAAAACATTTTGTAGACTTAGAACTAATTATTTATTTTTCATGTTGATAAGTTCCAAATGACTAGTAAATACTTTGAGATAGTGGTAGCTGCATAAGAGAATGGGCTGGAAAGTTACACTGGGCACAGTTTTTCCATAATAAAGGTGAGTTGATATTTGACCAAGGATTATTTGGAGAAATATACATCAGAGTGATTTTTTAAATTATACAAACATGACTGTGACAACACTCACACCTTAATCAATTTTAGAGGATCCAGTTGGATATTACAGTAATCCAGAGATCTCTGGTGCCTTTAGTGTCAGCGTACATGCAGATAGGTTTTAACTGCCTTGGATACTCCTGTTTTATGATCATGCAGGCAGAGAGTGTCTCCTCTATTTCTGTCTTTGCTTCTCTGTTCAAACTAACAAAATTGTAGAAATTCAGATTTTATAATGTTTATCAAAAATTATATTTTGAAGAGATTGCACCATTTTTTCTATTTGATTCCATTAAGAGTAGGTCTAAAACTCTTTATCTAATTAAAGAACACATTTTTGCCTGAAATAATAAGTTTTAGAAGCAGACATTCTATAAATACATAGAACTTTAATTTCTGAATTTTTGTATTTTTAAAATATCACTCAAATTTCTTGTACCACATTCTAACATTTCAAATATCAGAAGGTTTTAAATTAGTTATTTATATTAAAGTTCCTTCATCACCATGAATGGCTGGAAATTTAGGAAACCTGTTTATGTATAACCTGGAGCACCTAGAATAAGGTTTGTATACATTATAAGAAGCATTTTAATGTTCACTGACTGTGAATAAATGAAGGAGAAATAGATTTCCATAGTGTGGCTGTGCATATATACTATGATATTGGTGATACTAGTAATTCCATTCTATTTTTTTAAAAACTGGCTTAAGTATATAATCCTTGCTAGTGTTCAGGATGTGTAAATTCAGATGCATTATAGCAAGGAAACAGGTCATAAAGAAGGATAAAACAAATTAGAGAGATGTCATGAATAGGAAAGGAGTTTACAGTGTGTTCCCAGGATCTTGCAACTACGATCTTAGGTTAGGATTTTAAATTAAAATTTCCTTTTTTAAAAATTTAAATGACACACATTTATTGCTTCATGTAATTCATTGACTACATTAAGCATAAAATTTCCTGTGAGCAATAATAAATGTGATTTGTAAGTCACAAATTTGTGGGAAGTCTATTTTTTATTCTCTTTTTTTAAAAAATCCTAACTAGTTTATTGGGCTTGCTACCAGAGCATATGGTGGGGGTTTATTTACAGAAGAGTGGGTGCCCCCCCCCATTTACAGCTGTGCTGGAAAGTCCACACTCAAATATAGATCCTGTGACATCCTGACAACTGCACAAAATGGTGAGAGAGGAGCTCCATGGCGTTCTTGACTTACAAATCCTTAGCCCCTCCCCGACATGCAGCTAAGGTCGACTGATTGGGTGGGAGGGGTAACTGACTCCCCCCTTGATGAGCGTGGGAAGGAGGTTTGACTATAGCTTACTGGCATAGTGGTTGGAGGACACTTCCAGGTAACACTCCACCCCTTCCTCTGGCTCTTACATTCTTTCCACCACCTCTGAGCCTTGGAGGCTGATAGGTGTAGGATGATCTTCTTCCCATTGTGGCAAGGCACAGAATTTTTGGATCTCTGCATTGTCTGTTTTCCATGGGCTGTTGGCCTATTTCATTGGGATTCCATCTACTATAAAAACACAAACAGCAAGAAGCAAGAACATCTAAACAGTGGCTGCTATAATAAATTATGGGTGTCAACACAAAGGCTTGGACGGTATTTTAGCAGGTGCATCACATCCATCTAACGAAACAATTGCAGTGACTTCCCACTGGGGCCTATATCCTCCCCTGCCACAGGGGGTTAGCCTACAGCACCAGATCTGTGTTCCACCCCTAGGGGTCCTGAGATCTTAAGGTCAGATGCCCAGGTCACAAGAGAAGCACATGGCTCTGTGAGCTTGTTTACATTATAGCCAGTAACTCTTTGGTTGCAAAGTTAGGTAAAACTCTTCAGTCCATATTGTAAACGTCACTGTCACAATATACATTAGAATGTGTTAGAACTTAATGCAGACAGTCCATGTGTATACACAGCACTGTCACAGTGTATACTTTGAAGTCAAATTTCAGACTTTGGTGTTTGGTGTTCTTTGGGTAGAGGGATTTGTTTGTTTCTCATTCCTCACCTTTTAAAAATGATTCTTATAGAATACGAGTCCTGAGTTTCTGTTTTTCTGTCCATTCTACCTCCGCTGTTGACTAATTTAGTTTCCTCTTGCTGTGTAGTAGTTCTGTGGCTTTATTTGTCAATCATTCATTATTACCCATTTTTCATCTTTCTCTGGAAGAGCTATATTCACATAATTATGTATCTTTAGCTACATGATGCAGTCTATCCTAATATATACTATTAAAATAGCATAAGACCTTTTCCTCTTCATAGATAATTCATGCAAATATAAGGCATACAAATACATTCAAAATACTAAAATGCATTCAAATTTCTTATAACGGGATAAAAACCAATATGATACTTTTAAACAATTTATTTTCAATTCATAGGTCTAGAGATGCCCTTCAATTTGGGGTATAATAATCTTCAGTCTTTTAAAGACCATTGTTGGTTTTTGTAAACATGTCTTAGGAGCAATATTATAGGCCCTCTGAGGAAATAAGCTAGGCAGTCACAAGGTAGCTTTCTTCATTTGGTTTCTTTTGCTGTGATAAAAACACTGACCAAAAGCAACTTGGAGAGGAAATGGCTTATTTGGCTTATAAATTACAGTCCATCATCAAGGGAAGCCAGGAAGGGAGCTCAAGGCAGGAACCTGGAGGCTGGAACTGAAGCAGACCATGAAAAAATGCTGCTTACTGGCTCACTTCGTTCCAGGTCAGCTACCTTTCTAATGCAGCCAGGCCCACCTGCCCAGGAATGGATGGTACCACTTAGAGTGATTTAGGCCCTTCTACATCAGTTAGAAATCAAGGAAATTCCCCACATGCCCACAGGCTAATCTGATTGAGAAAATGCCTCAATTGAAGTTCCCTCTTCCCAAGTTCATCAAGTTGACAACCATAATATGTGAACTTCCAGAACACAATGAGAATAATACCAAAAACCCCTAGCTCTTTTCAGTTGAAGCTGGGTTGCATCCTATCTCAGCAGGTCTATTGGACACATAGTCCTCTGACATCATCAACCTGGCACAGTTACACGCTGAAATTCATATAATTGATGGTCAATTTATAATCAGTAAGAATAGCAATAGGAATCATTTTAGTAATTTAACTTCATTCACCCTAAGGAATCAATTGTTCATTTAATTAACAGTCTTGAATAATTCAATACAATGGGAAATAAATAATGGTATAAAATTGTTCAGGTAGACATCATGAGATTTTAATATAGTCTGGCTTTTTAAGAAATGATATTAAAGAAAAGTTTTCATACACAAATGCTTTCTTTGAACACAGTAATTTGGAAACCCACTGATAGAAAGAACAGATATACTTAGTTGCTTCTCTATAATCTGAATCAGCAGTTAAACTTCCAGAGACTTTGTCAACAATCTGGATTTGCAGTTTCCTTTAAGGAATTAAATCTAGTGCTCTTTGAGCCCATATCACTGTTAGGTGCCTGCGTAGAGTGTGTCCCTCCATATGAACCACACATGTGCATCAATTTGCTGCAGACCCAACTTGTACTTCTTGATTGTGACCTACTCTGCCTCTATAAGTAATATACTTTGCCTCTAACTTATAATTCTTTGCTGTACATTGTAATAAAACTTTTAGTGTTTTCAAGATAGTATTAATTTATCTGATAATGATTTATATTGTATATTAATTTCATTGAAATAGGATTGGGTTTTAGGATTGGAGGTGTTGCTCAATGTTAGAGCACTTTCCAAGTGTGCATAAATGTGGGTAAAAACTCTTAAAACCAAAAAAACTGTTCTACTTCATATACTATAAATAATTATATTCCCATTAATGTGTGTATAAGCCTTGATAGGGTAATCATGGTAATAGCTGAAAAGTGTCAAAAATGTAACTTTCTTGTTCTTGTGCCTTAAAAGTTAATGTGACTTAGTGGCTTCATCATGCTAAATACAATCTGTATTAATCATATCTACATTTTCCTTGATACCATTGTATTTTTTTTAATATTTTATTTATTATTCTTATTTTATGTGTATGAGTCTATTGCCTGCATGTAGGTAAGAGCACCCGGGTCGTGCAATGTCCGTGGAGGACTAAAGAGGCTGTCGGATCCCCTGGAATTGGAGTTATGGACAACTGTTAGCTGCCATGTGGGTGCTGGGATTTGAACCCGGGTATTCTGCAAGAACAGTCAGTGTTCTTAACTGCTGAGCCATCTCTCCAGCCCCGATACCATTGTATTTTATTTCTAATTAATACTTTGCTTAATAATTAACATAGAAATATTTTACAAAACATAAACTCTTAGACTCAGTAGGTAAACTTTATCTTAAGAATATGTTTACAATTGAGATAAATTTTTCTCAACAGTTTTTATGTTTCCATTTTTATAATGTTCCAAAATGATATACTTGTCATCAAATTTGAGCCCCTTATTAGGTGGCTCACCTTATGAACAGTGAAATGGTGATGGTAAGTGGGTCAGATCCAAGAAAAAGGAGTTGATTCTCAGGGACTTAAATTTGTAGTATGATATTATAACCACTAATTCTGCCTCATGGTCTCTAATTATCTTCAGTGATTATGCTGATCATGTCATAAAATCAGCCCAGCCATGCTTAACAGAATCATAACTACCAGAATAGAACCTAAGGTATAGTATACAGAAAAATAACATTATACCATAATTCATTTCAATATGGCAGATCAGTAATATTATGAAATGTCTTGACTGGAAATAAAATGTCTTAAAACTGAACACCATACATATAAACCATATAGATGCCTAACATTTCCATATGTGGCTTAAAATAAAATTTAGGAATTTGTTTTGCTTTTGATTGGTATTTCTTGATATGGGCTCTTAATTTAAATTTTGCCTACTGCTAAGTTACTGATCTTCAGAAAAAAAGATGTAGATGCACAGTTAGGGCTCACCATTTTTATGTAGGGTTAGGTAATTTCTTATATAAGATGTGCTTTGCAATGTTAAAGATAATCTATTTTTGACACATTTAACATATACTACAATTTGTTTATTCCAATCAACATTGACTAAGTTAAGTTTGTTGGTTCCCGTTTTTCTCCTATCTTAGGCTAAGGCAAATTACTTTTGCTTCTTTTTTTATTTTTTATTTTACTTTTATTTTTTAGAGAGGCTCTCAATATGTAGCCCTGTCTGGCCCAGAACTTACTATGTAGACCAGGCTGGCCTCAAACTCACAGATATCTGCCTGCCTCAGCCTTCTGAGAGCTGGATTTAAAGGCATGCACCACCACGCCTAATTCTTTTAAAAATTTTTATTTTTAATTGTGTATATGCGTGTGTGTCTGTCTGTGTATGGGTATATGCACAAAAGTGCAGGTGCCCACAGAGGCCAGAAGAGGGTGACAGATCCTCTGGAGCTGGCATTAACAAGCTATTGTAAGCCACCTGATGTGGGTTCTGGAAACTGAACTCAGATCCTCTACAAGAGCAGCACGTGCTCTTGACCACTGAGCCAGCTCTCTAGCCCCTATTTTCACTTCTTAATGATAGATTGATGATTTGTGAGTAGATAAACATGCATGAAGAAATTCAACTGCTAAAGATTAGTTTTTACTGTTCCTATGTCTATTCCTATACATGTAAGGACAAAGTCATTTTGAAAACAAGTACACCAAAATGAAACTGATCTGAGTATGAAACTTAGAAAATTACTCTTCTGCCTTTTTATCTGCAGGAAATGTTTGAAGAACCAGAAACGAAGAAGAAATGTGATAGAGAATGTGCATTTCCACAGTCAGGATGCTCTTCTATGGAAATGAATGTGGAGATATTCAAGGAGCAAAGTGATCCATACCATCTATCTACAAGTTAAGAAATGCCTCAGAAATTATTTAAAGGAGACAGTTTGTGAGCATTTGAAAATTCAGTAATTATAATTCGTCCCAAAGAAAAGCCATTATCTAATAATTTTGAAGAACCACATTTACTGGTAAGTCCCTTTAATTTGAAAAGTAATCTATTTGATTATGGGGTTTCTCCCTCCCCTCGTGCATCGTTGGCCACCGATCCACCAAGGACAAAGGGAGCAGAAGCGACGAACAGGGTCAGGATGGGCAGTGAGCACTGACGGAAGAAAGCCCTTCCGAGGAGCCAGGTTCAGTGATACCAACAGCTCTAGACTCAGTGAAACAGCTCCGTTTATTCAGTGGGGGTCAGGGAAAATATAGTGTGGAGGCAGCAGCCAATGCTTCAGCTGATAGGTGCTCATAGTATGCTTTATTTACATGTGGCAACAGGATCCTATCATCCGACTATGGGGCAATGCCTAATTATCATATAGAAAAAACCTGGGGGCAGTTTTATTGCAGGTAACTATGCCAAAGGTCATGCTCCAAATGAGGCCAAGCATCCTTGCTTGGCGGTACTTTCCGGGCAAGTCAGGCAGGAAGCCCCTGCTGAGAAAGGAGCCTACCTTAACAGCAGGGTTCCCCAACATTTGATTGCAAGGGAAAAGACAGCCTTGTGTCTCATGTTCTTAGTCCCAGGGATATATACATCTGCCAGTCATCCTCTGAGGTTTAAGTGAAAATAACTTAGAATGGAAATAACAAACCAAGAAGTGAACACCCTTTTAATACAAATGAGAATTTTTGGGGAGGTCTTTTTGAGACAGGGTCTCCCTGTAGCCCCAGCTGGCCTGGGACTCACTATGTAGTACAGGCTGGCCTCAACAAATGAGAATTTTTATAACAATATATGAAGATAATAATAATAATAATAATAATAATAAAATAACAAACACTCCAGGAATAAGTACAGTTGACATGAAGGGACCAACACATTTGGTATACAAATGAGAATATCATAAACCAAAAGTATCACTAATTGGAAATTAGATATTACATATATGCTTCAAAGAAATAATTACTGTGGCTAAAATAAAAAAGACGGGATGAAGAGATGGCTCAGTGGTTAAGAGCACTTGCTGCTCTTGCAGAGGACTGGAGTTCAGTTTCTAGCACCCACATTGGGCAGCTCATCTGTCACTCCAGCTCCAACGGATCATTTGCCTTCTTCTGGCCTCCAAGGGCACCCATACACATGCACACATACATGCACACAAACAAACACATATACAGATTAATAAATAATAAAATTAATATTTTTTTTGAAGCAGGGTCTCCTGTAGCCCCAACTGGCCTGGAACTCACTATGTAGACCAGGCTAGCCTTGAACTCACAGAGATCCACCTGCCTCTGCCTCCCAAGTGCTGGGACTAGAGGCGTGCGCCACCACACCCAGCAAAATTAATCTTTTCTAAAAAGACCATATTTCTGCTGCTAAAGACACTTAAAACAAGGCAAGTCTTTTTAAAATGTTTACTTTTTTATTTTATGTGTATGAGTGTATTGCCAGTACATAGGTCGGTGCCACCATGTCATGCAGTGCCCACAGATATCAGAAGAGAGTGTTGAATCCCTTGGAACTGGACTTACAGACGGTTGTTAGCTGCCATATGGGTGTTGGGATTCAAACCCAGGCCTTCTGCAAAAACAGTCAGTGTTCTTAACCACTGAGCCTTCTCACCAGCCCCACCATATGAACTTTTGATTCAAACCTAAAGTTACAAAAGTTATCATAAACTTGAGGGGTTTTTTCCTATTCACTTAAACATGTTAGCTAATGAGGAGGAGGCCACAAGGGAGAAGACATGGAAATGTATCTAGTTTGACAAATATTCCCATACAAACACATCTGTTCATGGCACTTTGATGGGTTCAAGTTCTTTTTCATTCAGATCCCTGAACTTAAAATTCCCACATGACCACTTTAAAATTTTTTTTATTTTTTTATGTACATGAGTATATTGCCTGAATGTATGCAAGTGTATCCATGTTGTGCAATGATCGTGGAGGTCAGAAGAAGGCTTTGGATTCCCCTGGAACTGGAGTTACAAATGGTTAGTCACAATGTGGGTGCTGGGAACCGAACCCGGGTCCTCTGCAAGAATAGCCAGTACTCTTAGCCACTGAGCCATCTCTCCATTCCAACTTTAAAAAAATTTTTAACAAATGTTAAATGTGTGTCCACATTTTTATCAATACTTCTTAAATATTTTATTTAATCATCTCTTTGTGTTACATTGTTTGATAGTTGGTAAATTTTGAGATGTATGAGCTTTTTTCACGTAAGTAGCATACCATCAGCAACTTTGGTATTGAATTCCAAAGTGGACTGCTAAGTTATAAGGCACCCCAAGTCGTAAAAACCAGTAAAAACCTAGATATATTATTTGTTACAAAAGTAAAAATGGATGAGTCGTCCCATCTGCCAAGCAGGCATTAAATTAGTTTGAAAAATTCACTCTTCTTAAATTTATCTGATTAATTCAATGAGTGTACTGTGTAATTCATCTCAGCAGCATTGTGGAACTGTATCATGTCTTTTGGTGACATAAACCACTAGGTAATGTTTCTTAGGAGCTTTGAATGAATTGCTCAAGCTCTGATGTTACTCCTACTGTAAGATAATGGTGCTGGAGTAGGCAATTTCTCACACATCCTCCAGGTGTAAAATTTCATGGTTAAAGAGTATGAAATTTAGAAGGCATCGGGGTTGGAGAGATGGCTCAGCGGTTAAGAACACTGTTCTTGCAGAAGACCCGGGTTCGAATCCCAGCACCCACATGGCAGCTAACAACTGCCCATAACTCCAGTCCCAGGGGATCCATCAGCTTCTTCTGACCTCCGTGGACATTGCACAACATGGGTGCACTTACCTATATGCAGGCAATACACACATACACACAAAATAAAAATAATAAATAAAAAGTGTTGAAAAGAAAGAAAGAAAGAAAGAAAGAAAGAAAAAAAAAAGAAATTTAGAAGGCATCTCCAGAGTCCATGCTCTCAGCCTCATTTGGCTTCTTGTGCAGTGGCCCTACTTTGTTCATGCATTTTGAAGATCACCTTCACGTTTTGGATATTCTAGCACTCCAGCAGATTGTAAAATTAGGTTTTTGAGCCCTTTCCTTTAGATCTTCTCTGAGGTGTGTGCTGTGATATATGCTAATGAACTGTGCTCCCTCAACATGTCCTCTTTGCTTGTGAAAGGCAATGGGAAAAGGAACGACTCAGTGCAGCAAGGGCCAGGACCCGTAGTTCCTGAAGCCCCACAGTGTTCAAATTCTCTAAACTTGCTTGTTTGATGGAAAAATCCAGGTCATAAAGACAGGAGGGGACATATCTTGTCCTTTTCTTTTAATTTCTTCCTACTATGCAGAAAGTGAAGGTGTTAGCAAAGAGCAGGAGAACAGGAGGCATAAAATGAAGCACAGAACTGTCTAAGATGAGGAAACAAAGAATAAAAATGTCAGTTGACCTGTACTGATGCAAATTAAACTGAGGGCATAAATATTATGTGAACTAAAAATCAAGACAATGAAGCTAACAAATGACAAAATGAACAAAAATGACATTTTCAATGAACAGTAACATCTCAAATTTTCATTAAAGGTTGAAGAGATGGAAGTTGGACATCTTGGGTGTTTCAATCCTAGAATTGCTGCGTTGCACGCAACTTCAGATCCTGAGCCCACTCCTGTTTATGAAACTGGAGATGCGACTGATCCTGTTCATGATGCTGACCTTGCCCTTGCTCCTTCTCTTGATGTTGCTGCTCCTGCTGACCACATGGGTGACAGGCAAAATACTGACACTGACCCTGCTCCTTTTCCTGGAGCCGATGATGCTACTGATCCTACTAATGATTTTGATTTTGTTATTGCCCTTGACATTGCTGTTCCTGCTAACAATATAAGCAATAGACCAAATTCAAGGGTAGCATGGGAAATCTGATAACAAGGAGCTTTCAATAAAAAGAAAGAACATGGTGTTAGACCATGACAATAGTTTAAAAATAGATGTTTTGCCTATAAAATTAATTGTCTTTGGGGCTAATATTCATGATTGACAAACAGGTATTATCTGGTATTTGAAAAATATTCATTCACTTCATTTTCCAATTATATTGATGGAGAACGTGTGTCTGTACACTCAGGACGGTGTGATGGAAAACATGCATCTGAGTCATATTGCAGATACTTTCTAGGTCTTGAAAAGGCCCCTTTGTTCTCCTGTGTGCTATCAGTCACAGGAAGATTTGTCAGTCATTGTCTAAGGCATACGTGAAAATAAGTTGAGCTATTAAAAATAAGACACATGCTTCTGATTTGGTTCCTCTCACCCCCAAGATGACGCTGCAGAAAGCACTGTCCCCCACCTACTGGCCAGTGCATGCCTAGAGAGTTAAATCACAGCATACACACTCTTAGAGTTTTCTGCAGTGAGAGAGTTGAATGAATCTGCTCACATTTAGAACAGTGTTTTGTTCTTCAGATAGGCACAATTGCATTTTTTAGATTTTTTTTTTTAATCCAAGATTTTTTGGTGACAAAATTGGATCATTTTTATGTAACATGGTTTTCCAAATCTTTTTTAAACGTTTTTTATTTATTATTTTTATTTTATTTGTATGAGTGTATTGCCTACATGTATGTGAGTGTACCCATGTCGTGCAATGCCGCAGAGGTCAGAAGAGGGCTTCGGATTCCCCTGGAACTGCAGTTAAGGATGGTTCATAGCCACCATGTGGGTGCTGAGAATTGAACCTGGGTCCTCTGCAAGAGCAGTCAGTGCTCTGAACTGCATGGTTCATAGCCACCATGTGGGTGCTGAGAATTGAACCTGGGTCCTCTGCAAGAGCAGTCAGTGCTCTTAACCGCTGAGCCATCTCTCCAGCCCCAGGATGCAAATCTTAAATAGCCCTTGTTAACATCAAACAGCAACCTGCAGCACCCAAAGGGCATTCTGAATTGAGGTCTGACTGACTGTACTAAACCTACTAAAAACATGCAAAGAGCTGACCGGAGCAAACCTGTGCTGTCTGACACCTTGCCCTGCCTGGGCTCCCACCTCTCTCCTTCCAGACTAACTCTACTGTGAAGTCCTACTACATTCCAGCTCAGAATTTCTGAGTCAGATTGGCTTTTCCCAATTGGTGGAGATGTGCATCTTCCTGGCTTTCTCACGCTACCCCTCGAAGTATGATCACTCCTGAACCTGAGCCTTCCTTTATTTTGCCAGGATGTAAAAGTGAGAACATCAAGCCTCACAGGACCACTGCACCATCCTATACAGTACTTCAAAATAGCCATTGTTTTCAGCAAACTCCTTTGGCTACACTTTTAAGGGTTTTTAAAACATATCATACTGGGCCACAGACTGCCTTCCCATCATAGTGGGCAGGAGTCCCACGGGTCAGTCCATTGTTCCTTTTTCAGGAAGCCTAGTAAGTATGCTGTCTCCAGCAACAGGACAGGAAGATCAAAGTCTAAACCAATACCCTGCATAAGATGGGGGTGTCTGAGGATGGTTTCTGGGACCCAGTAGAGCAAGGAATGACACAGAACTCCTGGTACACTGACTAAAATTAGACATTTGTGTAATGAGCTCTGGGACCTGCCTACCTCCCCCAACACTAACCAGAGAGGGAAGAAGTCACATTCACATTCTCCCCTGCAGAACAGCAATGTGGAGCTGGCAGGGTTGCTAAAATCAATGCTGCTGGCCCGTACCCCTAAAACCCATCTTCCATCTGGGGGAAACTTCCGTGACCATGACATGGGAGATGGTGAAGGGGTCTGTGAGACAATCTTCCTGAGAATGGACCATTTCTACCATGACCTGTGCATCTACTCAGCAGCTATGGCCCCTGTGATATTTCCAACCAATGTGACGCTTAGCCACTTTGAGAGATTAACACTCTGCCCTTTCATCCCTGATGTCCTACCTCAGGCTGATGTTGCTATGGTAATCTAGATGCATACTATAGCTATTTGGACATCTGTTCCCAGCCAGCCAAAAACAGGGATGGAGGTACCTCTCCACAGGCTGAGTGGAATACACAGCCTCATCCCAGATTCATGGAAAAGCCAGACTGTCCTAGCCAGGGCTTTGGAAGTCTGTGTGCCTTTGAAGAGCCATGGCCACCTTGTCTCCAATCTTCACACTCCTGCCTTCCTCTTCAGTAGACACTGAGTAATTATGGGGATGCTGACAAGCAAAGCAAATAAAACCATGGTTTGAGCTCAGGAAAGGTTGAGACAGCATCCAGTTTTGACAGGTAAATGGAAGCAGACCAGGAGGAGGAGTTTGAGAGAGATATTCTGGGGAAGAGGGAAGTAGAACCCTATGCAAAAGCAGATCTGTGTCCCCAAAGTGTACACAGTGTCTTTTGCTTCCTCCTGTCCTGGCCTTTGTAGCTCTCCATTCAGTAACCTTTTAAATATATTCTTATTGTTTATGTGTATGAGTGTATTGCCTCCGTGTTGTGGAATGCCTGCCAGAGGTCAGATGCCCTGGAACTGGAGTTATGGACAGTTGCTAGCCACCATGTGGGTGCTGAGAACCAAACCCAGGTCCTCTGCAAGAGCAGCCAGTGCTCCTAACCATGAACCATCTCGCCAAGCCCCATTCAGTGATGTTTTATGTTCCAGACTGGGACCAGTTTAATTCTGCCATGCCCTAGACCCCAAAGGCCATGGGGCTAAGGCAGGACATCCTAAGCAGCCAGTGCAGGCCTGCCAACAAGCCAACATTACTAATATGTTGAATAAAAATAGACATTTGTATAATAAACATCATGTCCTGCTATCTCCCTCAACACTAACCTGTCTCACTAACCCTCAGTTTCCCTACTTAGGAAATGGGGACAATTATGAGAAGGTTTTGGGCAGGAGTTCCCAGGTTGAAACTGAATTTTTTTCCTTTTCTTTTGGTTTGTAAGCCACAATCTTTTATCCTTCATAGAACAAAACCAGAAGGACTGGAATAATAGACAGTTGTGGCCTTCTGGTTCCCCACTTATTAGCATTTGGGCCACTTTTGCTTCATCTCCACTCTTTGTATCTGTCTGCACTTGTCTGTATATAATTTTCACTGAACTACTTGAAAGAGGATCTCAGCAGGTACCCTGACATTCCCTCCTGAAATTTAGGCCACATTAAGACAAGGACAGTCTCTTGTATATCACAGTAACTACTGTCACATTAAAATAACAACTTAAAATAATTCAGTATCCAGGCCAGGGCAGAGGACAACCTAAGCCCATTACCACTGTGGAGCAAGTGCATCAACTATCTGGGAAGTCTTGCTGGCACATCCTTTGCCCAGCTCCAGGAGGCAAAGGCAGCAGCACTGGAGGGAGTGAGAGAGGTGGGAAGGGGTAGCCCATGGGCTGAGTCCAGCAAACCAGAACCCCTGTGCACTGCACAGTGCTCTGACCATGGCTTGAACACATAGCCATTTTTTTTTTGAGACAGGGGTTGGGGGGGTGTCTCATATCCCAGGTGGAGGATGACCTTGAATTTCTGGTCCTCCTGCCTCCATCTCCGAACTGCTGGAACTATAGGTGAGCACCGCCACATCGCCTGCTGTAAACAGTGTTGAGGATGGAGCCCAGGGCTTCATGTATGCTAAGGAAGCACTCTGTCAGCCCCCAAAGCTTTTCTTTGTGACAAGGTTTCATGTTGCATAGGTTGGCCTCAAACTTGCCCTGTAGCCAAGGATGACCTTGAACCTCCTGGTCCTCCTGTCTCCACCTCCCAAGTGCTAAGATTACAGGTTTGAGCCAGCCAGGTATTCAATCAAGTTTCTCATGCTGCATCTGGCTATTTTGTCTCTTACTGTAGGAGGGCCCTGAAGGGGAGGTGGGTAATAGAGCCCGAATTTGACAGCCAGATGCCACCGCTCCAGACTGGGTCCGGTAAACTGAGAGTGCTGGGCTAAAAGACCGGTGCCGCTCCTAGATTGCTGGGCAGACCTGGGAAAGTTCGCAGCCGGAAGCTCCTGCGTAGCAGTGCCAGACGGTCCCGCCCCCTAGCAACGGGCCTAGCGTCCCTCCCTAGAGACGGGGCAGACCCGCCGCGGTGCAGCTTAGCAGAGCTGGTAGGTGGGTGAGGCGTGAGGCGGTGGGATTGCTGGTCAGGGGAACTTCAATGAGGCTCGAGTGGACATGCAGGAGTCGTCTTCCCAGCCTAGGATCACCATTCCCGCCCACTAGTGTGCGTCCCGAGCAAGCTTGAGGGGAAGGGAGGGGAGTGCACCCCGAACAGCCTGGCGGTTAAATCCTTTAGCACTGAGTTGAGAGGTGGGGGTCCTCTCTATTGCGGGGAATGGAACTCACAGCCCTCCTGCTATGGCAGGTCCCTGGAGGAAAGGAGCTGGTCCTCACCAGCCACCCGTTCTCTTTCCTTATCTGACCACCAAGTTACAGACATCAACTCCCTTCCTTCCTTTGTAGACCCAATTCAATTGTTGATTCACAGTCATTCAGCAAGTGCATTCTGGGCACTTGCTGTATACCACGCCTGTGACTGTCCCCATGGTAGGTGCTCATTTCCCAGAGATGAATACTACTTGAAAATTCCTGCCTAGCTGACAGGGGAGTCCAAAGTGTACGTATAATTCCAGGATATGTTCAATGGAGCAGTGGGCACAGAGCCAAGTTTCCTCAGGTGGATTCATCAAAAGGGTGAAGGGTACCCCGAGCCTGTGAAAGACGACCACCTTCCACTGTTTGCTTGGTAGTTTCAGCACAGGCAGACTTCCAAAATCCCTTAACATCCAGCTCCTTTGTCAAGTGAGAGCGCACACAGGCCCCTGGGATGTGGGACAAACAGAAGTGGATGGTTCTTTTTGAATCAGAGTGGGTGAGCTGGAAGCCCTTCTGTTCAGGTCCCCCTCAGGGACCCACTTTGCACACATATCTCAGGGCTCCTCCATACACTTTTGTGGACCTGAGTTTGCCTGTTTGTAACAGCTGCAGTAACAGTGGTGTCTGCTGTGAGGACTGAACCCCTCTGTTCATCTGTGTGCATTCATTAAAGTGACTGAGAATATGGGAGGAATGTCAGTGAATCCCAGCCACTGCCTCATCTGGCTCAAGGAGATAGGGCTCCCAAGTAGTGCAGATGAGGAGCAAGAAGTTGGAGCCAGGAATGGTGGTATACTCCTGTAATCCCAGCTACTCAGTAGACTGAGGCAAGAGGATTACTACAAGTTTTAGGTCAGCCTGCACTACAAAATGAATACCAAGCCAGCCAGGGCTGCAATAGCTTTTGTTTATTTGTTTTTTGTTTGTTTGTTGTTTTAAAAACTTGATTCCAATTCCAAGTGTGCCACTTGCTGGTTACGAGACCTTGACCAGGTCAACCTTTTTGGGACTCATTTTCTCATTGCTGAGAAATGAGGATAGTCTCAATTTCCACCTCAGAAGTTTAGATGGGATGATGTGTGAAATGCATCTAAGGCCTGACAGCATTCACCATGCCTAGTTCTGGGGCTGCCAGCGCCAGCCCTGCCATCTCACTAGCTAGTTTCCTCACACAAACAAGAGAGAGAGGGGAGTGCCCAGAGTGTCCAACAGCAGAGGCTTTGCTGGGAATCATGTACCCTCTCTTGCTAGCCACACTCATTCCCAAGCACAGGCTGCTATCACCTGTGAGGCTGTGGTAGGCAGAGGTTTGTCTGTTACAATTCCCACACACACTGTCTATGCATAGGCATACCAAGTTGAGGCAGGACTAGAAGGGAGCTGTTGTAAAGGGTTGGGAGAAGAAGGGAAACAAGGTTCAGAGCCTGCGGCCTACTTTTCCACTTTTTGTCCTCGATGCATTGATGCATTACCCCCCTGCCAACCCATGCTTTCCTTCCACCAACTATGCATTCCCCTACCACCAACCCATGCATTCCTCCATTGCTAACCCATGTGTTCCCCTACTACCAACCTGCTCAAAGAACAGCTTACAGAGTGGGGAGCAATAAACTCAACCATCCAGGCACCTTTGCTCCTGGCAACACTGCAGTTTCCTGGACATTTGTATATCTGCTATCTCTGTGCCCCAGGAAAGCAGACCAAGCAGGTTGAGTCCCATACACTGGCTGGAGAGTCCAAGAATGAAATGCTTTGCTATGGAGCTGGAACCCTGGTCTCTCCAAGCCCAATCTGTTTAGTGATTTTCTTCAAAGATGAAACAGATGTCTGTGGGTTTTCAGGCTGAGAAAGCTGGGCCTCAGAGAGTCCTCTGTCCTTTATGTTGTTATGAAAAGGACAGAAACTGAAACACAGCTGGGCCAGACCAAGACTATTTTCAACATTTGTCCTAGGAGGTAGCTGGCCACTAGGGAGTTAGTTCAGGGAGCAGAATTCCCGTGTGGGAGGCCTGGCAGGTCTGCAAGGCTAGAGAATGGCGGGCCTCTATGCTGAGTAGCTGGGGCTTCTGCCAGAGCCCTACCTATCCTTTTGTGTCCCTCAAATGGCCTTCTAACTCACGATCCTCTTCTTAGAATGTGCTGCTGTGTAGTCTTGGTCCCACAGGCCTGACCCATCCTACTCCTCGGGGCAGTGTACATGAGATCCTGTGTACAAAGAGGCCTATGCCAACCAGTTCCATTGAGAATGGAAGACTATAAAACACCCATGGCCTATCCTGCAAGCTTTTGTCTGCTTTGCCCCAGGGTGTAGAGGGGGTGAGACAGTGAGATGAGGGCTTACCAGTTTGGGCCTCTATTTCCTTAAGATGTTTGCTTTTGTGCTGGGGAGATGGCTCTTGTGCTTGCTACACAAGTATGTGGCCCTGAATTCAGATCCCCAGAATCCATGTAAAAGCTGGGCATGGCAGCACAGAGCTCTAGGGATTGGCAGAGACCGGTGGATCCCAGGGGTTCACTGGCCAGCTTCGTCTAGCCAAATCAGTGAGCTCCAGATTCAATGAGAGAGATCTTGTCTCAAAAAACTGTGGCCTGCAAAATGGCTCAGTGAGTAAACATGCTTGCCACCAAGCCTGACAACCTGAGTTCCATCCCCAGGACCCACATGGTAGGACAGAACCAACTTCCAAACACTGTCTTCTGATCTCCTCTCCACACATGCTGTAGCACACACACACACACACACACACACACACACACACACACGCACACACGCACACACACACACTTCTTTTCATTGAAATTTTTGAGATAATTGTAACTTTTTGTTTTTTGTTCTACCCTTACATGCAAACCTCTTCTTCCTGTTTGTCTAATTTATTGTAACATTCTCCTGCTTAAGTATTTCCCCTGGTTATCATGCTTTGAGGTAGCTAAAAGCAGCAGTGGTTTAGGAGGGACTTGCCAAAATCACTCTGTCCTCAAGGTGGTAGATGTGCATGCAGCCCAGCAGCACCTGCTACTCACTTTGCAAAGACAGGAGGGTGAACATTCTCCAAACTGACCTGACTCCCATATCCAAGGAGAGTGAATGCCACTTTGTGGCTGGTAGGAGGATCTATGGGTCCATGAATGGTCATGTTTGGGGTCCTATTGGCAAATCCATTGAGTCCTCTGGTTCCTGAGGTATGAAGGTGGTGGAGTGGGAAAACATGGGTGGGGCTGAGTATGGCCTGTGGTTCAAAGGCATTAGCAAATCCTTGTGCCCACATGGGGGAGAAGAAGCCCAGTCCAGTAGGGCTGGCCTAGAGCACTGACACTACTTCTGAATGAAAGCCTTTTGGAGAAAATTCATTGAGTGGACCAGCTCTGAGCCTCCCTCATCTCCCACCACCAAGAAGCCAGGCCTTGCTGGCTGAAGGGAGGCAAAGAGTGGGAAGGTCGGGAGGCACCGGATTGGTGACATCGGCAGAGTTTCCAGAAGGAAACTGGATTCTCTCAAACCTTGATTCTCAAGATGGGCAATTGTCTCCTGTGGGACTCGTGATACTATCTGTCCTTTTCTATTGTGCGTGTGTCATGGGCTTGGACTTGATGTGGAGGGGCAATCTAGCCATCCATTAGTCATAGTACTACTGGGGCTGAGACAGAGGTGGGCAGTGTGAATGATACCACATCTTCTCCTAGGAGCTCTGGCTGGGACAGCTCTCTGAGGAACATCATGGAGCAGTGGAACAGAGAACCAGGAAGGAGCCAGAACCCTAAGGGCTCAGAATGCTGCCTAGCGAGGCCTGCTGGAAACCAAGAGTATAACCCGGAGCAGAGACCCCAGAGATCAGATTATCAGATGAAGAGATCTCCTCCAGGTCCTGAATCCAAATTCCCAACTGTACCCCAGTCCCAAACTGTGCTTTCAGACTTAGGGCAGCCCCAGCCCAAGTCTTCTCTGACAGGCACTGATAAGAAGTACCCACTGATGAGGCAGTGCGGATTTTACTCTGACATCCTCAGCCCTGGAACCTTGAACCAACTTGGGGTGAGTGTAAAAGCTATCCCCTGTCAGACCTGAGCCCTCCCTGTGGGTTCCATTCACTCATCTTTTCATCCTTCTCAATGTCAGTTCATCTGGCCATTTAGCCTCCTGACTGCATCTGTCCATCTATTTGTCAATTTGGCCATCCAGCTACCCTCACTTTCCCTTCATCTATCCATTTGTCTGTCCATGTGCTCATCCATCCATCCATCCATCCATCCATCCATCCATCTAGCTGTCCTTCATTTGTCCATGAATCCACAATCACTGCTAAGTCCTTGCCATGTGCCAGGCTCTGTACTAAGCATTGGGGACACAGCAAAGATGAGACATCCATATCTTTATTGTGATGACTTGGAAAGTCCCTTCCCCAGCTCTAATTAAGAGGGGGTCTATGGATCAGACCGCATACTGCTGAAATCTAAAGGGTAGACATGCATTCACTAGGTGAGATAGAGGCTGGATGGTACATGTCAGGCAGGAAGAACAGCAGGTACAGAGCCCCTGGGACACTGAGAGAAGGCATGGACCTTGTGGGGGGGGGGATATGAGCAGAGGGATCAAGGAATGATGATGGGGTCTGGGGAAAGACAGGAAGGAAATGACTAGGAGAGTATTCACAGAGTCCTATAGGTCCCATGAAGCCTTAAGAAGATTTTTGGCAGGGAAGGGACTGGAGAAACAGAGTGAGGACCCACTGGCTACCCAACCCACCAGTAGTGCCAGAGTGGCCCTTAGGAGAGGAAATACACCTAAAGACACTGATTGTGCAGAACCTGCCTCATGGCTTGGCTCTTGGACATATACGGGAGTGTTCTCTGGAAAGAAGGAAGCTATGCTGGACTCAAATGGGGCAGCCAAGAGTGTCCCAGGTAGCCACAGCCCATCACCCACCATGCCCTTTGAACAATGTACAAGACCTCACCTCCATGCTCCTGGGGTGCTCTCTGTTGGGCCTTCATAGACAGCTGACCTTGGAGTCCCTCCTGGGTCCTGACTGCCCTTGGAATATTTATACACACTCAGACTCTGGGCTTGGTTTCAGAATGTTTGCAATGGCCCCTACATGTCCCAGAACTTGATTCGTCAAGCCTACCTCGACAAGTTCACACCAAAAGGTCAGTGCCCAGGATGGGGCAGGTAATGCTGGTGGGTAGTCACACTACCTGGGGCCTCAGGGAGGAAGTCTCTTCCTGGCAGAAAAACCTCAGTTTCCTGGGGGATGAAATAATGCTAGTAAGGTATGGTGGGCTTTGTGAGGGCCCAGCTCATGGAGTGCTTTATCACTACCCTCAGCAGAGCTATGCCAGGGCCGCACATGGGCCTGGGAACCTCTAGGGCCACAGTTCTCTCTACTGGGCTAGGCTCACTAGGGCTTGGGTTTGCTATCTCCCCTGGAATATGGGCTGGAGGGAGGCCAAGGTCGTGTCTGAACTGCTCCCTGCTGGAGCCCAGCACCTGAAACAGGACCTGGCATAGCTAGATGTCTGGGAGATCGTGGCAGAAGGAGAAGACTGTCCTCATGGGCTTCATGGTGAGTTTCAGAACATAGCTAGAAGTAACTGGGGTAAGTCTGCAGGGCGGGACAGACCTGTGGCAGAAAGAATGGATGGCCCTGGCAGGGTCCAGGTAGTAAGGGGCAGGAACCTGGCCATGTTGCTCTCCTTCTCTATCAGATAGTATGCCCCATCCATCAGATCCAGATGCCCCATGGTCCCAGTCATCTCTGCCCTCATGTCCACCCCAGGAAGGGCATGGCTCCTTCCTGACACTGCTCAAAGTAGCAGTGTCAGGCTGTGAGTCTGTGTGTGGTATTTCTAAGCCACATTATGGTTATACCTTAATAAAGAAACAGCCTGACTCTTAGCATCCATTTTAAGGCCAAGAGTGGACCCAAACTGCTGAGCACCTGTTCCTTCAGATATCTCTTGGAACTGTGCTCCTGAGCAAGGGCTTTGCCCATTTTTTAAAATTGAAACACTGTCTCTAGCATGAAACGGGGAAGTAAAAGTCAAGACCTGCCCTTATCAGAGAATCCTGCCCTATGATCACACACATAACTACAAACATGCTTCTCAATTTCTCTCATTATTTGCAATGAGAAAAGCATGCTTCGTGGAGCACTTTGATATGTAAAGCATGCATGCACACATTTATACACTATCTTGGGTGGAGGGCAAGGAGGAATCCTGAGGGATGAAGATCACATGACCTGGTCACAAGAGGAGCACATGGGTCAGTGAGTTTGTAACTTTTTGGTTGCAAGGTTAGGTAAAAGCCTTTAGTTCAGATTATGTCCATATTATAAAAGTCATTCCTACATCTGTGAATCTCTAACTTGGCAGAAAACATCACATTCATGGGCATGCGTGTGCTTGTGCAAGTCAGGTTTGTTCTCAACAGTCTCACAATCACCTAGGATGCAGGAAATGGTGATGAACCACAGATCTCTCTGTGGGGGATGGGAATGGTGCTCCTTTCATCCCTGACAGGGGTGGGCCACAGGGGAGGCCAGAGGCTCAGCAGACCCCCACTAGGGGCGGAATAGCATCCCAACAAATCCCAGAGTGGTGCATGGCAACCACTGACAAAAGTTAGTTATCCAAAGGTTGGAAGGCCTCTGCAGAATCTCAGATAGTAGTCCAGGCTCAGGTTTCTGTGGAGCTCCATAAGGCTACTCCTAAAGTGAACCCCTGAAATATAACTACTTTTTTACTCCAGAAAGGTGGTGGGGTCCTGGGAGTAGGTCACCAAGGCCTACCACAGTCCCTGGAATTCTTTGGACCCTTCCTCCAACAGGAGAATGAAGGGGTCACCCAGAGCACTGGGGAGAGTGACCCATGCATTCTGCAACATACGCCCACATTCTCTTTCTTCGACTTTATAGTCTTAGTTCACCTGGTGCTTTCCCCTCAGCACCCTGTGTCCCAGGAAACTCTTACCTGGCTAGCTGGGGTGGTGGGTCACCCTGTTTGTGATTCTCTTCCTACCATCTCCCTCCCCCAGACCTGGAATAGAAGCCTCTATCTGCCATTGTTTAAGTAGGGGCAATCATTTGGTAGCATGAGGGTCCCATTGAGACTACTGACTCCTACAGTATCAGATGCCTCGTGTCTGGAAACATCCCCAGAGAACATGTGAGACTCAGATTCTAATATGGGTTATGCTGTGGGTGTCAGGAAGGCATCCCACTTTATCTTCCTGTCCAGCCGTGGCCCTCGTGTGTTTCAGCCTGAGCATTGTTCCCTGGTGTTGGGGTGGTTGGTGGCTTGAGAAGGAGTGGTCAAGTCTTGGGCAGGCAGAGCAACACCTACCTTGGCCCACGATTTCTCATCTCTCCCTGACCCTGCCTGGCTAGAGGCAAACCTGAGCCTTCTGCCTCTGCCTCTGCCTCTGCCCATAGTCAAATCCTTCAAGGTTCCAGAGAACTTCCAGGAGCAGGTGGAGCAGCAGTGCATTGGTTCCACCACGAGGCTGCTTACCCAGACTGACTTCCCACTGCAGGCCTATGAGCCTAAGGTGCAGGTGCCATTCCACGTGCTGCCCGGACAGCGCCCCCGCAAGACTGAGATTGAGAGGTACGCTGGGAGAGCTGGAGAGGGAAACCTGTCCTAGGGAGATAGCATCTACCAGACTCAAGGGGTGAGGGACTGAAGACCATAAGGTGACAAGCCCGACGGTGGAGTGTGTGCAAATGTTGAAGCAAATTTTCTCTAAGTAGGAACAAATGACTTTCCTTGCTGTGGTATTGGGAGGGTGGCAGTTAAGTCAATGAAGTGGGACTGCAGGGACAGGACAGAAGGGGGTAGTTGAGCCCTGGGCCTTTGCTGACACCCCTGGAGCTACTTCATGAGCCATCATCCTGTGGCTCCTCAATGCTCTGGCTAGGAGGAAACGGCAGTACCTGAGCCTGGACATAGAGCAGCTGTTGGCCAGCAAGGGCATCAACTCCAACAAGCTCATGCCCAGGCACCCAGACCTGCATCACCCCCAAACCATCGAACAAGGCCATGACCCACTCTTTCCCATCTATCTTCCATTGAAGGTGAGATGCACTGCCATGAATTGCTGATAGGTCAAGGGTGGGGGTGCTGGACCCCAGCTAAGGCTCAGGAGTCACACTCCAAAGGGGACTCCCTGGCCAATCATAGGCACTCAGGTGTCAGACAGTGGAATAATCTGAACCCACCCCAGGTGCCTCGAGCACCCTGAGCTGAAACAGGAGTGGTTCCAGAACCCCTAGGACTCTGGTTCCAGGCTTCTTCCCTGGAAGTTTATGCAGCTGCTATGCCTATCCCCTACCCCCCACCCTGGCCACAGGCATCTATAAGCAGTTGGATTGGACTGTAGAGTAGTGTATAGACCCCTGACTAGAACTTTCCTGAGGGTCAGAGCTGCTCTGGGTTTATGAAATGGGGGGAGTGGGGGTGTGGGAGGGCTTTCATCCCACTTCCTCAAAGTGCACACAGAGAACCTGAGCCTGGAGAGGAGAAAGGGAGCAGAGCCAGGTTCTGGCTTTTGCTGCCTTCTCCTCCCTTCCTCTGTGGACCATGTATCTCTTGCCTGGTTGTCCCTGTGGGAGGCAGAGCTGAATCCAGTGAGTGTCTCTCTACTAGAGCTGACTGCTGATAGTGCTGAATTTCCCAGGCCAGCAGGGAACACTTAGGAAATCCCAGAGCCACCTGTCCTCTTGGACCTGAGCTGGATGTTTCCCCATAGAGGTCAAGAGATCCCACATCCTGCTCTGAGACCCTGGACACCTTCAGCCTGAGTCTTGGAATACTTTGCTAGACGGGAATCCAGGGCAACCCCCTCATCTGGACACTGTGGGTCTTTGAAATCAGCAGGGCCCCTGCGGGTCAGTCTTGCCCAGCCTGTAGCTACCTCATCTGGAGTGGCTACAGAGGGCTGTGGCATGCTCTGCTCTGCCTGGTCACTAGGGGAGCTGTTTCCTTGGACAGTTGCCTGCTTTTTTCCAGGTGTTTGATAATGAAGAGTTTGACTGCCGGACTTCCACTGAGTGGCTCAACATGGGCTTGGAGCCAGGGTCTCAGAACAGGAAACCTGTCCCTGGAAAAGCCCTTCTTCCCACTGATGACTTCTTGGGGCACGGTGAGCAGGGCCACCCTGGGTGGGAATACTGTCCTGTCCCAGCCCCAGCCCTGGCCCAGGCACCAGGGCTCCCCTGGGACCTGGCATCCATGGGCATTAAGGGACCTGTTGAACTCTCCCGGCTGAGAAGCAGGCCAAGGAGATGGCCACACAGAGGCAGGAAATGCAAAGACCAAGGACAGTATTGTCAAGAGGGCTGGGAACAAGACAGCTAGATGGTGTTGAGTGTTTAAAGGTAAAAACAAACCAAAATAACCCCACAACCTTGTGGGGTAAGGGAGATGGTTCAGTGGGTAAGAGGGCTTGCTGCTCAAGCATAAGAATCTGAGTTCAGGTGCCCATGTAAAAAGCCAGCTGTGGCAGGCACACCCATAACCCCAGCACGTAGAGACAAAGATCCCTGGGGCTTGCTGGCTGCCAGCTTAGCTGAAAAACAAGTGAGCTCCAGAGTCAATGACAGATCCTGTCTCAAGGGACTAGACAGAGAGCAACAGAGGAAGATACCGGCACCCTCTTTGGTATCCATATATGTGCATTCCAGTGTATGTGAACCCGAACATACATGTATACACACACAAATACCACACCAAAAACCCTTTAGTTTATTGGCAATAAAAATGCATGTATTCTGAGCTGGAGAGATGGCTCAGTGGTTAAGAACACTGGTTGTTCTTGCAGAAGACCCGGGTTCATCCCAGCACCCACATGGCAGCTAACAACTGTTCATAACTCCAGTCCCAGGGGATCCAACAGCCTCTTCTGACCTCCGCAGGCACTGCACAACATGGTGCACTTACCTACATGCAGGCAAAACAGGCATACACATAAAATAAAAATAATAAATATAATTTTTTTAAAAATTCACATACTCATTGGAAATGTACAAAGGTACATAAGGGCACAATTACAGACCTTCCATCCCACCACCCTGAAATCGCCATTGCTGCAGCCCTCCTGGTGACCTCTAGGTTCTTAATCTTGTGTGGACAGAACACACTGTCACATACTTGCTTATAGCATAATACACACCCTGTCATACATTCACTGTCTCATTCGCTATCAAACACTGACCCACATGCAGTCACACTCAAACATGTTTTCACCATACAGATTCATGTATCCTACAGTCATCCATTTACAACCACTGTCACACCTTCCCACACATACCCACTGGATCCTACCCAGACTGGCACATGTGTCCATAGAGTGCCCATGGCACCTCCTTTGGCCTCAGGTCTGTCCTGGTGACCACAGAGGTTCTCTCCAATTGCCTGCTGTCAAGAATAGTATAGTGCCACGGTGAACATGCCTGCAGACCTGGCCTGCATGACTGGGTCTCTGTGCAGCCTTCCTAGGAAGACCAGGGTCCTAAGTTTGGTGGTTGGTAGTGGCTCTTTACCATGCAGGGCCGAAGGATACACTGCTTTCTGCCTTTGGGTAGACATGATGTTATGGAATGGAGAATGGAATCAATTGGCCAGTCACCAGGTGGGAGGCAAGACCATAAAAACAAGGCCTGTGTTAAAGGCCATGCAGCCTCGGGAAGACCCATGGTGAATTCACTGAGCAGGCTGCAAATAAATTTTATTCCAAAAACACAGTAACATTGGAATCAATTTATCTAAATTAGACAAGTAGCCCAGAATGTTCCCTTCACTTTGGACTTAAAGTACAAATTAATTTAACTAAATTGATCCCGTTTCTCCAATTCCTGGCAAGTAAACCAGGTTTGGGGATGCACTGACCTCAAATACAATGAGTACTGGCTTCCTCACTACACTGGGGCCTTGGCTGGGAGCATTGGGGCAAAGAGGGGCTCACAGGACACATCTTCCAGAGACCTCTTATTTTCTGTTGGTGGCTTCTTAGAATATACTTTCCCTGTAAGTCCAGCCAAGATGAGGCTAACATTTTTTTTTTTTTTTGGTCTTTTTGAGACAGGGTCTCCCTGTCTCAAAAAGACCAAAGGGGAGGGGAAGGAAACATTTTAGGAAGGGGAGGGGAAAGTAAAACTACAACAGCCTTGTTGACTCACCTGATATCAGCAGATGGAGCCATTTCCCCAGAATTCTAGCCCTTTCTTCCTCAACCCACGCTGAAGAACCCACCAGTTTGTTTTAAGCCATCACAGCTTGAAATTTCTGCTGAGAGCTGTGTATGCATCATCCCTCTTCAGTAGCCTATTGAACACCTGCTTTGCACCAGTCTCCATTCTAGGCCCAAGTCTGCAGCTATGACCTTCCTTTAGGGAGCTGACAGCAATATAGCTAAGCCATGGTGAGGGATGAAAAGGAAGCAGAAAGTTAGAGAACCTGGGTGGAGGTGCTGTGTTAGGCAGCGATGCTTCACCCATGAGGAGCCCCCACCAGGCAGAGGTCACAAGCAGTGCAAAGGGCCTGAGGCAGAAGCAAGCTCAAGTCATAGGAATAGGCAAACCATGCCACATGGGTAGGGAGGAATGGGCAAAGCGGGGGACAGAAGGAGGGGGTAAGCTGAAGTGGGCAAAGGCTTTCATGTGAGTGATCATGAGTAACCGAAGAAGGCCTCTCCTGACCAAACAGGTCTATTTTGAGCCTATTGCAGGGCAGTGGCCTCCACCCCTGCCTTCTGACATGAGGCCAGTGGCTCAATAGCCAAGTGTGCCTTTGGGGAGGGCTTCACCCTTGCCGTGGTCACCTTGAAGAGGTCTAGCTCATCCTGGATGCACTTGTGATGCAACCACAGCAGGGTTGTTTTTGTTTCTGGATTTTCTGAGACAGAGTATGACTGAGTTGGCCTGACTGTCTTCGAACTCACTGTGTAGCCCAGAATAGCCTTGAACTTGCCACCCCCGTGTCTGCCTCTCAGCCGCTGGGATTATGAGCATGTGCTACCAGGCCCAGCCCTCAGCAGGCTTTTCATTTGCTTGGAGCTTTCATGGTTCCCCAATTGACCTATGTCTCGCTCTGCTCTGGTGAGGGTTAAGCAGAGAGGCCCGGTCCTCCTGGGTCCCCCCTGTGACAGAGGCCAGCTCACCTAAGAGGAAGCAGGACCCTTGCTCTGCTAGAGCCAGAGGGAGTGTCCTGGGAGAGGAAAGGCCAGACTAGTGACCTCCGAAATCCATTCCTGACACCTACTGCCACACTGAGAGACCCCTCCCACCTCCATGGCAGAGAGCACTGGTTGGATGTCCCCCTCTGTTTTAGAGGACCCCAAGAGTCAGAAGCTAGATTATAAATGGTGCGAAGTTGGCGTCCTTGACTGTGATGAGGAGAAGAAGCTCTACCTGGTGCAAAAAACTGACAAGAAAGGCCTGGTGCGAGACGATATGGGGATGCCCATCATGAATGGAGGTGTCACAAGTGAAGGTACAAGATCTGCGCTGCCCCAGTAGACCCCCAGCTCAAGCCTGGCTCAGCCATGACTGAGGCTAACTCCACCAACCCAGCTTGGAATTCTACTTTTCTGGGTTTGACCTGAGGCTCTCTGTCCCCTGACTAGTAAGAAACAGAGGATCATGGGGAGGCAGATGGTCGTTGTTTGGCATATCCACTATGAGCAGCTGGTATTGGAAAGAAAGCCAAGGCCTGTCTGTCAATCAGGTTTGCTTTGGAGTGGCATGGATTAAGGGGCACCTTAATGGCCATCCCTGTGTAACTCCTGCCTGAGTACAGCTCTTTACAGTTTGCAAAGCACTTTCAATCCATAACACCCAGTGAGATGGGCAGAAAAGGGAATGTGGTCAGACCCATTCCACACATTTGGAATGGGGGCATCACACACCACAGTCATGATGACAACTTGCTCAGGGACACCTGCCTCATAGGCACAGCTGACCGGAAACCGGTGTTGCAGCCCAGAGAGCCTATGTGTCCCCTTCCTCCTCCTTCCTTCTCCAGGAAGGCCACCCATGCTGATCTCCCAGTACTGGGTGCCGCGGATCCAGCTGCTCTTCTGCGCTGAGGACCCTCGTGTGTTCACGGAGCGCGTGGTCCAGGCCAACCACCTGCGCAAGAACACGGAGGCGCTGCTGCTGTACAATCTGTACGTGGACTGCATGCCCACCCAGGGCGAGCTCACCATCAATGAGCAGAGCCTGAACAAGATCAAATACTGGGCGCTGAGCACGCCACGCATGCGCAAGGGACCGCGGTGCGTGTCCCGTGTCCCCCCCTCCTCCGCCTCCGCGGCTCCCAGGGACTTTCTGTGGGTGGAGCGCCCTCTGGCGCCTCTGTGTGTGGTGACTCGTCCCCTGGGCAATGTTGGGTTGTCTCTAGATCCCTCTTTATGGAGCCATATGCACTCATATATTCTTGCAGTGTTGAAAGGGTTGAATGAATTGCTACCCCTTTTAAGTTTCCATGCTGAAAATCCCATACTTGGCCTGTGGCAGCCTCTTCAAACGTCCCCTGTCCTTTGCCTTGTTTCCTTGGCACTCAGTATGTTCTTTCCTGGCATGGTAAGTTCCAGGCTTATCTTCTACTTTCCCAGACCCAGCCCTGAACTGGCTTTTTAAAAATATTTTTTAATTTATTTTCTTTTTTAAAAAATATTTTATTTATTGTTATTATTTTATGAGTGTATTGCTGCATGTTTGTGAGTGCACCTGTGTCATGCAATGCTGGGAAGGTCAGAAGAGGGCTTGGGATTCCCCTGGGTTGTATCTGCCATGTAGGTGATGGGAATCGAACCTGGGTCCTCTGCAAGAGTAGTCAGTGCTCTTAACTGCTGAGCCATCTCTCCAGCCCCTATTTATTTTCATTTTATGTGTATTAGTGTATTGCCTGCATGTATGTAAGTGCACCCATGTCATGCA
>NW_008354534.1:39639-39821 GCF_000622305.1 Nannospalax galili
GAGGCTGTCAGATCCCCTGGGACTGGAGTTATGGACAGTTGTTAGTTTGTAGCGGGATGCTGGGAATCGAACCCGGGTCTTCTACAAGAACAGCCAGGGCTCTTAACCGCTGAGCCATCTCTCCAGCCCCTATTTTATATCTTTTATATTTTCTCATAGGTATGTGTTGTGTATTGTGTATA
>NW_008354534.1:40577-51053 GCF_000622305.1 Nannospalax galili
TAGAAAATATATTTATAAAAAGAATTGCCAGTAAACTCCTTTAACTCAATCACATCAAAGGCAGAGGTGTATGGATCTCTGTGAGTTCCAGCCTAAACATGACTACCTAGTGAGTTTCAGGCAGTGAGAAATACATAGTGAGACATATAAGGACAGATAGGTAAGGAAAGTGGTCAATTCATTAAAATAGAGATAATAGTAGACTATAGCCAACCAATAAAATTAAGTACTTTTATTTATAATTATAGGTACTTAGTTTATGATCTCTAATTTCATTGATTTTGATTTGCTCTTTCTTTTCTTTGATAATCTGTGCTAGGGGATCTGTCTATCTTATCAGAGTGTCTCAGATCCCCTGGAACTGGAGTTAGGACAGTTGTTAGCTGCCATGTAGGTGATGGGAATCGAACCTGGGTCCTCTGCAAGAGTAGTCAGTGCTCTTAACTGCTGAGCCATCTCTCCAGCCCCTATTTATTTTCATTTTATGTGTATTAGTGTATTGCCTGCATGTATGTAAGTGCACCCATGTCATGCAATGCCAGAGAAGGTCAGAAGAGGGCGGTAGATCCCCTAGAACTAGAACTACAGACAGTTGGTAGCTGAAATATGGATGCTGGGAATCGAACCCGGGTCTTCTACAAGAACAGCCAGGGCTCTTAACCGCTGAGCCATCTCTCCAGCCCCTATTTTATATCTTTTATATTTTCTCATAGGTATGTGTTGTGTATATTGTGCATATCCCCCCACTATCCTCCCTTTTCTCCCCCTCCCCTCCCCATAGTCTCTCTCTTTAAATTAGAATTCTAAATGTTATTCTGTTCCATTGTCCTGCTTCTCTTTAGATGCCATTATGTGTTTATGTCTACACATCTCTATCCATTGCTTCTTCTGGAACTCAGCCTGTAATTCAGTTCTGACCCTTTTTACCTTTCTTTTTTCTTTTTTCATGTCCATCCTCTTGGCTCTATTCCTGCCTTCTTACATTTTAATTTGACTCTATTTCCTCCTGGACATTTTGTAAGTTAGCCTTCCTCCCCAAAATAATTTTGTCTCTTTCATTTTGTCCCTGAATTCAATTACATCTCTTTTCTTCCTGTTTTTCCATTTCTTTCTTTTGTTCCTGATTTGAGGTGGTTTTCCCTATGGCCGGGTGCTTGGCTATGGATATTTTGTTGTGTGAGATGTTGTACTGCACTTTTACTCTGCTCTGTCCTCATTTGCTTTTTGATGTGTCAACAGTAGTGTTTATCCATGTGTCCCCAGGTCCCCTGCCAGAGCAGGGAACCTACTGGTTTCCCTCTCTCTGGGCATGGTCCTGGAGGGAACCTGCTGGTTTCCCTCTCTCTGGGCAGGGTCCTGGAGGGAAACTGCTGTTTTCCCTCTCTCTGGGCAGGGTCCTGGAGCACTTCAGCAGCCTGGCCAGAGAAGTGAGCCTGGACTATGAGCGTAGCATGAACAAAATCAACTTTGACCAAATCGTCTCTTCCAAGCCCGACACATTCTCCTATGTGACTCTGCCCAAAAAGGAAGAAGAAAGGGTGCCCAGTCAAGGTGAGAGTGTTTGGGCCGTGGCCGCCTACGTGGCTTGCTCCTTCCCGCCTCTCTTCTAGGATTGTCTGTCCTACTTCTCTGGGCCTCATAACCCTGACACTCCCCTTTGCTCACCGCATCCCTGATCTGCGTACCCTTCTTTTGCCCTGCCCAGGGAAGTCTGGTCAGAGGAACAAGAGAAGGGCTCTTAAAAATAAAATCTAATTGTGTGGAACATGCCTTTAATCCCGGATTTGGAATGAAAAGCAGATGAATCTCTGTGAGATCAAGGCTAGCTTGATCTACATAGCGAGTTCCAGGCAAGCTAGAACTACAGGGAGACCCTGTCTCAGAAAAATAAAATGGCCAGGCACGGTGGCGTGTGCCTTTCATCCTAGCACTGGGGAGGCAGAGGCAGGCAAATCGCTGTGATATCAAGGGGCTACAGGGTGACCCTATCTCAAAAATGATTTAAATTAAAATTTAAAATGTGTGCGTGCATGTGTGAGTTATATGTTCCAGTAATCAGTAATGCAGACATTGCCACAAGGTAAATGTTTATCAGGAAAGCCATGGTCAGAAGTGTATCACAGGACCCTGATAGTCAGGCCTCAGGGATACCCAGGCCTTTCTTTCTCCAGTAAGGAGAGTAGAGCTGGCATTGTTACAGCCCCATAGACATGTGGCAGACCAAGTCTCAGAGCAGGACTCCAGGACCCCAAAAGTGCTCCTTGCTTTAATCCATGCTAAGGATATTTCCTGACCCCAGCTTCTAGTGTGTGCTATGCCCAGGATACAAGTTGTGGATGGCAGGCATTCTGGTACCCAACTATTCCTTCCTTGGGACCCCAAGACAGGCTGCAGACCAGCCAGGCTTCATGCAGCTTGAATAGAAGGCAGGAAGAGGGTCCATAGGTGCCACTACTTCGCAAAGGGGCCAGTGACAAGGGAGCCTGGAGGGAACCCTAGAACAAGAGACCCATAGGCCTTGGACTACTCCATCAGGCCAGAGTAAGAAGGAAGAGTTCTGGGAATGATACTGTCTCTTTTGGGAAGGAAGCAGTTTTGTCCCTCCATCAAGCTCCCTGTACATGAGTCCTAACTCTTGGTATGTCCCAAACGGCTCTGCTGCTGATTCTTGCCCTTTCTCTTGTAGGGCTGGTGAGTATCCCTAAGTACCCCTTCCGGGAGCAAAAGGAAGACTTCACCTTTGTGACCCTGCTTACTCGGCCAGAGGTCATCACAGCTCTGAGCAAGGTGCGGGCAGAGTGTAACAAGGTGACCTCCATGTTGCTGTTCCACTCAAGCCTCTCCAAGTACAGCCGCCTAGAGGAATTTGAGCAGATCCAGTCTCAGACCATCTTCCAGGTACCTGGGCATCAGAGTTTGGGGGATGGGGGCACCAGACCCTTAGAGCCAACAGGCACAGGCAGGCCTCAAGACTCTACTAGAGCATGGGGTGAGGCAAGGTTGGGGAAAGAGTGAAGCTCATCTTGCAAGGCAATGGAGAATCAGGGTGGGCTTCCTTTCCAGTCCTTCCAACCAGCCCCGGTTGTCTTAGGGGAGATAAGCAGGAACCCCACCCATCTTGATATCTGAATACCAGGGGGTAAGAGGGCTGGGCTGCAACCTCTCTCCACTCCATTCTGTCTTTCTCTCATTTCTCTGTGTGTCTCTCTGCCTGTCTTGCTCTTGTTTTTTCTCTGCCTCTTTCTCTTCTGTGTGTCTATTTCTCTCAAAGCTGCTTCTGAACCCCATACTCCATGCCTCTCTCTGAGTCGTCCTACACCCCAGCTGTCACATGAGGGTGTTGGCCAGCAAACCTTGGCAGTATATTGTGGGGGAGTTCCCTCCATGGTCGCATGGTAGCTATGGATGGCGGGTCCCTGGGATTGCTTCATGATGACATATCTCCAGGTACAGATACAGGTACATATTTCACATCTCCAGGTACAGATGTTCCTCAAGGACAGCTGGGTCAGCACACTGAAAGTAGCCATGCGCAGCAGCCTACGAGACATGAGCAAGGGCTGGTATAACCTCTATGAGACCAACTGGGAGGTGTATCTCATGTCAAAGCTGCGCAAGCTAATGGAGCTGATCAAGTACGTGCTGCAGGACACACTGCGGTTCCTGGTACAGGACTCGCTGAGCAGCTTCTCACAGTTCATCGGTGACGCCTGTTGCAGTGTACTCGACTGCACTGATGACATGGTCTGGGGTGAAGGCTGCATGAACAGTCCCTACAGGTGGGCCCAGCTGGTCAGAGACAGTTCCTTCTAGCCATCCTCCACTGACTGGGTTGAGCAGCCAGGGCCAGTGTGCCCAACACACTAGGTCCTTGACATTAGGGAGAGACACTAGGTTACTCAGAAGTGTCCCCTCCAGCTCTGTTTGCATTCTGGTGGCCTCATTTACTCAGTCACTCTTTGCATTACTCAATAATACTGAACCCTTGACATGACCTTGAGTTACAGTGCCTGCTGTCATAGGGTGTCAGGCACAGCAAGCCATTAATGAGACACTGCCATTGCCGATTTTGAAAGGGACTGTGATAGACTCTGGGGTGGACCTTTGCTGTAGGGTGAGGTAAGAGGTAGCATCTGAGAACTGAGGACACTAGAGGCATCTGGAGGGACCAAATGGAGGAGAAGCACCAAGGGTAGCAAGAACAGTACAGCTGAGGAAGAACAGGCCGGCAGGTATGGCTCAAGTGTGCAAGGGCAGTAGGTGTGGTCAGGAGGAAACAAGAAGAGGTCAGAGGAAACAGTTTAGATGGCCAAGGGCCTCCTGGGGTCATGATTAGGGCTTGATCTGTTTTCAGTAAGTTAGAAGCCAGCTGGCCACCCACGCAGTGCCCCAGCTGGAGAAGGTATGTGCTGCAGGCTGGGCAGGGCTGGTCCTCCCTCTGTAGTGTTCCCAGGATCTCTGGGCCTAAGGCACAAGTACAGGAATCTTTATGGCTGGCCCCAGTCTTTCTCTCTGGGAACATGGCCGGGGGCAGGGGGTGGTCTGGGAAGAAAGAGGAGAAGTTTGAGGCCACAATGCTGTCAGGAAGGACAGGGCATCCTCAGTCAGCCCAGTTGTTGTCCCACAGACCCCGGAAGAATCCCCTGTTCATCGTAGACTTAGTGCTGGACGGCTCGGGAGTACACTACAGTACACCTCTGGAGCAGTTCGAGATGACTCTAGTCAATCTCTTCGACAAGGGCATCCTGGCCACCCACACAGTGCCCCAGCTGGAGAAGGTATGTGCTGCAGGCTGAGCAGGGCTGGGGCACCTGCTTCCCTGCCTTCTGAGAGCCACAGAACACTGCCAAAAATACCAAAGAAGTTGAACTTTATCACAGGCCTCCCACTGATAGGCAGTGGGCATAGCCCTGAAATTTGTGAATATCTCCTTTAATCCTCACCATAAACTGAATTGCCAGCTATTACCACTGCTGCCTTGTAGACCTGGAGAACTTAAACCATTAGCCTAGCTCATAGAACTGCTTAGTGTCAGGATGTCAGTTTGAATCTTGAACTTGCTAGACTAATCCTGCCACAGCTACAGCTGTCCCATATCCTACCCACTTCATCCCCTCAAGCTCCTGAACCCTTTCCCCATCTCAAGTGTAGACACAGGTAGACATACACACACTAGTGTCCAAGGTCTCTGCAAGTTACCACCACTGAACACAGTCCACTCCTCAGACCTAAGAGCCGATACAACTCACATCCCTTCCTGTCTCTCCTGCTAGTCAGTCAGAGCCATCAGCAGTCTGGTTGTCCCATCTACATTTTTCCTTGGCATTGGGCTGAGTCAGGTCCAGCAGGTAGGACGTGGTCCCTCACAGTAGCTTCTGCAGTTGTGTTATTCCGTAGTCATTTCTAAGACATGTCATGGTAAGCCCTTCCCCCACACCCATGCCATATTAGCTGTGCTTGCCCACATTGCTCCCCATTCAGTCTCTAGAACACACACACACACACACACACACACACACACACACACACACACTTGCTCTGCTCTTTGGGAGGACGCCCCTCATCTCCAACCTTTCTGCCCACCCACTCTACGGCTCATTCAGCTCTGCCACTTTCCTCCCTTCCCTCAAAGCTGGTGATGGAGGACATTTTTATCAGCGGTGACCCCCTGCTGGAGTCAGTGGGGCTTCATGAGCCACTGGTGGAAGAACTACGAGCTAGCATCACCAATGCCATGCGCAAGGCCATGATCCCACTGCAGGCCTATGCTAATGAGTACAGAAAGTACTTGGAGCTGAACAACAACGACATCAGCACCTTCCTCAAGTATGTATGCGCCCATGTTTGTGCATGTGTACGTGTGTGTGCGCTTGTGTGTGTAGCCTGAACGTGTCTATACATGCACCCGTTCCCACCCCACTTACCACCCTCTGCTCCTTGAACACACTGTCCTCAGGGCCTACCAGAATCAGTGCCCGTCAGCAGAGGAGGTACGTGAGGTGGTAGTTACCCACCTGAAGGAGAAAGAGATCCTGGACAACTCCCTGCCCAGCGGCATCATTATTGGGCCATTCTACATCAACATTGACAACATCAAGCAGAGCCTGTCCAAAAAGCACAAAGACCTGGCCACTTCCATGCTGGACATCCTGGCCAAGAACCTACACAAGGAGGTGGACAGTGTAAGCATCTACCCACCTGGTCCCAGTGACCACAGCAACACCGAAGCAGTTTTGGACACATGGCCCACTGGCAAGATGCCCTGGGCAAGGTCATCTAGAGTGTCTTTAGGTGCCTGGGCCAATGAAAGGATCTGGAAGTCACCCTGCCTCAATCCCTGTCTGCAAGCAGGGAGCTTCTCCATATAGTAATAGAATGTTGGTACCTCCATCTGTAGACTTAGAGAGACCTAGGAAGCCCTCATGAGGGATAGCTAAGCTGGACTGTTCCATAGAACTGAGGGCATGCAAAATGCAGATCTCAGAAAGCTTGGGTGTGATGGTGGGCCCAGAAGAGGCTAAGAGAGCAGAGCACACTGAGTGACACCCTAGCCCCCAAGAGACCTCAGCAACCCGGGGAGAGTACTGGTAGCCTCACTCTTAAAAAAGCATGGCAGGGGGTGTTGACATGATGGAACGGTTGCCTGTTGGGAGGCCCTGGGACCTTGAAGGAGAAACAGGCCCCAAGGAAGGCAAGGTACATAGCCCTCCCCACCGCCCTCCATCCACAACCCCCAGATCTGTGAAGAGTTCCGCAGCATCAGCCGAAAGATCTATGAGAAGCCCAACAGCATTGAGGAGCTCGCTGAACTGCGAGACTGGATGAAGGGCATCCCCGAGAAGCTGGTGGTGCTAGAGGTGAGTGTCCGGAGTTTGGTAGAGCCAGAAGTTGGATGGCATATGACAGACCCAGGGCCAGGAGACACAGACTATTGTCCAGAGACTTGGAGCTGGGGCAGGCAGGACCTGGGAGATCAGAGTCATAGAGCGAGGTAAAGCAAGCAACCAGGGACCAGTTGGTGCTGAGGGTTATGGCTGCAGCAGCAGTTTGGAGCTGTGCTGTCTATGAGGTCAGGAGGGCTGAAGGCATGGGTCAGAGAATTGGAACCAGAAGTATGGTGACCATGGTCTCTGGAGCCCTGGGCCTAGCCTCATAATCTGCTGAAGCTTCCCCTCTGGAAAAAAGCACCCTCTCCCAAGCGCCCAGCCGCTTCGGAGAGCCCTGTCCCCGTAACCCCTCCCTAGCACGGCTCATCACTGCCTGCCCCTGCAGGAGCAGATCATGAAGGTCATGTGCGACTATGAGGTCATGGACGAATTCCTTTACAATCTCAACTCAGATGACTTCAATGATAAGTGAGTGGGAGCATTGTTCCCTATACTGGACATTGGGTGGGCAGCAAGAGATGGGGCAGGAAACACTGAGCTGTAGGGCCTATCAAATGTCCCAGCCTTCACAGCTATGAAATCACACCAGAAATGTTCTGCCAAGGTGCCATAAGTCATGGCTCCACACAGGGCCTAGGACCAGGCAGGGTCAAGTGGCCTGTGGGCAGAAAGAAATCATGTGGAAGTAAATTTTCTTAGTCTACAGCTCCTGTTTCTGTCCTATCAATACCCTAACATGCACACGTCCCCTAGACACAGAGTGGTTAAGGAGCAGTTAGAGAAAGTTAAGTTAGCCTGGTGGGCAGCCTTTGGGCCACTAGAAACCCCTCACCCAGTACTGCTTCTTAGATGGGGATATTAGGACCATCAGGGTGATGTCCACCATCCCCAACATACCAGCCTGATAAGGTATCATATGCAGAAGGCACCTTCCTTGGGTTAGCGTCCCTAAGCCAGCTGCAGGTGGAAACTTTAAAACACACTGATACCCTGTGTCAATTAGCAGAGAGAGTTGGTCTGATGTTAGGGAAGCTGGCCTGATGGCTCTGGTTGGTCACAGATGGCATGAGGCTTAGAGATTTGCTTTGCCTCATCTGAGGTTCTTGGGGTTTCAAATGAAACTTGACACCACATTTCTCTCATTTCCCCCTTTGCCCTTGACATTTCATAGACACATTAGAGCTGCATCTCACTGGATGCTGATCACAGTCCCCTGAAGTCAGGGCAGGGGTTGTCTCCCCACAGGTGGCATTAGCTACCTCCTAACTTACTTGGACTTCCCAGTTGCCCAGTCTCAGCTAGGTCCAGCTACCTGGATTCTTTCCTCCCATCCCCACCCCTACCCTGCACATCCCCCAGCTGCCTGGGTATCAGGCCTCAGTGCCTGGTAGGATGTCTCTGCCTGTCCTTTCTATCCCATCATTCAGTTGTGGCGTTTCCCCCAATTCCCATCCCTCTTCTCACCAGATGGGCTGCCAGCAACTGGCCCTCTAAGATCCTTGGGCAGATAGAGAATGTGCAGCAGCAGCATACTGAGGATGAGGAGAAGTTCCACAAAATCCAGCTCATGGACCAAAACAACTTCCAAGAGAAGCTGGAAGGGCTGCAGGTGGGGTTTGGCTGAGGGCGCTGCTAGGACCTGCTCTCCACTACACACATACAGACAATGCTCCTTGCCTGGACCTATGTCTTACATTTAGGAGGTGCCGCATCAGTGTATGATAGATGAGTGTGGACTGATGAATGAAAAAAAAATGGCTAAAAGAATGAACTAACAGGCCAAAGAGATGCCTGAACAGAACATTCCAGAAAACTTAAAAATAGTAGAGCCTAGTGTTCAGGGCTCTCGGTCTGTTCCCCAACCCTGGAAAACTCCTGAACAAAGTTCCCCTAGAGCTGGTATGTGGGATGCACGGGCATCATGGGGCTTGAGCACATCTGACCTTTGCTCCTTGGCCCACAGCTGGTAGTAGCTGGCTTCTCTACCCACGTGGAGATTTCACGAGCACACGAGATTGCCAACGAGGTCCGGCGGGTCAAGAAGCAGCTGAAGGATTGCCAGCAGCTGGCGGCACTCTACAACAACCGCGAGCGAATCTTTGGCTTGCCTGTCACCAATGTAAGCACCTTCCTCTCCTTTCCAGCGCTTGAGGAAGCAGCTTAGATCTGTGGCTACAGCCGAACCCAACTGCTGTATGGGAAGGCTTGGGCATACTGGGGGTGGAGCTGAGCTGGCTAGAGGGTGGACATAACCTTCCTCAGTTCTCAGGACAGAGGAGCCAGTAGCACCAAGCAGGAGGCTTCTGATGGTCAGCCCAGACCTTACTTAAAAGCTCAGCACCCAGTAGCTTGGTTGGTCAGGAAGAGGGGAAGCCAGGACTGAATCCATGGGGTCAGGAGCAGGAATAGTTGTCAGGAACAAGGAAGGAGAGGGGCCAAAGTAGAGATAGCATGGAGAAAACCCAGAACCCCACCCCTACCCTTTGCTCCTGCAGTACGACAAGCTCTCAAGAATGGTGAAGGAATTCCAGCCCTACCTGGACCTCTGGACCACAGCCTCAGACTGGCTGCGCTGGTCTGAGAGCTGGATGAACGACCCCCTGTCAGCCATTGATGCTGAGCAACTGGAGAAGAATGTGGTCGAGTCCTTCAAGACAATGCACAAGTGCGTGAAGCAGTTCAAGGACATCCCAGGTAGCTGAGAGTATTTGCCAGTGGAGCCCACACAGAGGTCATGGCTCAGCAGGGTGTGTGCTTCTCCACCCAGTGCTGGTCAGATAGCATGTCAGCAGACCCATCCGTTCCTGGGACCCAGCCTATCCTCCCTTCCCTCCCTGGATCGACTGCCTTTCATGCCCTTCTGCCTACCCTACAGCCTGCCAGGATGTGGCCCTGGACATCCGAGCCCGCATCGAGGAGTTCAAGCCATACATACCACTGATCCAAGGGCTTCGTAACCCTGGCATGCGGAACCGGCACTGGGAGGTACTGTCCAATGAGATCAACATCAACATCAGGCCCAAGGCCAATCTGACTTTTGCCCGCTGCCTCAAGATGAACCTTCAGGATCATATTGAAAGCATCAGCAAGGTGGCAGAGGTGGCTGGCAAGGAGTATACAATTGAGCAGGTGGGCAGTCAGTCTCCAGAAGGCCCGCCCCACCCCACCCAGGCCATGCTGGACAGCCTGGTCTCTAGTTCTTGCAGTGACAGTCATTTGGGAGGATGACAATCATGGCTCCATCCCTGGGGTCACGATGATGAGGGTGGAGGGAGTGCATTCTACTGAGTTAATTATGCAAATGAAGTGCTTGGCACAGTGCTCACCATTACTATTAGTCCTCAGTTTCCCGTCTCGAGACCCTAGGAAGGAGCTGATAGTATCACTATCACTTAAACAGATGAATACAAGGACTGGGAATGTCACTAGCCTAGATGCCTGAGGCCCTGGGCTTCATCCACCCACATTGCTATAAAAGAGAAAGAAAGAAAGAAAAAGGGGAGAGGGGGAAGGAAGGAAGGAAGGAAGGAAGGAAGGAAGGAAGGAAGGAAGGGAGGGAGGGAGGAAGGAAGGAAGGAAGGAAGGAAGG
>NW_008354534.1:52770-111680 GCF_000622305.1 Nannospalax galili
GTCTCTCTTCCCTGGAATTCCATGCTGACAGTGCCTTCTGAAGTTACTCTGTGGCACTGGTGCCAGTGTTCTGCCCTGAACTCTGATGGGGTGAAATGTCTCCATCATGGAGGCTGAAGCCAACATGAGCCCTAGGCTCTGACAGTCCATGCCTTGCCCTGCCTACCCAGGAGGTGCTGGAGGAGTGGCTGAACTGTCAGAGGGCCTGGCTCTACCTGGAGCCCATCTTCAGTTCCGAGGACATCACCCGGCAGCTGCCTGTGGAGAGCAAGCGCTACCAGACCATGGAGCGAATCTGGAAGAAGATCATGAAGAATGCCAACGAAAACCGGGAGGTGAGCTCCATGGGCTAGGAGGGCAGCTGGGACACCCCAAAGCGGCCCTAGTCGCATTGCCGAGGGTCTCTGGATCGCTTCCCTTCCTGAACAAGGACTAGACAACAAGTCCAAGCTTTGGTTGGGGCCCATGTCCTTGGGAATGGGCCCCAGAGGAGGTGAGCTCCGTGGGCTAGGAGGGCAGCTGGGACACCCCAAAGCGGCCCTAGTCACATTGCTGAGGGTCTCTGGATCGCTTCCCTTCCTGAACAAGGACTAAACAACAAGTCCAAGCTTTGGTTGGGGCCCATGTCCTTGGGAATGGGCCCCAGGTCCCAGACATGTGCCTCAGAAGCACAACAGCTGATGTTTTTTTCTGTTTCTCTTGGAGATCCACAGGCCACATTAGCATTTTAGAGGCCCTGACAAGTCCTGCAGTTTAAAAAAAACATAAAACATAAAACATCCTCCTTAGCATTATTGCTTTATTTAACCCTCTTTTTCTGACCACAGAATTCTTTCCTGTGTGTTGGCAGGGCTGATGGAGGTAGCCTGGGGACAATTCTCCTGCCCCTTCCTTCCTGGGCTTCCATGAGGGTTTCCAGCTGGCATGGATACTCTCTACCAAGCTTACCTTGCTACTTGCCACTTGGGCATGCTCATTTCTCTCTTGGGCTGGGTCTGGTCCCTGCAGGTGATCAATGTGTGTTTTGACCAAAGGCTGCTGGACAGCCTGCGGGACTGCAACAAGCTGCTGGACCTTGTGCAGAAGGGCCTCAGCGAGTACCTGGAGACCAAGCGCTGCACCTTCCCCAGGTGGGTTCCACAGCTTTAGTGTTGGCCTCGAGGCCGGGCCCTCAAGTGTCCTGCCAGGCTAAGGTGTGGGTGCCATGTCAGTGGTGTTGGGCCTGCCAGGGCCCAAGGAGCCTGCCCAACCTACTCCCTCACCCTTGTTCCCCTGGCAGATTCTACTTTCTGTCAGATGATGAACTACTGGAGATTTTGTCACAGACAAAGGACCCCACAGCCGTGCAGCCCCACCTGCGCAAATGCTTCGAGAACATTGCCCGGGTATGTCGATGGGCCGAGGTTCAGAGCCAGCACACTAGGGCACACCTCAGGGGAGAGAGCTCTCTCCTCATGCCAATCTCTCTTAGTAGAGATGAGATGGTAAGCGAGACCCTGGGGCTGGTAGGAAGAAGGTTAGCTACAGAACCACCCCCTCCACACTGGCCTGGGGGACCCTGGGGTCCTAACTCAGCCAGTAGCTCCTGTCCTCCCAACATACCAAGACCTGTGAAGGACAGGAACACACAGAGCAGGCCTAGCCTCCTTCCCTAAGGGTTGGGTCCTGGCCATAACTGGAGAGAGGCAAGCACATCCTACAGGGAAGGATGAGGAAGGAAAGGCAAATGTAGGCAGGGAAGGCCCAGTGAAGGTAGACACTGGGGTCTCCCTGTATAGAACTAGCTTTTAAGAGGAAGGGCTCCATCTGGGTCAGCCTGGGACTGTGGGCAGGCCCTCCGGCACGCTAGGGTGACCTACCCCACCCCCATTGCCCATAGCTGCTATTCCAGGAGGACCTGGAGATCACACACATGTACTCAGCAGAGGGCGAGGAGGTGGAGCTGTCCTTCCCCATCTATCCCACCAGCAATGTGGAAGACTGGCTGCTGGAGGTAGAGCGCAGCATGAAGGCCAGTGTGCGAGACATCATTGAGAAGGCCATCAAGGTGTACCCCACAGTGAGTGCAGCCTTCCTGCCCAGCCTCCAAGTTACTCCCTCCCCAGAGCCTCTCAGCGCCTGCTACCTCCACCTCAGGCCATTCTGCCCTCCCTCAGAATGCCCAATGCTTAATAGCTGCTGTCTTTTTGAGGGACCGGTCAAATGAATCATTTGAGCCCAGAGCTTGAAAGGCCAAAGCACAGATAATATTCAAGGGAAGAAGAAAAGAAGGTCTCAACTGGCAGACCCAGCTTAGCCTGCCCATGCTGTCTTCCCAGATACCTAGGACCCAGTGGGTCCTGAACTGGCCTGGCCAGGTGACCATCGCTGGCTGCCAGACATACTGGACAATGGAAGTGGCCAAGGCGCTTGAGGATGGCAACATCGGTAGCAAGTTGTTCCCCCAGCTCTCCTATCAGGTAGGAGAAGAGGATTGGTGCTCAGAGCACCCCAAGCCCCAAGGAAACTCTACGAACATTTTCTTACATTGAGCCTAGAAGAGGCCAAAAGTTGGGTTCAAAGAACAGGTCAGACTTGGCAACACCAACAAGAGAGACTGGGAATCTGGGGAGGGCTCTGAGACCAGGCAGGTGCCCCTCTCCTGGGAATGAGTGAGGCGGTCACTGGGTCACTCCTCTACCATCCTTGGACTACCCATGCTCCAGGCTTCTCACCATGCTCCAGCCTCCAGCCACTAGCCACTAGATAGACGCTATGCCCAGCATGAATGTACAGATGGCATGGTACACTGCAGAGGTAGATGCCATACATGTGCCTTCAGTGGACTTCCTTGACCCAGTCTCAGCTCTCCTCCTATTCCAGACCAGCAGAAGACCCCAGAATACAGGAGTTGTTTGTGGCAAGAGTCCATCCCCTGTGCAAGGGATGGGTGGGGGCGGACCCCAGACCTGTGCAATGTGCACTCCCTTCCTTCAGCTCAGTGACCTGGTGGCCCTGGTCCGGGGGAAGCTGTCCCGCACACAGCGGGCAGTGCTGTCTGCACTCATTGTCATTGAGGTCCATGCCAAGGATGTGGTGAGCAGGCTGATCGAAGAGAATGTGGTCAGTGTGAATGACTTCGAGTGGATCTCACAGCTCAGGTGAGGGTGTGGAGAGCCACACCAGGCCCAAGGTGGCCACTAGGATGAAGCCAGGGGAGGGGAGGACAGGAGCTCACACCAGGCTGCTCCCTGCCCTTTTTCCCTAAAAGAACCCCTTCCCCTCAACTGTATACCTACCCAGTGTCCTGTGGCCCTGTGGTCAGAAATCCATGTCCCCGCACTGCTAGGTACTACTGGACAAATAACGACCTGTATATCCGTGCAGTGAATGCAGAGTTCATCTATGGCTATGAGTACCTAGGCAACAGTGGGAGGCTGGTGATCACGCCCCTCACCGACAGGTGAAGTCCCCTCCCCAGCTGGGTGTTGAGTAAGGGAAATGGGTGGCCTCGGGTCAGCCAGCCTAATGGATCCCTGAACAAACCTCAGCAGGGCTGAGAAGCAGGGGCAGGGGGGAGAGCACTATGCAGGCAGCCACAGGCTCAGATACTAACCTCTGCAGCAAGGGCTGGCATATCCGACCCTCAGATAGGCACAAGAGCCACCTCTACACCCCAGAGCTGTGGAAGCCCCCAGGTAGGAGAGCACCCAGGGTGCATATGGCCCATGTCCACCTCCTCTCACTCCCACAGATGCTATCTGACTCTGACTGGAGCCCTGCACCTCAAGTTTGGAGGTGCACCATCTGGCCCAGCTGGCACAGGGAAAACAGAGACCACCAAGGATCTGGGCAAGGCCTTGGCCATACAGACGGTTGTATTCAACTGCTCTGACCAGCTGGACTTCATGGCCATGGGCAAGTTTTTCAAGGGCCTGGCCAGGTAAGGCTGGGTGTGAGGATGGCACAGGACAGTGGGAGAAGGCTGAGTTCTCCCGCTATGGAAGGCACAGGATTGTCAAGGGGAAGGGATGGAATCAAAACTTGAAGCGGTGGGCAGTAGAGTTGGTGGCAAGCATGGGATTGTAGCTGAGCTGGTGGGGCTTGCCACTGAGAGCTTCCTCCTCAGTGAAATCAGAGGGATGTTGGAAAGGTGGGCTTTGAGCACATGCCCTACTGAACATCTAACCTTGTTTAGTGCTGGGGCCTGGGCCTGCTTCGACGAGTTCAATCGTATTGACATTGAGGTGCTGTCTGTGGTGGCACAGCAAATCACCACCATCCAGAAGGCTCAGCAACAGCGGGTAAGCCTTGGGCATGCTACACTGCTGGGCCACTCACTCCCTCCTCACTACTATACCCCAGCCACAGCTCTGCCATTCTGCAAGTCCCTCACTGCAAGGCAGAAGCCAGACACTTGGGCCTACCTAGAACAGCCTGTCATCGGGGGGATGACAATGCCCCACCCCTCACCCTCACAGTACTATGTCTAGAAGGCTTTTATAGCCAGTCTAAAACCCCACAAGCTTGCCCTAGCCTGTGGACAGCTAAAGATGTTATGGTAAAGGAGTCCTTTCCCCTACTCTGGCCCTTATAGAAAGGCCAAGGCATTGGTCTGCTCACCAGCCTTGTTCAGGGTAGGCAGGGATCCTGTTCAAGGGACAAGAGCTGAGAGGTTGACAGTTCCACTCAAAGTAGGGCCCTAGGTCCTATTCAGGACTGAGTTTGCCTAAGTACAGGGAGATCAGTCAGAAACTGCGGGTAGAGAGTGGACAGCAGCAACTGTGTGGAGACCTCCAAGGGAACTGGAGTCAGACCTGGGAGCCCATGGATACTCACTGGGAGAGGATTCATGATCAGGAATCTAGTCTGGCTGACCTCTGCTGCCAAGTGGCATGAGGAAGCCCACCCAGAGGAGATGACAGATCTGGGCATCTCCTAATATAGGCCAATTGCCTCTCCCCACACACAGGTGGAGCGCTTCATGTTTGAGGGTGTTGAGATCCCCCTTGTACCATCTTGTGCTGTGTTTATCACCATGAACCCAGGATATGCTGGCCGTACAGAGCTGCCTGACAACCTAAAGGCAAGTTCAGGCCCAGGATGGCCAGAAGGGCACAGAGCTCTAGCCTGCACTCCAAGATGCTAAATCACTGATTCAAGAATATGCAGCTTCCTAGCAAAAGGAACTAGGATTTCCTGTGGCAGTGTTTCTACCCAGGGATACTGAGACCCATTCCCAGCCACAGAAGGGAGACCCTGGGTTTGACTTCAGGGTATGGAGGGAGTCTGGCTGCCTATGGGGGTTTGGGACATCTCATAGGAACTGCCAAGCTAGGCTTGTGGGAAAAAACGGGAAAGACAGGGATCTGTTTCTAATGGTGAGAACTGTCTAGTCACAGAGGAGTGGAAGCCTTGGCATGGCAGGTATGATGCAGAGGTGCATCCCAGCATTAGCTGAAGATCAGTGAGTTCAGAGAGTAGATGATGCCCTGGGCAGGGCTGAGGTCTATCTATCCCTCACATGTGTGTTGTGTGCCCAGGCCCTCTTCCGGCCCGTGGCCATGATGGTCCCCGATTATGCCATGATTGCTGAGATTTCCCTCTACTCCTTTGGCTTCAATGAGGCCAATATGCTGGCTAAGAAGATCACCACCACCTTCAAGCTGTCTTCTGAGCAGCTCAGCTCCCAGGTGAGGCTCTACTCAGTTTCCAGTCTCAACATTTCCATCTGCCCCCACCTCCAGTGCTCTTCCCAGTTAACCTTCTGTGAGTGGGGGATGCAGAATAGGTACTCCCACAAGTCAGAGGGTGGTTATGATGATGAAGTAGAAGGTTCCAAAGCAGCCCAAAGGAGGGGCACTTGGCCCAGGCTGTAGCATGCACTGAGTGGTCACAGGAGGCCTGTGGGAGAGGTGACATTTTAGCTGCAAGCAGGGTGATGAGGTGTGGCCACACACCAGGTAGGAGGCAGGGTTCACCAGGCTACCAGGCAGAACACCAAGAAGCACAGTGCCCACCTGTGCCTCCTGTGTGGTGTCAACAGGATCACTATGACTTTGGGATGAGAGCTGTGAAGACTGTGATCTCGGCTGCTGGGAACCTCAAGCGAGAAAACCCCAACATGAATGAGGTGTGCTCTGTACACAGGGCTCCTAGGGAGAGGGCTTCAGGAGGGACCAGGTGCTGGAGGGTGCCCAGCCCACCACCCTGAAGACTTTGCCCGCCCCTGCTGTAGGAGCTCATCTGCCTTCGGGCCATCCGAGATGTGAACGTGCCCAAGTTCTTGCAAGAGGACCTCAAGCTCTTTTCAGGGATTGTGTCTGACCTGTTTCCTACCATCAAGGAGGAGGAGACTGACTATGGCATCCTTGACCAGGCCATCCGCAAGGCCTGTGAGAAGAAGAACCTCAAGGATGTGGAGGGTGAGCTGCCAGCCCTGAACTTCCTGCCGGCGAGTGGTGTTCCAATCTGAGAAAGTACTAGCTCTAGCCACCTTGGAGCCCAGAGTGGGAGACAGGGACAGGGCAATGCCATCTAGGGGGTCCCCAATTCTGACCAAGGTATTCCTAGCCCCGTGTCTACTGGTGCCTTCAAGATAGCAGGAAACATATCTCCTTCCTCAGACTTCATGGTTTAGGTTCTGCTGCCCATGTGAGGAGCCGTGTCAGCCCATGGTCTCCTCCCCAACTTTGCTTCATTCAGCACTGTCCTGGCTGATTAAAGACTGCCCTTTCCATGACTTGTGTGCCGGTTGCAGGGGAGGATCTCAGCCTGGCCACCACATATCCACACAACCTCAATCTCTACAGTTCCCCGGCACAGCTTCCCCGTCCTCTCCTCCCAGAGGGTCCTTGGAGGTAGGAGTTCCGCCCAAAGAAGGCACACCTAGCCACACAGGCCTTCCACTGGGGCCTGATCAGTTGATTTTCTCATCTCAGCCCCGAAGGGCCTCCCCTAGTGCCTTCTATGACTTTCTGTTCCAGGTGTGTCTTGACACTCCTTTCCTTGGAACTCCTGCCTTCAGTTCCAAAAAGCTTGTTTAATCAAACCTCAGGCTCTTCTCTCCCTCACAGCCTTAGGTCAGCTTTGCCATGTCTAGATAATTTAACCCCATTCCTTGCCACAGACTCCTGAGCCTGAAGTTTCAGAGCCACCCCACAACCATCCCACCCCCTTGAGCCAAAACAATACACTGTTTTCATCCATGTGGGCCCTACAGCTGCTGACTAAGATTCTGCTCCTCAGATTTCACCTCATGTTGACCAGCACTACTCAGGCTGGTGCTCTCAGAAGGATGAGCAGTTGCTTTGGGGCAGAGGTTGATTCTCAGGCCTATGATAGCGGACCACCCTACCAGACAATGTTAAAAAATGATAGCAACAGTGGAGACACTGGCTGGCATCTAGATTGTTCCTATTCTGTGCCAGACTCTGTGCTTGGGGCTTCACCTACCCCTTCCTATGATATGGGATGCTATTGCCTTCCCGACTTTGCAAATGAAGAAACTGAGGTTCAGGGAGTCAAATGATTCACCTGAGGTAACACAAGTTGTTAGAGCCAGGACTCAAGCCCATCCTCTAATCCCTGGGTTCCCCTGCCTTGTCCCCCAGGCTTCCTGATCAAGTGCATCCAGCTCTATGAGACCACAGTGGTGCGGCATGGCCTCATGCTTGTTGGGCCCGCGGGCTCTGGCAAGAGTAAGGTAAGCAGAGGGGTCATGTATTTCCAGCACGGGCATCAGCCTCCATTTGTACCCCCATTGGCCTCTCATTCCCCCTTCCTGTAGTCCACAGCCCACTGTAGCCCTGACCTCTGGGGGGCTAGGAGTTCACTTTCTGGGGGTATCTTTCGCCAGTGTTACAGAGTCCTGGCATCTGCCATGACAGCACTGAAAGGTCAGCCATCCATCAGTGGTGGTGTGTACGAAGCTGTCAACTACTACGTACTCAACCCCAAGTCTATCACAATGGGCCAGCTATATGGGGAGTTTGACCTGCTCACCCGTGAATGGTGAGTGGTCCCTGAGCTGCTTCACTGACCACTATGCTCCCAGATCACCCCCAGTGGCAGGTTGGAGTTTAAGGCAGATTCTATTCACCATTCCACTTCCTCCCTTAGTGGCTTTCCTTACAGTTGCACAGCAAGGACAATGATCGCCCTGTTGTGTGGCAAGGAAAGGAGTTTAACACATGAAACGTGCCTGAAACAGTGGCTGGCATGGGGGATCACTCAGCAAATGGCTATCATTGCCCTGGAGAGGCAGGAGAGGTCACTCCCAAGCCTTGCTCCCATCATTTTAGGGAAGGGCATGGATCCTGGAGAAAAGCAACGGAGTGCAAACACCCTTGAATGTTAAAACATGGGGATCTTGAAAAAAAACGGAGACTCTTTTCTCTGTAGCTGTTCTATTTCTCTCTAGGCCTCCCATCTCCTGCTGGAGGCAACTGCTTAGCTCTGGTGCTCTGCAAGGACAGAGAGTCACTTTCCTTTCCCAGTGTAGACCTGTTCTGCTTCCCCCATTTTGTTTAATGGTCTTTCCCACACCTACTCCAGACTCACATGAGTAAGGGGTGGGATCTGCAGGTCAGCCCAAGAGAATGGCTGGTTGAAGAAAACAAAACAAAACAAAACAAAACAAAAAAACCATTCAACAGTATCTTCCAAAGCATGGCAAAGAAGACTTCATTCAGGACCATGACCACAGGTGTAGGGACACAAGGTGTGGGAGAGAGTGATCTCAACTCCAAATACAGCATGGGCTAGTGCAGCAGGTTAGGTGTACAGGGATGGAAATTTATTGAGAGGAAACACCAGAGGTAAAGGGGTTTCTGGCTAAACTGGCCTCACAGGATTCTTGCTGAGGACAGGCCAAGTGGTTAGACCTTACCTGGAGAAAGAGGCGAATGAGGGACATGAACAAGTGTCAGGTGAGTTGAGTAGGCAGGGTGAAGATTTATGCCTTCTGACTTACCAGGGCTGATTACTAATACCGATTTTATGAGGAAGTGCACGTGTAGGCCTACGGGACACTCTCAAGCCCAACCAAAGTTTAGCCCTGGTGTGCAGAACCTCTGAAATCTGAGCCTTTCTTAGGTTCTGTGGCAGAACCTGGCTCCTCTCCAGCTCTTCCCACTTTCCAGAACTGTATGTGCCGCCATCTGTACCATTGCCTCCTCCATACTTCTTTTTTTTACCACCAGCATCACCACTTACCTTCCTTTGGTGTGATGTCCATGGGAAATCAGCAGGGAGGGGATATAAACATGTTTTTCATTCTACCATATTACACCAAAAGTCCCATTTTTCCTGTCATAATTGTTAATGAATAAAGATACTGAAGGACTTACAAAGGTGAGAGCCAGTGATCACAATACAGTGGGTACAAGTAAGAAACTGTCAAAAACTGTTTTAAGACTCCATCAAGGAAACCAATAGATGAGTCATAGATTGTAAAATACATTTATATCTACATGTGACTGTGGATTTGTACCCCAAACACAGTGGATACCTCACTGTCTACCACCCCATCAGATGCTATACTTTCTGTGGATTACCCTGAGGTCAAGAGCACTCTGTAAATACTAAATGGGAAGTTTCAGATATAAAGAATTCACAAATTTTAAGGTGGGTTGGTTAAAAACACAGGCTGCTCTTACAGAAGACCTGGATTCAGTTCCCAAAACCCTCATGGCAGCTAACACCAATCCATAGCTCCAGTTCCTGGGGATCTGATGCCCTCCTCTGGCTTCCTTCGGCACCAGACACTCATGTGATGCCCTTAAGTACATGCAAGTAATAAACATACACAGAAAAATACATAAAATCTTTAAACAAACAACAGAATTCACAACTTTTTAATTGTATAGCATTACAAGTAGTAGGAAGAAATCTGGCCCATGCCATTCCATTCCATTGGAGGAGATGAACCACTTTGTCCAATGTGTCCATGCTCTATACACTCCCTCCCTATTAGTACCTAGTAGCCATGGCAGTTATCAGACTGACACATTGTGTCACAGTACTTGTGTTCAGATAACCTTTATTTTACTTAACCATGGCCCCACAGTATAAAATTTTCTTATAGTATCTTTGTTATGATTGTTCTGCTTTATTAATTGTATCTAATTTATAAATTAATCTCATAAGTCTTTATATATAAGATTAAACAGTTTGTATATAGGATTCAGTACTGTACACTATTTCAGACATCCACTGGGGGTCTTAGAATGCATCCCCTGTAGATGAGGGGCCGTTACTGTACACAAAAACTATAAATCAATATTCTAAAATAAGAAACCAATTTTTTAAATTGACAAAACACTTCAGTATATGCGTCGCAAAAAAAGATTTTAAAATACATTATACACATGTGTGAAGATAGTATGATGAAACCTGTTATTGGGTTTAATAATGCTAATAAAAAACTTTTTTTAAATGACGAGAGTCAGCTGGGTAGCCAGATTTCCCTGGGAGCCAGTTATGTCCACTACCCTGCCCAACTGGCACCTACAGCTCTCTCCTCCCTGGTCTTTGCAGGACCGATGGGATTTTCCCCTCCCTCATCCGGGCAGGGGCCATTGCTAATGACACCAATAAGAAATGGTATATGTTTGATGGACCAGTGGATGCTGTCTGGATAGAGAACATGAACACAGTACTGGATGACAACAAGAAGCTGTGCCTCAGCTCTGGGGAAATCATCAAACTCACAGAGGTATGTCGCCTGCCCACCCACCCGCTCTTCTGCAGTTAGGTGGGTCTGGAGGCTGTACCCATGGTGGTCAGGCCTTGTCTCCCTCCACCCCTGCCTCATCACAAGCCTGCCAATAGACAGGAGCTTGGATCCAGCCCCCAGCAGCCCCCCTGGCCCTGAATTCCCCCTCAGCCTTGTCCTTTGCAGCTACCTAGTGCTGTCTTTCAGAAGATCCGCTTCCTGTGATGCCCCAAGCCCAGAGCTAGGATGATGGCCTTGCTGTTTGCTAGCTGATGCTGCCTTGTACCTTCCAGGTCCACTTTTGGCCATGTCAGCCTGATCTGATCTATGTGTCCATTCAGTTATAGCAATGTATTCAGGGTCTGGGGACTAGTGACACAGCCCTGGCCACAGGGACCTGCTTGTGTATGGAACAGTTGAGAAAGAGATCTATCGCCTAGTTATGAGAGCACTGTACAAAGCATACACTACACTAGACACTTGAGAACATGTGGCAGTCACTGTGGACCAGAATATGTGGCTGGAACACTGGAGCAGAACACATAGTTCCTGTCACATTTCCCAGGCCTCCCAGGACCCCATGCTAGCCATAAAGTTCCATGACTCCCCCAACTTTGGCTTCCCTTTGGAGCTCGATGAAGTACACCATAATCAGCTGAGGCCCAGGGGACCTTGCATCCCAACCCCAGCCCTGCTCTGCTCCATGACTGCCCACAGGTCCTTCTGGAAACCCCTCCCCAAAGCCCCAAAGCCCCAAAGTCCCCAGCCCTTTCCCTAGCAACTGGACCACTCACATGGTATATATTGGCACCAGGCAATGACCATGATGTTTGAGGTACAGGATCTGGCAGTGGCCTCACCAGCCACAGTATCCCGCTGTGGCATGGTATACCTGGAGCCCAGCATCCTAGGGCTTATGCCCTTTGTTGAATGCTGGCTAAAGAAGCTCCCTTCCATAATGAAGCCCTACAAGGAGCAGCTCAAGACTCTCTTTGACAAGTTACTGGAGGTAGGCAAGGCCACAGGCACACCCAGCCAATCGGGTTGCAGGGTAATGTCGCCACCAGGCACCAGAATCTGGTGCTTGATCCCAACAGAGCTCCATCACCTTCGTTCGCTCAACAGTAAAGGAAGTGATTGCCTCAACCAATAGCAACCTGACTATGAGCCTTCTCAAACTGCTCGACTGCTTCTTCAAGCCTTTCCTGCCAAAAGAGGTAAGGTTTGCCCAAACAGTGGAGCTGCAGGCCTGCCTCACTCTCTCCTTGCCTGGACTGGAGCCCATGAATGCCACCTCCCAGCTCCCTGGAAGCCTTGGATTGGCTCACCACAGATCATGAGCCCATCCCATTCAGTGTGTTGCAGAGAAACAAAACCACACCACTTCCTCAGGCTGCCCAGTACTGCCTCAGGCTTAGCATGATGCGCTTCCCTTTGTTCTCAGGGCCACAAGAAGATCCCCCCGGAAAAGCTGAGTCGCATCTCAGAGCTGATCGAGCCCTGGTTCATCTTCTCCCTGGTCTGGAGTGTAGGCGCCACTGGGGATGACACTAGCCGCCTCAACTTCAGCTACTGGCTAAGGATGAAGATGATGATGGAAAGGGTGAGATGTGGCAGCACCAGGCCAGGCCTCCAGGGCCAGCAGCAAGCAAATTGCCTGGGTTTCACAGGCTGTTTCTCTTGGTCCCTGCAGCTGACTCATCAGTTCCCTGAAGAGGGAATGGTGTTCGATTACAGGCTGGATGACGCTGGGATCAGCAGCACTGAGGATGATGAGGATGAAGAGGACGAAAACAAGCAGGTTGCCACAGGCCTGTCCAGGGTCTAGGGAGCCTAGGGCCCCACTAGGCCATAGGGATTCCCCCTCAATGAATAATGGCTACCAAGAGAAAGCCACATTAGGATGTGGGCAATTTCTGCCACCTCAAAGATCCTCATAGCCCTTCTGGGTGGTAATTATTGTGTTCATTTTACAGACAAGGAAACTGAGGCACAGAATAGTCATAATCAGCCTAGGCAGTGGTAACTTGAGCATGGGGCTGGAAGGCTTCAGAGGGCCTGCCTTCCCAAACATGTTCCTTTGTATTGATGCTGAGCCCAAAGTCTGGCCACCTCTGTTCCAGTTAACAGCTCCATGTTCCCTGGAACTGAGAACCCTAAGGGTTCAGGAGCATGCTCTGTGTCCTGCTCAATGTCCCCACCATACTATCAGTCAGTTGGATCTCCTTGAGCCCACCTTTATTCCAGGGTCAGGCCCCAGCCCAAGAGAATTGGACTGTCACTGTTTAGTCTTACTGTGGAATTTTGGGTTAAACAATCAGGACTGACCCTAGAGCAACATGTTGGTTTGGCCAAACTCCTTCATCAAAGGAGTTGTGCAAGCTAAGTCAGGGCCATGGATAAAAGGATTCTTGTAGGAAAAGACAGTAGGCAGACTGAACCCAGTGGCCTCACAGCATCCAGCTGTCATTGCCCTGGGTTCTGGTGCCCACACTGGTTGGTTACCCCCAAAGTAAACAGCGAATCCCTTTGCATTCCTGAGTTGTTCAATCTCAGAGCATCTCTTTGCATGGACCCAGGACTGGCTCTGTATGTAGGTGTCACCCCAAATTTTCCCAAGAGACCCTCACATGCTCTCTGGGATCCCAGAGAGCACGGTTTTAACTAAACCCTCACAATGTTCCTCTTAAGTTACAGTTTGGGGAATAAGAATATTTATTTGGGCTTGCCAAATAAGTGCTATTAGAGGGTCACTTACAAAGACATGAACTCTCATGGGCTCTTTCTCTCCCATATTTGAGATCTGCACCATCAGTGTGCACGGTCCATTCCAAAATGGCGACTACTCCTTCCCTTTTCCCCACTGTGCTCAGCGTTTCTCAACATCCGTCTCTAGGAGGTTCAGTTCTAGTTTCCTTGGAGGAGACACCCACCTAACAGTAGGGAAGACCCACCTCAACATCTGCAGTCAGGGAGCCCCCACCTGCTCAGCTGTGTTCAGAGAACCCTCATTCCTGGTGGTTTGTGCTGGGAGTCTCCCACCCCATGGACAGAGCAGATCACAGGAATTCCTTTCTAATAGTTGTCCTGGATGTCTTGCCAAGGCTCAGCAGAGTAGTTCCTCACTTTCTTGCTGCACTTAGCAGGGCCACGGCCAGAAGTAGAGTAAGAAGAGGTTTCAGACCCACCCTGGGCCTCCTGTGGTTCCAGGTTACTTGGGTGAAGTGGATGGATGCCTCGGTTCCCTTCACCATGATGCCAGACACCAACTACTGCAATATCATCGTGCCTACCACGGACACCATGCAGATGTCCTACCTGCTGGGCATGCTGATCACCAACAACAAGCCTGTGAGTGTCCTGTCCCAGCCTGCCAAAGGTCCAGGTTGGGGCATGGCTAGCCTTCCATACCAATAAGTTGAAAGCTCTCTCTCTGCACTGACCCTGTATGTGTCTCACCTACCTGATCACCACATTCCCAGGTGCTGTGTATTGGGCCGACAGGCACAGGGAAGACGCTTACTGTCTCCAATAAACTCCTCAAGAACTTGCCGCTGGAGTACATCAGCCACTTCCTCACCTTCTCAGCCCGCACCTCGGCCAACCAGACCCAGGACCTTATTGACAGCAAGCTGGACAAGAGGCAGGACACCCCTGTTTCTTTCCTCAGCTGCAGTGTCCCCAGCCTCACAGAACCAGCTGCTCTCCCACCAAATTATGCTCCTAGCTTTGCCAGAAGCTTCTAGAGGGAACTAGAGGTCCCACAGGGGCGTCCTTGTAGACTTCTCCAAAGTCTTCCATCTAACAGGATTCTTCTAGACTATTTCAGTGGGGGTTTTCACTGGGCACTTAGGCAGGCTGTGAATCTGTCTTAGAGATGCCTGTTATCTGCCTTCCTGGGAAGCAGGACTCCTTTAAGAGACCTCAGACACAGGTCAGCTTGTCCCCAATGTCCCAAGACTAGCAGTTTGGAGGAGGCTAAAATTTAGTGAAGTGCCATCTGGCTGCCCCTGGATTCTCAGGGGACCTGGTGCCCATGGTTGCTGGGCTCACACAGCACCTCCAATAGGCGGAAGGGTGTGTTCGGGCCACCCCTGGGGCACAACTTCATCTTCTTCATTGATGACCTGAACATGCCAGCTCTGGAGACATATGGCGCTCAGCCGCCCATTGAGTTGTTGCGCCAGTGGATGGACCATGGTGGCTGGTATGACCGAAAGATCATCGGTGCGTGCAAAGCCTGGGTCAGCGGGGAGTGAACTGCATGTGTTAGGCAAGGGTACAGTTGATGCAGGGATAAAAGTCCTACAATACTTTGGGGGGCCTACAAAAAATGTTTTAATTTCTCTTAAAAGTACTGGAAATGAACTTTTAGGTCAAAGAAAATTTTCAACGCCTGTTAACACATTATCTTTATACTAATATTGGTATAAATTACAAATTTTTGCATGCATGTGCGTGTGTTTATATGTATGTGGGTGCACGTGTGGGGTGCACGTGGAGGTCAGAAGTTGACATTGGGTGTCTTCCATGATGGCTCTCCGCCTTATTTACTGAAGCAGGGTCTCTCACTGAGCCCAGAGCTTGTTGATTTGGCTGGTCTAGCTAGCTTGCCCCAGGAATCCTTTCTCCACCTCATGAGTGCTAGGATGACAGGCAAGCTGACAAACCTACCCAGCTTTTATTTGGGTGCTAGGGATCTGAACTGTGGTCCTCACATTGTGACAAGTGCTTTATCCTCTGAATCATCTCCCCAAACCATAAATTACAATTGTAATATATTTTCTTATGGGCAAGGAGCCCACAAAAATCATAAGGTGGTTCAGGGCTGGGCCCTTCCTGACTCCTATCTTCACACAGGAGCCTTCAAGAACCTGGTGGACATCAACTTTGTCTGTGCCATGGGCCCCCCAGGGGGAGGCAGGAATGCTCTCACTCCAAGGCTGACTCGCCACTTCAACTACCTGTCCTTCACTGAGATGGATGAGGTCAGCAAGAAACACATCTTCTCCACCATTTTGAGATGCTGGATGGGTGAGTGTTGGGTATGGGAAGGAGAGGCCAGGCAAAAGCAGAGGCCCAGGCTAGCTGTCACACCAAAGACAGCTGAACAGCTTTGAACAGGACCAAGTGGCTGCAACCCCAGCTTCACTCCCTTACTCCTCTGTTATAGTTGGCAAGTTTATGAACTTCTCTGAGTTTCAGTTTCCTCATCTGTAAAATGGGTGCTAATATTAGTACCTATCCCTCCAAGTTTTGAGGGTTAAGTAAGATATGGTACATAGAGCATCTAAAATAAAGCCATGCAGAAATTCTGCACATTTCATATATGATAGATACGTATCTACATATATGCATTCAGGCACATATACACATGCTAGTGTTTACCCAGAAGCTCAAGTGGACTAATGGTTACTTTCATAGACCAGGAAAATCCAGTGAGACAGAACAGACAAAGTAACCCTGCTCCATCTTGGGGCTTGGAAAAAAATCTATCCCACAATGCTGTTTCCCCAGTAGCCCACCTCCCACACCTGCCTGTGGAATGCCACTTGGCACTGTGCCCAGTGGAAAGCGTTAGCAGTCAAGCCTTTCCTCTGGCCTGGTTCACCCTGTCAGGGGCTATAGGCCAGGACTTTCCTTCATGTACAGCTGCGGGGAGGGGTGGGAGGCAGCTGCTTGAGGAGCATCCCAGCTGTACACAGTGGCCAAGGACAGCAAGAGGTCACCTAACTCTGAACACTGTATCTGTCCCTCAACCTTCCAGATGGACTTCTTGGAGAGAAAAGTTACCGAGAGCCTGTGCGTAAGTGGACTTCGGCAGGGGTGTGGAAGAACCTTGGAGGAAAGAGATCCTAGTCCTCGGGGCGTCCTGGGGGTGTTCTGGGACTTGGCTCTAGTTAGGTGTGCTCAGATTCAAACCAGAGGCCACAGTGAGCTCTCCTCAGGCTCACGTGGAGTCAGAGCACAAGTCAGCACCAGCACTCAATGCTTTCCTAGGCTCTAGCACACATCCCTTGGTGCCTGGGTTAGTGTCACACTGATAGCAGGAAATATAAAGTGAAAGGAACCCAACCAACCCTGCCATCTCTTAAGAGCCACTCTAAAGAAAGCCACACTTCTCCAAGGAGCAGATGTACACAAGAGGATGGGTGATACACAGCTGGCGGGGGCTGGAGTAGGGGGAAAATCCCTCCTAAGGCAGCCTCCTGCTGCTCTGATCTGTCAGTCATCATTGGAGGGCAGCTGGCAACTTCAGGTTCTGTCCTGTCCTGGTGCCCACCTCTTCTCTCTTCTCAGATGAAAGAGGCCATTAAGCTCCTTCTTTGGGCTTCCACATCTACCTCTTAACCTGTTACTGGCATCGCCCATGGCTCTTGTTACCTTGACTAGAAGTGGACTTCCTGTACTAGTGCAGGCCAAGCTGCTCAAGAGGATCTTGAGCCTGAGGGAAGCTGGGAGTCATACCTTTCCCAACACCAGTACTGCCTGTTCTACTGACCACTCTGTCAACATACAAACATGCCCCGATTTCACCAGTCTTAACCAAAACCCCAAATTATCTCTCTCGGCCAGGTCCCTTCTTCATTCACTCTGGGTCATTACCCCACTTTTCTCTTCATCTGTACATCAAAACTCCTCAGGAACTCTCTTCCCACTGGCACACCCTTCCTCTCCTGCTTTCCATTGAGCTACCCCCACTCTTGTCACCAGAGACCTTGTGTGACCATACTAGTAGCTAGCTAGCTCTCAGTCCTCATCTGTTCTACAAATGGCTCCTCCTTCCAGCAGCTTCTCCCAGGCCCTCCTCCCTCCCTGGCTGTATTAGTCAGTTCTGCATTGTTGTGACAAAATACCTACAAAAACACTCGAAGGAGGGAAGGGTATATTTTGGCCCCAATCATTCAAAAATTTAATCCATTGGCTTGCTCCAGTGCTATGGGTCTGTGATGAGCAAAACATCATGGCATGGGCCAGGTGTGGTGGTGCACGCATTTAATCCCAGCACTTGGGAGGCAGAGGCAGGTGGATCTCTGTGAGCCTGAACTACATAGTGAGTTCCAGGACAGCTGGGGCTACAGGGAGACCCTGTCTCAAAAAGACCAAAAAAAAAAAAAATCATGGCAGCAGGAAGTCATGGTGAAGCAAAACTGCTCACCTCATGGCATCCAGGAAGCAGAGACAGACAGGAAGAGGCCAGAGCAGGGTATACTCTTCAGAGCTACACATCTAGGGGTCTACTTCCTCCCACCAGATCCCACCTCCATCACCCACTCAGTATGATCCCCATTTGGTATACATTCATTAATGGATAAACTCACTGATGAAGTTAGTGTATTTATGATCCAGTCATCTCTTGATTGGATCCACCAGCTGGAGAGCAACTTTCAGCACATGAGACTTTTGGAGACCCTTCAAACATAAACCATAATACTAGGTAGCCTGTCTTAGCTGACTGGACCTTGACCTCCAACCTATTCTCCTTCTACACTGTCCTCAGACAATCTCATCCTGGCTCAGATGTAAAGCTCCTGACATCCAAGTTTACACCCTCGTCCCAGATGTCCCCCCCAAACCTCTGATTCCACATTTCTCAGATGTCTACTGGGCAGCTCAGGTGGAGCCTGTCCAAATCTAAACTCCTGGATGCCCTCTGTCAGTTCCCTTCTCACCTTAATTGATGGAAGCTCCGTCCTTCCAGGTGCTCATGGCAAGAACTTCAGCATCATCCTCTTCATCTCACACCATGTCACAACTGTCAGGATAGCATTTGACTATCTCCGCAGGGCCTGTCCCGAATCAGCTCACCACCCTGCTCTTGTTCACCTGACCATCAGGACAGCTCCTTCCCTGCCTTCTTACTCTGCCTTCACTTGCCTATGATCCATCCTCCACGCTAGATGCGCTGGTACCTGCCTGTAGTGCCAACCACTCAGAAGGTGGAAGTGAAAAAGATCACTTGAGCCTATGAGTTTGAGGCCGACCTGGGCAAGACCCTTGCTTACAAACACATACAACCAAAATCATTAGTGAGAACATGTTCTTCTACTGCTCAACTGTCTCGGTCAAACAAAAGCCCAAGTCAGGACAGCGCCAGGAAAAGCTTCATGCCCCACATTACACCTCCCAGTTAGCCCCTCCTCACTGGTCCTTAACTTCCACCTCCAGGACTTTGCTCCTGCTGGGCCCTCTGCCTAAGAACACTTTTCTCCAACAATGTACATGCTTGCATCTCACTTCTTGTTTTCAATTTGAATGACCCCTTCTCAGTGTGTCCTCCCCCAGCATTTCTGGAATCACCCCAAAGCTGAACTTGGAGGCTCCCTAAGCCTCTTTCCTGCTGCAGATCTCTCCAAAGCACTTATAACCTGGTCACTGTCTCCTTGTTGACCAGACATCTCTAAGACAAGAATGTCAGCTTGTTCAGGATGAAGTGTCTGTTGGGTCAACCTCTGTGTCCATCACTTAGAATGTGCCTGTTCACAGACAAGTCCCTCTCCTGACCCCTCTGTCCTTTTGCTCCTTCTGGGTGCTTCCTGTACCCCAAGTTCCCAATTATAGAATTTTAGTTCCTAGGGGAGAAGAGGGGTAATTTTCAAAGAACAATTAAATGGGTATGGTAGTGGTAAAAGATGAGTTTGTGGGGGGGGCTGGAGAGATGGCTCAGTGGTTAAGAACACTGGTTATTCTTGCAGGTCCCAGCATGCAGGTCAGGCAACTCACAACTGCTTGTAACTCCAGCTCCAAGGGATCTGAAGCCCTCTTCTGGCCTCTACTGGCACCAACACACAGGACACACACATATTGACATACACATACATATAAAATAAATCTTAAATGCATAGCACTGGTGCCTTATTTCATGCCTCTATTAGCACCCATGAGGTGGAGTTTGGCCTGCTATATTAAATTCTGGAATCCTGAAATAAAAATAATAAATAAAATATTTTTTTAAAAAAGACAAGTTGGAGTTTCAGCAACTCCAAGTGAGATGGTGAGCCCCTGTGTCAGACCTGCACTCTAGCTCACCCTACATATACCATCAAGAACTCCTGAAGCTTATGCAGACAAAGTAACCCCTGCCCACCTGTGAGTCGGCACTGTCATGTTCATGTCTGGGCACAGGCTCATAGGGCAAGGCAGTAAGGCCCATTGAGTAATGAGCTCGTTGATACCCACAATTCTGTGACTGCCTCTCAGTGCCCTACACATGGCAGGCTGCCAGGAATAAGGATGCAGATTAGGGGCACACAGAACAAGAGATTCCCCACTCCAAGGTAGAAACAACAAGAAGGCCTTGCAGAGGAGGGAGCATCTAAGAAGGGTCTGAGGGCTGAGCAGAATCCAAGCCTAAGTCTAGGGAAGGGAACCTGAGGAAGCGCTCCACACAAACAAAAGCAGCAAAGTTGGGACCCATGGAGCCTGCATGAGTTGCTCCTTGCCTGTGTGACCCAGGCCACTCTCCTTTCTCCACAGCCGGGGCCCCCAACATCACCCACTTGACGGTGCCCCTCGTGGAAGCCACCATAAGGGTGTATGCTACCATCACCTCCCAGCTGCTGCCCACTCCAGCCAAGTCCCACTATACCTTCAATCTGAGGGATCTCTCCAAGGTCTTCCAGGGCATGCTCATGGCTGACCCAGCCAAGGTCAAGGTGAGGATCTGCCAGGCCCTCTTCCCCCATGCCAATGCTGCCCTGCCATCCTCCCTGGTCCTCCTCCCAATTTTAGGCCTTCCTACCTAAACACTCTCCAAACCAACCATGATTCAGCCAGGCCCTAAGGAGGTTGTAACATAAAAGTTTCAGGCCCACTAGAGCCTGACCTTTGTGCAGCCAAGTCCATCCTGTGAGTCAAACTCATGCCCAAATTCATGGCCATGAGGGAGGGATCAGACCAAGATAAAGTCAGAAGAAGACAAGGAAGCAGAATTTCTAGTAGAGGCCTTGTGTGTGAGAAGACTCAGGGTGGGAGATTGAAAAAGGTGCCTTTGAGAACCAAGCATACCCAGATATAAGGAGCAGGAAGTGAAGTGGGCTGTGGGGTGTCAGGTGCACTCAAGTCACAGTGTGCAGGCTGGGGGTCCACGATAAAGCTCAAATTTCATCCTAAGGATGATGGGGGGCCAATCAGAATGTGAACAGCCCTAGAAAGGTGGGGTGAACAGGACAGAAGGTGGCCCTGGCCTTTCTAGGCTCATACCCAAAGAATCAGGAAAGAAGTCTAGAACCTCCTGAGAGTGGCCCACTTACCCTGGGGAGAAACATAGAGAAGCTGGGACAAAGTGGGCAGCAGAGCCAAACACAGAAAGAAGCAGGTTCAGATTGGTAGGGCTTGCTGAGCAGTCAAATGTGGGGCGTCAGGAAGATATAAGGAAAAAAAGGCCTCCTTCTCAGGCTTAGAGTTTGAAATGTTAAGAGAGAGGGAAATGATGACTTTGGGACATTCATGGCCAGCTGGTGGTGCTGGGTTCTAGTGGGATCTGGGGGCAGGCAGTCAGTCACGTGCCATTCATTTGATGCCCAGTCAGCCAGCAGGCACACCTTCCAGTAGCTCTTGCATGTGGCTCTGGCTCTGTGTCAAGGAAAGGAGAGCCAGTCCCAGGAGCTGGGTTCCTACCTTCCATCTCTACCCCTGACATTTCTGAGTGATGGCTAAGGGCTTCGGACCAGGGCTGGCACTGATGCCTAGTGCCCACCGACAGGACAAGGTGCAGCTGCTAAGACTGTGGTACCATGAGAACTGCCGCGTGTTCCGTGACCGACTGGTGAATGAAGATGACCGCAGCTGGTTTGACGAGCTCCTCGAGAGCCACATGGAGCAATGGGAGGTAGCCTTCAACAAAGTCTGCCCCTTCCAGCCCATTCTTTATGGGGACTTCATGTCACCAGGCTCAGGTGCGAAGTCCTATGAGCTCATCACCAGTGAGAATAAGGTGAGCTGGTACCCTACCGTGGGTTGATCCCCAGGGGACCCAAGGATAAGGCCTAGAGAGATTCCGCAAGTCTGCCCAGGATGAGAACAAGACTCCAGACCCTCTCCTACCGCCACTAGACCACATGGTCAGGACAGTCAAGCAAGCTTTTAGCCTCTCTGAGTCTCCATTTCCCCCTTCACATGGATTTAGCTGGGCTTCCCATCCCTGAGAACAAGCCTGGGATTCATCTCAGACAGACCCTGCAAACAATGGCACACCAGGCCCCAGGCTCCATTTGAGGAGCAGAAGGGCTCTGGTGCTATAGTTCAGTTAGGACCCCCAGAAGGCAGAGCTGAGGCCTCCATTAGTGGTCTCAGAGCTACTGGCTGTGGTAGGCTTCCTGGTAGTTCTTCCCATGCCAGGTGCTTTTACCGGGTCAGTCCAGCCTGGCAAGCCCCCTCCCCCTTAAACCTGGTGTCTCATGAGGCAGGCCTTTCATTGGCAGACCTGGCTTCTGAGAGTCAGAATCTGATCTATGTATAAGAGGAGCAGAGCCAGCTGCGAGGAGAGTCAGCTCCCTGTCAGAGAAGGCCTGGTACTCACCATTTCAACCACTGAAACCATAGCTGGAGTTGTAATATAGCAGTGGTAGGGGATTCCTACAAGGGCCTTCCCCAAACAGTTCCAAGGTAGTGCTGGCCAGAATGCAAAGAAAGAATCAGTAGGTGCCAGGGTGATGAACCCAAAGCATTATCAGGGACCTTATGAACGGGGACCGCTATAGCTTCCTCCTGAAGCACAGTGAGACAAGAGGCTCTAGTATGTCCACAATGGGGTTGGTGATGGAGCTTAATGAGAATGTAGGGACTTAGGTAAAGGCAGAGCTAGTATCTGCATGGGGAGCTACCCCAGCTTCTTTCAGCATGTCAAGCCAGTTCATCAGCACCTAGAGATATTGAAAGATGTCAAGTTGGGTTCAAGCCCACAGGAGGAAACCTGAAACTTGCCAGGCAATGGGCAATCATTCCACATTTCTGAGTCTAAACTGAGAGGTGGGGACTGGGAGACCCCACTATGGAGGAGAACCTGCCATCCCCACCCCTCCCTGCTCCCAGATGATGCAGGTGATCAAGGAATACATGGAGGATTACAATCAGATCAACACAGCCAAGCTGAAGCTGGTGCTCTTTGTGGATGCCATGAGCCACATCTGCCGTATCAGCCGCACTCTGCGCCAGGCACTGGGCAATGCACTCCTGCTGGGTGTAGGTGGCAGTGGCCGCAGTTCCCTCACCCGGCTTGCTTCCCACATGTAAGGGCCTGTGGTGGGCAGTAGGTAGCATGTGGCAGACTGTTTTTGACTGATGCTTTTCCAGCATGGTGGATTCGGTGTAGCCCCAACCCAAACTTACTCAGCCTATAGGCTGCTGGGAGAGCCGAGAATGGGACCTAGACCCTAAGGAGAGGCAACAGCAGTGCCCTGTGGTGCTGTGTAAGGGAAGTTAAGAGGCAGGTATCCCAGAGAGATGACCAGGGGAGGTGCCTGCTATCAGAATCAGAGATGGGAAGATGGAAGGAAAAGGATTCCAGGATGAAAGAACAGTCTAGGCAAAGGCTGGGAAGCAGGAAAGTAGGTGCAGGGCCTGGAGAACCTTCAAGTTCACCCTGGACTGGAGCAAGACTCCAAATGGCTGAGTGGAGTTTTAAGTACCTCCACCCATCAGTGCTTAGCCCCAGGCCCTTGACCCAAACTCCTGCCTCCAGGTCTGAATACGAGTGCTTCCAGATAGAGCTGTCCAAGAACTATGGCATGTCCGAGTGGCGTGAAGATGTCAAGAAGGTTCTCCTCAAGGCCGGCTTACAGAACCTGCCCATCACCTTCCTGTTCTCAGACTCCCAGGTGCCACCACCACAGTAGTAAGCAGGGCTCAGAGTGGGCTGGACACAAGAGTGTCTCCATGTGGCATCCCAGAGGTTGGTCAGTCCTATATGCCCATCAGGACCAGGTGGAACTCTGAATATACTGGTCAGGAGGAGGCCAAACCCAGCCTCTCCAGGATAAGGGGAGGCATAGATCATCACTCATGTTCTGGGAGTAAAGAAACACCTTGGTACCAGGGCACACCACTCACAGGCCAATGGTTCCTAACTTAAGGACCATGAGATTTGTTCCTAAGGTATAAGGGACCCCAAAGCTCCACTTTTGAGGGCTCCTCCCTTTAGGGTTTCCTGGGCATGAGGCCTCTTGTCAGGTCTCTGAGTAGAGAGACCATTACTCTGAAGTCACAAAGAGTGCAGCGCTTGAAACTTGTTGGCCATAAGGATCAGGTCAAGAGGCCTAGGCTGAAGCCCAAGATCATGCCCCAACCCTAGACAAAGGCCCCTCTCCTCCCAGACCTGCCCAACCCCTTCATGTTGTCAAGAAAGTGAAGCTGCCTTCTGATACAGATCAGGTATCTCTGCCGGTTGCCATGGTTTCCTCCTGTGAGTAAACTGAGGCCTGGAGGGAGTCGATTAGGAAGATGTCACACACACCACCCAGGGCCCTGGCACAGCCCAGAGGTTATGCTCAGAGCCTCCACAACTGGGCAGATCTGGGTACAAGTTCTGTGCTTGTGAGATCACTTAAGTGGCCTTGGGCTGGGTCTGTAATCAGGGCTGTTACAAAAGTCCAGGAAGACTGCTCACGCAGTGTGACACACAGTGGCCTTCCTAAAGGCTTAGCTCCCGCCTCTCGTCTTTCTCCAGATCAAGAATGAGTCCTTCCTGGAGGACATTAACAATGTCCTGAACTCGGGTGATATCCCCAACCTCTACAGTGCAGATGAACAGGACCAGATTATCAATTCTATGCGGCCCCACATCCAGGAGCAGGGCCTGCAGCCCACCAAGGCCAACCTCATGGCTGTGTACACTGGGCGCGTGCGCAACAACATCCACATGGTGCTGTGCATGAGGTACACACAGTTATAGCCAGGTCACATGGGGACCCCCAGGAATGCTAGAGGGCTGCTTCTGAAATTAAAAGTTGTCCCAGGCCTGTTCACCATGCCATTGGGACCAGGCTGTTGCACTGTTATGGTCTGGCTGCCATGACACAGGGCCATACAAGAGCCCTGGGTCCTGGGGGCCTAAGTCAGTGTCTCTAAGACTCATGTGGACCCTTGGCTCTCAGCCCAATTGGAGAGGTCTTTCGAGCTCGCCTGAGGCAGTTCCCTTCCCTCGTCAACTGCTGTACAATTGACTGGTTTAATGAGTGGCCACCAAAGGCCCTGCAGTCTGTGGCCACCATGTTCCTGAACGAGATCCCAGAACTGGAATCATCCCATGAAATAATTGAAGGACTGGTAGGTATCTTAATGAAAATCAAGCTATTGAGGAGAAATGTTTCACTTTGGGCATGGGTCACTGAAGCCTGGGTGAGCATCCCACCACTTACAGCAAAACTATAATGAGACACATTTACCTGTCTGTCTCAGTTTCCTCATCTGTGAGATCATGGATCATATAGTGACCTAAGGATGCTCTACAAATGGCTACTGTTCCTTTTATTCCCTGGGACTAATGGCAGCTTTCTTCTGAGAACCCCTTGATGACTCTCTAGAGACCACAGATATAATATGCCAGATTTGTCTGGTCCAATCTCAGACAGTGATGGCTCTCTGGTTGCTAAGAGCTAAGATGAACCTAATGTTTCCCTGCCCAGCTATACTCAAGCTTTTACCTTCCCTCTCCCTAGATCCAGCCTCTGAGGGGACACCACCTTAGAGCTCTCAGAGAGAGGTAGCTCAGGGAAGCTATGACAAGGACTGGGCCACAGTTAGGAGACAACCTGGGCCCATATTCAAGGCCAGCTCTGTTTTTGACTATGGGGTCTTAGGCTTTTCACTGCATAAGAGGTTACCTTGACCTGGAGATTGTAAGGATCTTAGGAAACAGTGAGTATGAGGTGTGGAAGTTTTGCTGTACCTCTTTCCTTAGGACCAAGACACAGTAGTTTTGTAGGCACCAATTGCCTGGCCTTTGCTGGAATTGCCACAAGCATCCCTGGTTTCTCCCTGTACAGATTCAGGTTTGCGTATATATCCACCAGTCAGTGGCCAAGAAGTGTGTTGAGTACCTGGCAGAGCTGTCCCGCCACAACTACGTGACCCCCAAGAGCTATTTGGAGCTGCTCAATATTTTCTCCATCCTCATTGGGCAGAAGAAAATGGAGCTAAAAACTGCCAAAAACCGCATGAAGAGTGGCCTTGACAAGGTAGGCCCTGGGGAAGCCTTTGGACAGTAGCTGGCTACCTGTGGTTTCCCCTGCTGGGGCTTAGCAGTCTTCCATGCCAACGTGATCCAGTATTTCAAACTTTTTCCCACAGTATTGCAGAAAGTGGCTTCCTCCCCCATTGAAAGAATAAAAATTAACAGTGAAGGACAAGGTCAAACAAAGATATCCCACAGATACTCAGGGAACTATGCCTCCTCCTCTAGCAATCTAGGGGCCATGAATGAAGGTGGTCCAGCAGGGCCCTCTCCTCAGCACCCTACAGACCTGGTCTCTCTCAGGTCGGTGTGACATCTGTTTTATTCTCTGTGCTCCCCAAACCCAAGCTTCTGCGTACCTCTGAGGATGTGGCCAAGATGCAGGAGGAACTGGAGATTATGCGCCCCCTGCTGGAGGAGGCCGCCAAGGACACCATGCTCACAATGGAGCAGATCAAGGTTGGGATACTCTCAATCTACACCCTTCGACCCCTCTCCAGCCTGAGCCTGAGGATGCTCAGTATCTCCAAACATCAAATGGTTAGCCCCGGGTCTTTGCAAGTCCTCTGGCATTCATGTGCCTCATTTTCTTTGTTTGGCAGTCAGCCATTTATTTGACAAATGCTTAGGCAGAGTTATTAATACTTCTGGTCAGGCACTCACTTAGCAGGGGATCCATAAAAAGCAAGACAGATGAACCCAGACAGCCCAGACAATGCTGATAATTACAATGCAGACTGGATGGAAGGAGTGCCACTGGCAGATGTCCAGATTCTGCACAGAGTTCGGGCCCACATTTGAAGATCGCCCTCCTAGAGGACACCACCATTCTTACGGCAGCTCCTGCCAGTACTCAACTATCTTGCCCTACAGAGCCAAAGTCAAAATGTTCCTGGGGCTGGAGAGATGGCTCAGTAATTAAGAGCACTGACTGCTCTTGCAGAGGACCTCAGTTCAGTTCCCAGCACCCACATGGTGGCTTACAACTGCCTGCAACTCCAGTTCCAGGAGAGCCAGTGCCCTCTCCCAGCCTCCATGGGCATTGCACACACATGGTGCACTCACAAACATGCAAGCAAAACACTCATACATATAAAATAAAAATAAATAAATCCAATTTTTTTTCCTTAAAAATTGTTCCCTGGGGGGCTGGAGAGATGGCTCAGTGGTTAAGAGCACTGGCTGCTCTTGCAGAGGACCCAAGTTCAGTTCCCAGCACCCACATGGAAGTTAACAACCATCCTTAAGGGATATGATGCCCTCTTCTGACCTCCTCAGGCACTGCATGACACAGGTGCCCTTGCCTACATGCAGGCAATACACTCATACACATAAAATAAAAATAACAAATAAAAGCTAAAAATTTTCCCTAAAGAAATGGAGAGGTGCACCTTGTACTTTGTACAGAGAGCCATGTGGGACCGTAGGGCAGAAATGCCAAAACCTGGAAACTCCTAATCCCTGTGGTGGGCACTGAGGATATGGAGGGAGATCCTGGCTTTCCTGTGTCTCTACAGCCTGTTACAACTGAGAAGACCCTTGGAAAATGGGACATTTCAGCTCCCAGAAAGGACAGGGTGGCATTCCTGTCCCTGCCATTGGCCACTAACTGGGTCCTCCATGTCTCTTACTCCAGGTGGACACAGCCATAGCTGAGGAGACCCGGAAATCAGTGCAGGCAGAGGAAATTAAGGCCAATGAAAAGGCCAGTAAGGCACAAGCTATTGCTGACGATGCTCAGAAGGATCTGGATGAGGCACTGCCAGCCCTGGATGCAGCCCTGGCCAGCCTTCGCAACCTCAACAAAAATGATGTGACAGAGGTGGGCACCTGGGCATCTCCTGGCACTCTCTCATATCCCTCTCTGGTGTCCTCTTGGGCCCTAATGGTGTCCCTAGGCACTCCCTCTGCACATGTTGGTGGCCATGTACCAACAGGCAAGGCAGAACTAGGGTTAGACTCTAGCTGCCTGCCCCACTCTCCTTGTGCCAGCCCCAGGCAGTCCCATGAAGGCTGGGAATCATCTGGTTCCTGTGGCAGTGGGGACTTGGTTGGTGGGGCCCACAATGCCCAAAGGCAGCCACTCAGTGATGGACCTCCTTCTTCTACACCTCATGACCTGGCCCATAGGTGCGTGCCATGCAGCGCCCACCCCCAGGCGTGAAGCTCGTCATAGAAGCTGTGTGCATCATGAAAGGCATCAAACCCAAGAAGGTACCTGGAGAGAAGCCGGGCTCCAAAGTGGATGATTACTGGGAGTCAGGCAAGGGGCTCCTGCAGGACCCAGGTCGCTTTCTTGAAAGCCTCTTCAAGTTTGACAAGGTAAGCATACTAGCCACATGGCAGTGAGTGAGGATAGGACCCAACAGGACAAGAGAGGGAGAGGTGCCTGTCACAACACAGTTTCTGTAGGTGCTGTGGTTTCTGTAGCAGCAGCACACATGGCCCTGTGGGATGCAGAGCTGAGTGGGACCATGGTGCATAGACTTTACCCCAAAGAGCTGCTTGGTGGGATGATAGCTTTCCTTCAACAACAGGTGGTTATTGAGGAAACTGGGACCAGGACAATTTCTGTGCCCATACTATATAGCCCACAATCACTCTAAGGCTCCAAAGCCTGGAAATTCTTTCATACTGGCCTTGGCCAAGATGTTCACCATTAGTTCTGTGTTACCTCTCATCCTCAGCCTCAGTCCCAGAGTATCAGCTTCCCCTATTAGATGCTGTGTTCCTCTGTCAACTGCTCATTTGGTACTTACAGTGTCCATGGGCCCCCTTCAAAAAACCCCTCTCCAGCTCAAAGTTGTCTGAGAGGCAGATGCCTGTCCTACTTAGGCCACCCCCTGCCACAAGTCAGGGGGTAGTGACTGGTCTCAGCAACAGCTGTCCCCCTCGGGGTTTCTTTATCCCTCCTCCTCTTCCATTGAACAGAAAAGCAGAGGCCCACAGGCCTGTGCCCTTAGGCCAGCCTCTGCTCTGACCTCTGGGAGCTTGCCAGCAAGCAGTACAACTTCCTTGGCCCATCACCAGCAATAGGGATGGACTTAGGTGAGACAGAGTCCCATGCATGTAAGAGGCACTCAGGCACCTGAGAAGCAAAGAAGGAGGATTTTGGTGTCTCTCAGAGGCCCCACTTAATTGTCCCCCTTAGTAAGCAGCATCTTGAGACCCATGATTTTCACCTCAGGGCAACATTGGGGAGGCAGTGATCAAAGCCATCCAGCCATACATCGACAACGAGGAGTTCCAGCCAGCCACCATTGCCAAGGTGTCCAAGGCCTGCACATCTATCTGCCAGTGGGTGCGCGCCATGCATAAGTACCACTTTGTAGACAAGGCTCTGGAGCTCAAACGGGTGAGGACTGGACAGAGCTAATAGGGGCCAGCTCCCCTACCTAGGTAGGCACTGGCTGTGAACTGGCCTTCCTTCTGCCTGCAGCAAGCCCTAAGGGAAGCCCAGGATGACTTGGAAGTGACACAAAGGATCCTGGAGGAGGCAAAGATGCACCTGCGTGAAGTGGAAGATGGCATCGCCACCATGCAGGCCAAGTATCGAGAGTGTGTGGCCAAGAAGGAGGAGCTGGAACTTAAGTGTGAACAATGTGAGCAGCGCTTAGGCAGAGCTGACAAGGTGCGTGCCCCTCTGCCCACAAGCCATGGGCGGGCCACTCTGAAGGAAAGGGCTGGGGGAGGGGCGGCATTATGGGTTGGCTCTCCCCTTCCCCTTCTTAGCAACCTGTGGGTGGAGCTATAGTGGGCCAAGCCAGCCCGCAGCTCAGCCTCCCAGAGCCCCCAGAGCCAACTACACAAGACTGCTTCCACAGCTCATCAACGGGCTATCAGATGAGAAGGTGCGCTGGCAGGAGACGCTGGAGAACCTGGAGAACATGCTTGATAACATCTCCGGTGATATGCTGGTGGCTGCTGGCTTTGTGGCCTACCTGGGCCCCTTCACGGTAAAGAGCCCACACCTTGCACTTGACCAGTCTCATCCTACAAAGAGGCTCTCCTTTGAGGTTTTACCTCTGTGAGGGCAACCTGCCAGGCATCACTCCCTCCATCCCTCCCCCACATCTAGCAAGTACTCCTCAGGCCCCCAATGAGCAAGTGCACAGCAGTGGATACAAGTCAGGAGAGCCATCCTTGGGAGCATATAAAGACTCACACCGATTTTTAATCCTCACAGCTAATCCTTCAGTGGGCATTTTTGACATGACCCATTTCACAGACAAGGATCTGTAGTTTGTAGAGTCCAAGCAGGTCTGAACTGGAACTAGAATGTCTGGCTCCATGTCTAAGCTCTGGCCTCTGTATGCAACCACCAAGTGGCGGTGTATCGGGAAGTGGGGAGGGCCCTGTAAGTATGCAGTGTGGTAGCCTTAAGTCTCCCATCTCTCCAGGGTCAGTATCGCACAACGCTCTATAACCAGTGGGTCAAGGAGCTCACAGTTCATGAAGTCCCACACACCTCCAAGCCCACACTGGTTGCGACACTGGGAAACCCTGTGAAGATTCGCTCGTGGCAGGTACCCCACGCCTATATAAGGAGAGATCAAGATGGGCTGCAATGTACTCCAGGCTGGGCCCAGAGCCTCCTGCTTCCTTTCTGAAGCCCAACTTACAGAGCTCTGGTGCAGCAAGAGGGTAGTGGGTAGGAAAGGAGGAAAGAACCAGACCAGGTGTGACACAGATGCTAGCACATGTGGGGAGAGGGGTCCTAAAAGAAGTAGCATCTGAGCTAGGCCCCAAAGAAAAAGAAGAGAGAGATTATAGGGAGAGGCCAAGCATAGGCAAATGCAGGAAGGACTAGTAGGCTGTGGGCGTTGTGAAGGTGGTATCACTAAGCATAGACTCAGCAGGCATGAAGACAGAAAGGCACAGCACAGGAGAGCATCAGGAACCAGTCCAGGAGCAGGAGCAAGTTCTAGGGACAAAACCTTACCCACACTGCCACCTGCCACCCCTACCCCCCCATCCAAAGTATGCAATAAAGAGAAACCCACAGCCAAAACTCAACATTGAGAGTAGCTAATGCCCCAGGTGGCCTTGTTCAGGGGGCATTCTGGCACCTGGCCTCCCACAGATTGCTGGCCTCCCCAATGACACTTTGTCAGTGGAGAATGGAGTCATCAACCAGTACTCCCAGCGCTGGACCCATTTCATTGATCCTCAGGGTCAGGCCAACAAATGGATCAAGAATATGGTAAGCCCACCAACCAACACTGACTCCTCAGTGTGGTTCAGCCAATACCAGGAAAGCAGCTGTGCCTCCAGCTGGCTCTCAGCTCTCATAACCCCCACATTCCTCCAAACCCCACAGGAGAAGGATAATGGACTGGATGTGTTCAAACTGAGTGACCGAGACTTCCTGCGCAGCATGGAGAATGCCATCCGCTTTGGCAAGCCATGCCTTCTGGAAAATGTGGGCGAGGAGCTGGACCCAGCCCTGGAACCTGTGCTCCTCAAGCAGGTGGGCTTGTTGGGGGAGGGGAAGCTTTGGGTTATGGGCCTGGGTAGGGAGTTATCCACACTCTAGTCACAGTGCCTGTCCATCCTGCCCACCACAGACATACAAACAGCAGGGTAACATGGTGCTGAAGTTGGGGGATACAGTGATCCCCTACCATGAGGACTTCAAGATGTATATCACCACCAAGCTGCCCAATCCTCACTATACACCAGAGCTCTCCACCAAACTCACCCTCATCAACTTTACCCTGTCACCCAGGTAAGCCTCCACCTGAGAGACCCCAAGCATTAGTTGGCCCTCTGGTGGCATCCCTTGGTCACCCTAAATTGGAGGACTCAAGGGGCCTGTCTTTCCCTGCTCAATGGCCCCACTAACTTCCTCCCAGGCACTCTAGCAACCCAAGGATTTCTAGCCCCTCCACTGGCTCATCTTATTTACCTTCATTTCTACCTAAGAGCATGCCTCACACACACACACACACACACACACACACACAGAGGGAGGGAGGGAGGGAGGGAGGGAGGGAGGGAGGGAGGGAGGGAGGGAGGGAAGGAGAAAGAGAGAGAGGCCTGCTCCATACTAACTCCTCATTTGAGTAGCTACAAGCAATAAGGAGAGGAGACAGACACCTTTTAGGCCTGTCCCAGTTGATCATCTATAGCCCCCTCCTGCTAAAGAAGACCTGCTCAGAGATCTCAGGATTTAGCTGGCCAGCCCCTGCTATATAAGGTTTCACTGAGAATCATTGTTTAAAAGGCAGGCCCTGCGCTAGTCCCGCAGCCCTAAGTAGACCTCCCAGGCAGACACTGACAAGGATGCTAGGACTCTTGCTAGATATGTGCAGGCTTAACATTGACCCCCTAGAGCGCTCCATAAACATAGTGTTCCCTGGCCCTGGTAGTGGCCTAGAAGACCAGCTATTGGGCCAGGTAGTGGCTGAGGAACGACCTGACCTGGAAGAGGCCAAGAACCAGCTGATTATCAGTAATGCCAAGATGCATCAGGAGCTTAAAGACATTGAGGACCAGATTCTGTACCACATCAGCTCCTCTGAAGGCAACCCTGTGGATGATATGGAGCTCATCAAGATTCTAGAGGCTTCCAAGATTAAGGCTGCTGAGATCCAGGTTGGCAACTGCCTTCCTACCCACCTGCCTCTTCCCACTTGCCCCAGCCCTGCTCCCATCTTCCTCTCCCTGATGCTCTTTGTAGCTTCCCTGGGCCTGACACCCCTCCCACTGCCCCTCTATCCAGACCAAGGTCAGGATTGCAGAGCAGACGGAGAAGAACATTGACCTCACACGTATGGAGTACATACCTGTGGCTGTCCGCGCCCAGATCCTCTTCTTCTGTGTGTCTGACCTGGTCAATGTGGACCCCATGTACCAGTACTCCCTTGAGTGGTTCCTCAACATCTTCCTCTCAGGCATTGCCAACTCAGAGAGGGCAGGTAACCCTGGTATACTGACACAATATGCCCACTCTAAAATGGATAGGACACATATGGGCATGTTTCTACTGTGGGGCATATGAACACATGAACTCACACCCATGTTCACTAATACTTGCTGTTACATCATGGACTCATGATATCTAGTAACACTTCCTATTGGAACCCCTTCAGCTGTCCAGGGAGATGCCCAGAGTACCCTCATAGCTGTTAGGAGACTGGCAAGGCTGGGCTGGACCCCAAGATCTTCCTCTTCTCTCTCCCCGTGCTTTGCCACCACTTCTCCACCCTGCAGATAACCTGAAGAAGCGCATCACTAACATCAACTGCTACCTGACCTACAGCCTTTATAGCAACGTCTGCCGCAGCCTCTTTGAGAAGCATAAGCTGATGTTTGCCTTCCTGCTGTGTGTCCGCATCATGATGAATGAGGGCAAAATCAACCAGGTGCAGGAGTGGGCAGTTGGTTGGGGGACTGCCTGTCTAAGGGGTGTCCCTATGGGCAGGTATGAGAGGACAGGGTGGATGTAAAGGGAAAACCAAGCATATGGGCATAGCACAGATAACAGGGGCAGAGGTCCATGGACATACAATTCCTTGGTTAAACACGAGACTCTAGATTAATACAGCTCAACTAATGCTATGAACACAGATCTCAGAGCCTTGAATGTGCTGCTGAAGGTATGGAGTACATACCTGTGAGATTGTCCCAGGGATAAACTGTCCTGCACTTCCCACACCTGTTTGGCCAGGAGCTCCCATGGATCACATATCTAGGAAAAGGCAGAGTAGGGACACTAACCAGATCTGCTCTTCCAAGAGTGACTCAGTTTCTCTGGATGAGGTGCCTAGAGGCACAGAGGAGCTAGCCACAGGGAAGAGCTAGCTACAAAGCCTAGGCACCAGCCTGGTCTCTACCCTACCAGGGTGAGTGGCGGCATCTCCTTTCTGGAGGCTCCATCCAGACCATGACTGAGAACCCTGCACCAGACTGGCTATCAGACCGGGCCTGGCGAGACATCCTGGCACTTTCAAACCTGCCAGCCTTTTCCTCCTTCTCTTCAGACTTTGTGACGCACCTCTCACAATTCCGGGCCATCTTCGACAGCACTGAACCCCACCGGTGAGCTGGGTCCCAGAGTATAGTAGCAGGGACATGGAGATCCCAGGAACAGGCCTGCCCAGAAGTCTCTGAAAGACCATCCAGCATTGCCCAGCCTCTGTGGCCACATCTCCCCAGTACTCCTGGAAAACCCCAAGTTTCTGGCAAAATCCACAGGGCCAGTGGTCTCTCATAGGAGATATGGACACTATTGTTGCAGGGAGCTCTTGCCTGGCATCTGGGACAAATACCTGGACCAGTTCCAGAAGCTGCTTGTCCTCCGTTGCCTCCGTGGAGACAAGGTTACTAATGCCATGCAGGACTTTGTGGCCAACCACCTGGAGCCCCGTTTCATTGAGCCCCAGGCAAGTGCTGGTTGGTCTCCAGGCAAGGGCTGGTATCCTGGATCTCAGGGACCTGGCTATTCTGAGGACTGCTTTGAAGCCCTGGCTAGGCCAGAACTTTTGTACAAGTAGAGGGAGATCCCAGGACCTAGGTAGTCCTTCTAGAACTGCTCCATTAACCTCAGAAGCCCCTTTCTTTGCCCTGGACCCTGTGTCTCATCAGTCACACAAGCTCCCAGCAGCTGTTTGTAACCTTACAGACAGTCAATCTGTCCGCGGTATTCAAAGAGTCTAACTCCACCACACCCCTCATCTTTGTGCTGTCACCTGGCACTGACCCAGCTGCTGATCTCTACAAATTTGCAGAAGAAATGAAGTTCTCCAAGAAGCTCTCTGCCATCTCTCTAGGCCAGGGGCAGGTAAGGGTGAGGCAGGGAAGAAGGGAATAGGCTTGGGAGAATGGGTAATTAGTCCCCTACAACTCTATGCTCCTGTCCCCACAGGGCCCTCGGGCAGAAGCCATGATGCGTAGCTCCATAGAGAGGGGCAAGTGGGTCTTCTTTCAGAACTGCCACCTGGCACCAAGCTGGATGCCAGCCCTGGAGCGGCTCATTGAGCACATCAATCCTGACAAGGTGTGCCATGCTGCCTGTCATTGGGTCCTCTGTGAAAGGACTAACAAGCCATCAAGGACAGATGATGTTTAAATGAGATAACCTACAAGGCATGCAGCCAAGTCCTAGGCACATAGCAAGTGCTCATAACTGACATATGTACCATGATGCAACTAGATTAATATTATCAGTGGCCCCTGAGTTGCTGAGTTTCAGGGGGTTGGTGACCAGCATAGACTGGTGCCCTTGGGAGTTGCTAGGTCCTGTTCTCTTTTAATTTTTTATTTATTTGTGGGTGTGTGTGGGTGTGCCACAGCATGTGTGGAAGTTAGAGGCTAACTTGCATGGGTCAGCTCACTCCTTCGACCACATGAGTCCTGGGGATCAAACTCAGGTCATCAGGCTTGTCAGCAAGCACCTTTACCCGCTGAGTAATCTCTCTGGTCCAAAGGCCATGTTCTTAACAAGTTATCCATACATCCTACCCAGCGGAGGAGTAAGTTAAGAGGGTGTTTGAGTGCCTGGGCAGGAGGGAGCCTGAACCTGGGTCTTGGTACTCATGAAGAGTTGCGGCCATTAGGTGCACCGGGACTTCCGCCTGTGGCTCACCAGCCTGCCCAGCAACAAATTTCCAGTGTCCATCCTGCAAAATGGCTCCAAGATGACCATTGAACCACCACGTGGTATAAAGGCCAACCTGCTGAAGTCCTATAACAGCCTCAGCGATGACATCCTCCACTCCTGTCTTAAAGTGAGGCGCATTCAGAGCTCCTACCTATTTGTCCCATCCCTACCCCTTATGACCATGTCCCTTTCTCTCCTTCAGGTAGTGGAGTTCAAGTCCCTGCTGCTGTCCCTGTGCCTGTTCCATGGGAATGCACTTGAACGTCGTAAGTTTGGACCCCTGGGCTTCAACATCCCCTATGAGTTCACAGATGGAGACCTACGTATCTGCATCAGCCAGCTCAAGATGTTCCTAGATGAATATGATGACATCCCTTACAAGGTGGGCCAGAGACAGGCTGGGGGCCAGTGGCTTGGGCACCTATAGGGGCCCTCACTCACCCACCCCATAGGTCCTCAAGTACACAGCTGGAGAGATCAACTACGGTGGTCATGTCACTGATGACTGGGACCGGCGTTGTGTCACGAACATCCTAGAGGACTTCTACAACCCTAGTGTGCTCAATCCTGAGCACAGCTACAGCACCTCAGGGATCTACCACCAGATCCCATCCACCTATGACCTCAATGTGAGTTCATCCCTCAGGACTGACAGGAGGGAGCCTGCCAGAGGGGATCCTGGGGGTACTATGGATACCTTCATGTGGGGGGGGGGCATAGCCCTGCCCTCCAGGGTGCCTTTCCAATGAGAAATACATTCCACAGCAAAGGGACAGTTACATCTGGAGAGCAGGCTCTGTGGGGAGAAGGCAGGAGCTTCATCCCATCTCATGTGTGTGTCATCACCCAGTGTGATAGTGACCTATACAGGCTATATGCGGGGGTACAGTCCCTGAAGACATACTTCTGCTGGGGTTGGGGGCAGAGAACCCTAAGCTGAGGGTGGGTTGGATAGTTGCTGGTGCATGGGATTCTGGCATGAAGACGAATGTAAGGATTGAACAGCTACAGAGAGGAACAAGTAGCTGGATGACAGTAAGGGGCTAGGAAGAAATGAGGGCCACAGTACACAGCACCACTGGGGCTACTGCATTCCCAGAAACGACAGGAAGGTACACTGGGAAGGTGGGAAGGGTGATTCTGAAGGTTGAAGTACAGCAAGGCAAGGTCTTCAGTTCTGGCCCTCTTGTCTCCTAGGGCTACCTTTCCTACATCAAGGGCCTTCCACTCAATGACATGCCTGAGATCTTCGGTCTGCATGACAATGCCAACATCACCTTTGCCCAGAATGAGACTTTCGCCCTGTTCAATGCCATTCTTCAGCTGCAGCCCAAATCATCCTCTGTGGGCGGCCAGAGCCGGGAGGCGGTGGGTAGTAGCAGGGAGAAAGGGCCAAGGGTTGGCCAAGGCCAGGCTGTACCATCCTGCCTGCCCCTCTGCAAGTGGAACCCTGCACAGATGCTAAGAATGGCCAGCTCTGTCTCAACCCCATGTCTTTGTACCTGCAGATAGTAGAGGACGTGGCTGAGAACATTCTGTTGCAGTTGCCTGAGCCTGTTGACTTCCAAGAAGTGATCACCAAGTACCCTATGCTCTATGAGGAATCAATGAACACAGTGCTGGCACAAGAGGTTATTAGGTAATTTCTTGCCCACACCCCAGCCCTCAGTCAGGAGCCACTGCACTACAGAGAAATGACAACAGGAGTTACTATGAACCCGCTGTCATGCCAAGTGCTAAACTTCTCTCCTCCAATGCAGCTGTTTATTCTCATTTTATAGATGAAAATGAGACCCCAAGAAGGCTGACTGTCCCAGGGTCACATTGGCTAAGGGATAGAGCTGGGATTGTACCCAGGCTGCCTCACACAGCTCCATAGTTTGTGTTCTGTCATTGTCTAGGGTCCAGACTGAGGGGTCATCCCCAGCCTGTTGCTGATCCCTTGCCACTGGTCCCACAGGTATAACCAGCTTCTAGGGGTGATCACACAGACACTTCGTGACATGCTCAAGGCACTTAAGGGGCTGGTGGTGATGTCCTTGGAGCTGGAGCTGATGTCTACCAGCCTCTACAACAATACTGTGCCTGAGCTCTGGAATAACAAGGCCTACCCATCACTCAAGCCACTGGCTTCATGGATCATGGACCTGCTGGAGCGCCTGAAATTCTTGCAGTCCTGGATTGAAAATGGCATCCCAACTGTCTTCTGGATCAGTGGCTTCTTCTTCCCTCAGGCTTTCCTAACAGGCACCCTGCAGAACTTTGCCCGAAAGTTCCTCATCTCTATCGACACCATCTCCTTTGATTTCAAGGTAGGAACAGAGCAGGGGCCAGGCTAGGTGACAAGTGGGATGCAGCTCAGGCAGGAGGGACACTGTAGCCCTAATTATTTCAAAGGTGGAGCAAGGAAGATGAGAAGGCCCAGACTACAAGCCCCAGGGAAATTCAGAGGGGTAGGGTGTAGACTAGTGGACACCAACTATAATGGCAGGTGACAGGCAGGTAGCAGCTTTCAGGAAGTTTCTGCCTTTGAGGACTGACAGGAGGGGGCCTACCAGTTCTCAAAGTGCCACGGATTCCACCGTGGGTGTGTCTTGTGTGCCCACCACAGGTGCTGTCCAAGTCACAATCAGAAATCAAGGAAAGGCCCCCAATAGGGTGCTATATCTATGGACTGTTCTTAGAAGGTGCCCGCTGGGACCCAATAATCTTCCAGCTGACTGAGTCTCGGCCCAAAGAGCTGTATACAGAGATGGCTGTTATCTGGCTCCTCCCGATGGCCAACCGCAAGCCTGAGCACCAGGACTTCTACCTGTGCCCTATCTATAAGACTCTGACCCGTGCTGGTAAGGTAGACCAAGGCAGGAAAGTCTACACTATGTATGGATTCTGTCCAATTTAGACTAACCCAGGATAGCTGTGTCTGATGGAGGTTTGGGCCAGTCCAGAGCCCAAAGAATCAAATTAATACCCAGAGACTTATTCCTTGCCTGCTTGCCTCCCTCAGTGGATTTAGCATGCATTCTAGGAACTTATGGGCCCTACCTGCCACTGGGAGGAATCAGAAAAGAGAGGCCCAGAACAGGGATGAGTCAGTGCTGGGCCCTGTCCCCAGCGCCATATCCCTAAGCAGACCTGAGCCTTGGCCATACCTAGTCGCCAACCAGCCTGACTCTTGGGCCAGGGTCCCTCTGTCCCAAACCCAAATCTATCAAACTTGCTGCCCTTGCCCCTGCCCTGCTCTAGTGGTAACAGGGTACAAAGAATCCCCATTTCTTGCCTGCTCCAGGAACATTATCAACTACAGGCCATTCTACAAATTACATCATTGCTGTGGAGATCCCCACTTACCAGCCTCAGCGACACTGGATAAAGCGTGGTGTAGCCCTCATCTGTGCTCTGGACTACTAGACTCAAGACAACAAGGGCAGTCATTAAAGTCAAGTTTTCCACTCAGTCCAGCTGTGCTCTGGCTGCTTACATGCGGCCCCAGCAGCAGGGCCACTGTGGGGGTGAGGGGCTGCAACAGCCTCAGCAGAGACTAGTCAACAGAAGGGAAGAGGGGCAGAGGCAGCTCTGGCTTGCTGTGCTTGCCCAAATGCAAAAAGGGATGAGATATGCAGCCTCTTGGGTCCCAATGCCCCTCCAGGAAGATTATACCAGACAGTCCTAGGGGCAGCCTGGTCTCCATGACACAGAGCCCTAGCACCTATCCAGGTTCAAAGCCACCAGATCTGGTGGAAAAAAACAAAACAAAACAAATAAAACAAACCCAAGTCCCCTTAATCACCCCTACCACCAGTGTACCTTGTCCACAGCCTAGCTGAAGCCTCCCCTCAATTTAGGTCCTATATCCCAGGCCTACCACCACCTTATTTAGCCTAGAAACACATACTACCCTGCTAACACCACAGAACGGTTTCTTAGTAGAGTTTTATTTATTCACTGATCCAATATTTATAGGAGCTAGAGGGGTTAGACTGTGCTCAGCCTGACATGGCTACCACACCTGCCAGCCCACCCCACAAACCCCCACCTAGTCACTATGCAGAGATAAAGAGTCTGCTTGGGTCACCTACAAAGCCATCTGGCAGAGCGCACAGGGTGATGTTTGGGGCTGGAGGCTGAAGCAGTGCTGAGCTCACTACTCCCTTGGCAGCTCTAACTAGCTGTCTTGACCCTGCTGTTCCCCACCCTGAGTACCTTGCACAAGGCCAAGGAAACTGGCATATCAGAGAAAACTGAGTAGTGCCAGCTTCCCACAAGCAGCCCTGTCTCTGTTATCCCCAAGACAAAGGAGACATGGTAATACTGAGGGGCTAGGCAGAGGCTCCTCTGAGCCCGAGTCAGAGATTAGGAGCCCAAGGTAGGCCCAGAGCCAGGGCCACAACACTGAAGGCAAAGAGCCCCAGAGCCTTTGCTGTGACAGCATCAACAAGCCTGGCCAGAACTGGGACAGTTTGCCTGTCACTGAACAGTTCAAACACTTATCTCCACTATGGCTGTGGGACCATGTCTCACTAGGACATCCCATGCCCATTCCAGCACAGAAGCAATGTCCCTAAGTTTGGCGCTCCTCTAAGAGGAATGAAGAGTATGCCAGGCTTCTTCACAACAGGGACAGGCTAGTGGCTGGGGCTAGAGCACCAGGGCCCAGTGCCCTCTGAGGCCCCCAGTTGGGACTCTGGTGTGATACAAAGACCTGGCCCTACAAGGATGACAGCTGCTGGGAGAAAAAGCAGAGTGAGGAAACCGGCCATGTTAATACAGTGGCAAGACAGGTTGGAGCCCCCAAAATAAACCTCTCTGAAAGGTAAAATATATCCTGCTGCCCAGGCAGCAGGGCCAGGTCCTACCACTCCACGGCCAGCTGTGGAAGCCACAGCACCCTCCAACTCCAGCTGCTGAGTCCTGGGCCCTATGGGGCTGACTTGTCCCCTGCCAGGCTGCAGAACATAATGCCAGAAATATGGCTCATTCCCATCCCAGGACCTAGGCTCTGGCTAGAACTATTCAGTAATACTGGGAAAAGAGAAGTGGGGCAGGAAGGGGCCCTAGTAAGGGCCTTTCGGCAAGAGCAGGCTGCAGAATCAGGGCCAGCAGTCCTCACTGACGCTTGGCCTTATAGGGGCGTGAGCGTTTCCGCCGGTCAGGCTTCCGCTGCTTGTGAAGCCGGCCAATGCTGACCCCCTGGCGCCGCCGCACGGAGATATTCTGCTCCACTAGGTTGGCCAGCATGCCTGTGAAAGGAAGAAACTCTTCAGCAGGTGACTGGTTCCCAGGCTCAGGCCAGGAGCTGAGGCTCTCACAGCCCTCCCTGTAACTCAGTCTGTTCAAGTCTCAGGAAAATTCTGAGGGAAGGGAACTAGAAGGACATGACCCTCAGAGGGCAGGTCAATTAAGATGCAGTGGGAGTCCCCTTACCTTCCTGAGCTAGCATGGAGATGAAGGTACAGATAAACTCGTCATAGTTGTGGGTTCTTCTCTGGTCATCAATCTATGGGAGAAAGAGTACAAGCAAGAGCTTCACAGGCCATCTTCTCAGAGTAACTAACTTTGGGAAAGGGCAAGAACAGACAGTAGAAAGATCACCCACTTTGAATTTCTTCCTTTTCTCCACTTCCTCCTTGAGACAAGCTTCATAGTTTGCAATCTCAGCCTCCACACACTTTAGCAGTGCCAGCAGCTCCTGCCAGAAGCCAACATGGTATCTGAGGGGTCTGGCTGGTACCAAAGCTCTACTACCATGAGGCAGCTAAAAGCAAGGGTGAGCAGCCAGAATCCATGAGGCCTAATGAGGCCACCCAACCCAGAACAGCTTCCAGACACCTATCTCCCACAACCAATTTTCACACCAAAATTCTAATCAAGAACTCAGCACCTGGGAAATTGTGGCCCAAACCTCTCCCTCGGCAAGGAAAGTAAAGGCACAACAGAGGCTTACCTTAGGTGAGTACTTCTCCCCACTCAAGGGCTCACTGTGCCTGCTCAGCCCAGTCTTCTCTCTGCTGTCTGTGCCTTCTACTACCTCCTTCTCCTCTGAACTGCTGGATCCCTGGTTGCCTTGGCTTGGTCTGATGGAAGGTGAAGAACCCTTCCCACCCTCTGGGAGAGGGCATAAAAAGATGCATCTGAGTATAAGATACTTTGTAGTCACCCAGTCACTTCCCTCCTCCTTCCTGGGTGTGCCCCAAGGCCCACCTGTGAGTGCCAGGGGACTCAGTACACCATCTTCAGCAAGGTGCAGCAGGCCTGTGCTGATGACAGGACCCAGGTCACGGACAGCACGGTTGTAGCGTATGCAGTCAACACGCAGCAGGCTGTCATCTTCTCCAAAAAGCACCTTAGAGATGTGGGAGGTGACAGGGCTAGAGGGCCGTGTTGGGTTGGCTGAACGAATGGGCGAGCGCAGAGGTGAGTTGAAAGCACTGCCGATCTCGGAGGCTGTGTCTGTGCTCTCATTGCTAGGAGTGGGTGAGGGCTGTGAGTGTGCAGGCACAGCCACAGCTGGACTCCCAGCCCCACTGCTAGTCTTGATGGACAGAGGAACTGAGAGGTCTTTCTGAGACTCCTGAAGCTTCTCAGCCAAGACATTGATGGTGTTGGGTTGCAGTACTGACAGCTGTCCATCTGAAGAACTGCTCAAAGATCCTGGTTTCCCTGTCCCCTTCCGCTTATATCTGTGGGGTCCGAGAACAGGTAGAGAGAATGGGTCAGATGACCACACCCGGCAGTGTCCAGAATAGCTTGAACATATGCCACTTTCCCCCAGGCCAATCTGGAAACTCCTTACACTTGATCCAAGCAGCCTGACCCAGCGATGGCATCCTAAATGCCACACAGTGCAGAACAGGTGGCCACAAAGGACTTCCTCTATTCTAGCTGCCTCACTTCTGATCTTCCAATGCTATATCCTCCAACAAACTGCCATAACAAATGCCAAATCTCCATCCCTCCAAACTCCTCTCCTCCTACCTGAGGACCAGCTGAAAGATCACCTCAATGGGACATGTCTTGATATACTAAGATGCATACTTTCCCCTAAACCCACCAAAATTTTCTTGAGGATTAGGGTTAGCCCCTCATGCCAATCTCCCCCAAGGGCCCTGCGTCCTGTCAGTACCCAGTGTTCTCTGTGGAAAAGCCTTCTCAGATATGGGATGTGATGCTCAGAACAGGGTCTGAGACACCCAGAACCTGCTGCTAGCTGTACAGGGTCAGGACCAACCTGATGGCAGAGCTGGTGTTCTGCACGTCATCCTCATCATCCTCATAGTCATCTTCATCATCTGAGTACTGCTGGGGTGGACGAACTGGAACTCGACTGCGGCCCATACCTGCCGCCAAGTCTTCCTCCTCCTAGGACAAAGACAAGGAGGGACTGCTCATCCAAAATAGGCATGGCATCACAACCAGGCAGAAAGGTAACTTGGTTCTCCAGGCTGAGTCCACTAAGCAACTCCAAGTTCTCCCTTTGGCTCCCAGGGAGGCTGCTATCCACTGATAGTACAGAATGTTTCTAAGAAAAAGAGTAGTCTGCCACAGGCTTTTGTATTACGAATAGAATCCATCCTATACAGTGGTAGCAAAGAGTATGCCCAAATGTGGAGCCCACAAATTGGATTTAAAGCCAGAGGAGTCATGCTATTGTGTTATTGTGGGGTCTCCAAGTATTAGAGGAGCCTAGCCATCCAGGCCAAAGCAGAGGGTAAACACCAAGGAACCACACAGAGAAACTACTATTGTGGCCACTCAGAAAATCTTAAGAGGAAATCTTGCCAGGGCACTCCCAGCTTACCTGCATAGGGGACTTGGCATAGTTGTGATTGTCTAGAAAGGCTGGCAGCCGCTGCACAATGGGGGTAGGGGTAGGGGGAACCCCATTGAGGCTGCTCCCTGGAGGCTTTACCACCAGCTTGGGTTTGCTGGGAGGGCTGTGGGTAGCAGCTTGTAGGCACGAACCAGCCAACTCATCTGCACCATCTGAGACAGGGCAAAGAGTATAGGGAGGACATTCAGTTAGACCCTCAAAAAAGACCCACAGTCTCCCTGATCTTGTGACAGCTGTTTCCCTCCCTTTTCAGAGAACAGTCAGCAGACATGATGGGAGACAGTAAGCTTTATGTCATGGTCCAACAGTGAGACTGAAAAAACAAGATAGGAGAAAAAAAGAAAACCCAAGGCAATGAGGAGGCTTATAGAGGAAACAACAAAGTACACGACAGGGCTCAGGGGCTGGGGTAATGACAGTCCTTTACAGGTGGCTTCTGGAAAAGCCCACTCTCCCTCTGTGTTTTGAGGGGAAAAGCTACAGGCATGGGCTTTCAGGACTCACACAGGAGCCTCTGCCCCACTGCCCAAGTACCTTCTTAAACTGCTTTGGCCTCCCATGTCAAGCTATGCAGAATGGCTAAAGCCCACGAGAGGCCTCAAGTCCTTCCAGTACCTGTATGGGTGCCCTCAGAGGCCGCAGAGGCCCTGCCTGCCTCCAGCATGAGGGGGGACTTGCCGCTGGCTGGCTTGGTCTCCTCAGGTAGCTGTGACTCTTGAGACTTGTGGGTCTGAATCAGCTCTGGCTGTGTTACTCTAATCAGCTGAAAACAGAACTCAAAGCTCAGAGGAAAAAGGGTAGAACCAAGCTTCCACTTCAGACAGCTAAGGGCCTTAGCCCTACCCATTCATTTATTTACTAGGCCAAGCCACAACCTCCTTTAAAAACTGTTCTCCTCTCATCCCAAGCTCCACCATCCCCGCAAAAGAATCAAAGGAAAGAAATAGTTAGCTGAAGTCTAGATCCAGAAGAGGCTGTGATTTGGGAATGAGAGATCAATACTGCAGTGTAGGAGAGACAGGGAAGGTTGAGGTGCGCATGGCCAGGCAGGAAACTCACTTACCTGCTGCAGGGCCTCCAGGACTGTTTGTCGGTTCACCTTCAGTACATGAAGCCTGGCCTCATACTTGATCCTGCGGTCAGGTACCACTGCCATCAGGTTGAAGCGTATGTCATGGTAGGGCTCCCTGCAGTCACAGCACAGCCATGAGAGCAGCTCCTACCCCAACCCTGCCACAGTTAAGGCAGCTATCTTGGAAGGGCTTCCCACAGTCACATCAGCAGCTATAGGTATAGGGCCCACCCCAACAGGCAGGTAGCCACACACACCAGAAACCTAAGCTATATCTTCCCAAGAACTGTGTGAGGGGCACCTGTGCCACCCAGGCCTCCATCAAGGCTTGCCCCTCCTCAGCCCAGCCCAGTCCAGAGTAGACTACAGGCAGCCTAGGCAGGAAAGGTAAGGATCTGGGAGCCTAAGACCTAAGCCTGATCCTGCTAGATTCACCATGTGGCCTTGTAATCTACAGAACATCTGGCATTTCTGTCTCTCTCAAAAGAAGGAACAGGGCATACTAAGGACCCTTACCCTGCAGTGGCAAGGCCGATACGCTCCATGATGACCCGTCGGGCTTTATCTGTCCACTCCTCATCCTCCCCCCAGGGCCCTAAGGGAGACCAAGATAAGGGGGGGGGGGGGGCAGGCCAGGGATGAGAAGGAAAGCAAAAAAGTGTGGCTGAGCCAGGGACTCTCAAGTTGGTCAGGTAATGCAGTACAAGGTGAAATCATGACCAGAGTTAGATATCCTCAGTAACCATCCCATTCCATGCCACTGAGTCTCAAGCACCTAAGGGCCCTGAGGTCCAGATCCCAGGAGGAAGCAGAGAAACCCCAACAGGACCCTCCCCAGGGTGCCTACCATGGTCAATAGGGTAGACTTTCAGCCCATCCAACTCAAAGAGCCGGCCTGTGATAGGCACATAGCTGACAAAGTGGAATGCCTCCATAGTACGCACTGCACTGAGGCCATTCTGCTTCTCCGGGAGGTGGCGTGGCTCTGGCCTGGGAAAGGACAAAGTCAGAATCCAATAAAAGATAGTCTCCACCACCCTTCCCCCAAATCAGCAACCACAGTTCCCACATACCTGGCATGGCTATTATGTGCTTTGGCCAGCTCGGGGGCATTGCCAATTGCATATCCTTTGCTCTAAGAAGAAAATAAGGCTACAATAAGAACAGCTTCTTAGGTGGACCTCTATGTAGAAACAGAGTTCCAGAGAGCAAGCCTAGAGGCATCCCAGGAATCTCAAGCAGCACATATGAACTTTCCTAAAAGGCTAGTACTGGCAGAAGACAGCACTGGAGCCCCACAAAAGACGGGCATACTGGCTTTGCACAGTATCAGTGGCTACTGGGAAACAACAAAGCCTGATAAGAGAAAGTCCCAAAAGAAAAGATTCTGATATGGTATGACTTAACGTCCTTCTCTAGGGCTATCATTTCCTTTTCTAACACTTGAGCCTAAAACCAACTGCCTTCTACATGCCATTTGAGAAAGGAATGGCCTGTGGTGGCATTACCAGTAGCCCTGAGGATCATATTTTCCCAACCAGCTGTGAGCCATGACTTAAGACACTACAATATACCTCTGGGCTGAAGCCTTTGGTAAAATCCTTCATGCGACTCAGGGTGGGCCCCAGGTCCACGTTGCTGCAGTTCAGGAGCACGCTCAGCAAGGCATGAGTGGCACAAGAGTTGGGAATCAGCTATAAAAACAGAAATAATGACCCATATACAGCACTCTCTGCCCCAAGCTCCTCCAAGCTCCCCCAAGCCCTTATTCACTGAGAATGTGGATTGAAACAAGATGTTAACAATCATCATCAATTTCCTTCATCTTGTCCAGTGTTGGTTCATTTAACTTGCACCACTAATACCAAGTGTAGAGGGGCATGGAGAACATACTGAGACACCACCCTATTCTAAGATGTTCCCTTTATGAAAAGGGGGTTTCTGTCGGCATCACCCTTGGTGGCATCACCTCTAGCTCCTCTTCCTGCTTTCCCCACTTTCACTTTCCAAGCAAAAATAAAAACAAAACAAACAAACAAACAAAATCCCAATAGCATCCCACCCACTAAACAAGCACAGAACTTAGCAAACCTGGTGGGCAAAGAACATGTTATTCACTATATCATCATCAATCACAGATGTATCATCCACCAACGTAGAAACCTTGCGGCGGGACCTGCGTTCTTCGATCCATTTGAACAGGAAGATGAATCCATATACAGGCCTGGAGAATTAAGGGGCAGGAGACAATCAGCATCTCTCTCTCTCTCTCTCCTCCTAGTCCTTTGCACTGTATAGTCCCTGGAATGCTCTTGCCCTGATCCCCTGACTCCTCCCAATACTGTATCCAACATGACTCTGAGCCCCCGACACCCCAGAGGCCTATCACAGGCAGTCAAGTGTGAGCTAGATGCTCCAGAAATGCACCCAGTCTCATTACCAAGTCTAGATAAGGGAAGGAAATCTAGAATCAATGGCCCATGATGGAGCAAGACAGGAACGCAGCAAAAGGCAAAAAAAAAAAAAAAACTCTGCCTGATAAGGAATGTGCGCTAACTCTCACTTGTGGACCTCAGCACCAGAGCCACAATGAAGCCAAGGAAGCACGTGCACATCTAAAACAGTGCCTCCTTTTCTTAGAAAATGAAAGCGGACTTCTTGGTCCAGTATGGTAGCAGTTTCTCTACACCCCTCTATACTACAGATCACCAGGACAAGAACCTGAGTTTAGCTAGGTACCTGAAAGAGGCTTTTGTTACACCAACCAATCAATACAGAACCACCTCTGTGTGGGGATTAAAGGCACAGCACACAAGGTCATGCAATTAATAGACTGCAAAGTTGCAGAAGGCACTGCTGCAAAACCAGAAAACATAGCTACAGTGTACCCCAAAAATGGTTAGAATTGAAAGGTGAAGACGGTCCGGCGAGGGGGGAGCCTCATTTCGGACCGCAGCCAGGAGGGCTGATTCCTTATGTTACATTTTACAACTGGTGTTTTCTAACACAGCCTCCTCTGAGGCTACACGCCGCCGCCCTCTTCCAGCCCTGGGGCGAGCCACTCACCCCTGGCATTTGCTCTGAAGGTCATAGATCTCCTCCACTTGCACCCCTTTGACACCTGCGAGCAAGAAAGGAGAGGGGTCGGGAAGGGCGGCCCCCAGGCTCTGCAACGAGAGTGCAGGGACCGCCCCCCGCCAAAGCCTGGGTCCGGCGGTCAGGGGCCGCTCTTACCGAAATCTTCCACCAAGAGGGTGAAGAGGCCTGGGTGGGGCGACAAGAGGAGGAGGGATAATCAGCAGATGCGTCCGGGACCCCTCCGGCCTCCCCAGCCCCCGGCCCACCGCGACCCCTCCGTACCCGGGTCGCTCTCCAGCTCCAGCCAGCCCTTATTCATCTTCCCGCGGGGCGGCCCTCAGCGCCATGTCCAGGCCCTGCCACCCCGCGCAGCCCCCGCTGGGAGCCCCTCACCGCCCTCGGGGCCCCTCAGCAGCACACAGACAACGGGCCACGCCGCATCACCAGCCTGCGCCGGTAGCATGACGTCACCCGTGCGCGACGGCCCCTCCCCTGGGCTCGCCTTCCGCTCGCGGGACTGCTGAGGCGGGCGCGCGCTTGGAGGGTGCGGGCGCGCGCTTGGGGTGCGGGCGCGCGCTTGGGGTGCGGGCGCGCGCTTGGAGGGGCCGACACACGTGCGCATGGCGGCTCGGGCGCGCGCTGGAAGGTCTGCAGCCACGCGCTTGAGGGGATCGGCGCGCGTGCGCAGGAGGCGGCTCGGGCGCGCGGCCGTTAGCGGTCCTCTGGACAAATGCCTGCCAAGCTACGCTCTGGGTGGACCACAATCCACGTGGCCCAGTCCGCGTGTGCGCGCTCGCCGCCTTGGACGGCGGAATCACCGTGCGCTGCGGCCGCCCGGAAAGTAGGTACCACGGCCTGAGACAACAAATAAAGCTCCGGGACAGCGGCGCCCTTGGCGACGGTGGGGTGGGCGGCCTGGGCTGGGAGGGGCCACCGCGGCCACCTGCAGCTCGGCCCACACCGGCTGCCCGAGAGGCGGGACCGAGCCTGGCCCGGCGTCCGCGGAATGCCCCTTGAGCCCCTCTGCCGGCAGTTGCAGCCGGGGACGGTTGTGGCCACACCCACACGTATTTTCCTAATAAACCGTTCTGGCGGCGGCGGCGGTGGGGCCGGACACGTTAATATATTTTAATTTTCTCAGCTTGCGTTTTCCCAACACTTTTATCCAGTGAAACAACTTAGCGTTTCGAGGGAACGTCCGCCGGGTTAGAAAGTCACGGACTGAGCAGCTTGCATTTGCCACGTCCCTCCTCACGTTTTGAAGATTGTCCCGTCTTATAACTGCCAGTGTGCACAGAACCCTTACTCAAGGAACGTCGTGGTCCAGCGATGCAAAAACTTGAAGTTTCAAGGTTTATTTCTATTCTAAAACGAACGGTCGGGCTAGCTGCAACAGCTAGAAAGTAGTTAACAGTAGATCCCCTAGGGGGGAAATGGCAAAGTTTGCACCAACATCTTTCTCCAACCTCTCCACATTGGTTAGTTAAGAAGGCAAATGGATATGTCGACTTATGCAAATGTCAAGTCTCCTGGGTTGCCAGAGGCTAACCTTGGGGTTTGGGGGTGGGGTGGTGGAAACAGAATCTGTTGCCCAGGCTGACCTGGAACTCACTATGTAAACCAGGTTGGCCTGGATCTCTTCTGGAGTACTGGAATTAAAGGCAGGCATCACCTCACCACGCTAGAAATTAATTTTGGCGGCCTGTAGTTAAATTTATGTAGACTAGTTGAAAGTCCTTGAAAAGATTCATGATCCCAGCCTTGATCTGAGACTGGGTACCCGAGTGTATGTCTCTAGAATGACCTAATTCAAATGCTACCCCCTCTCCTGACTCCTTCCTTCACCAGTGGGTTTGAATTTTATTTTTTCCCTCTTCTCATTCACTTTTGGAGACTTATCAATGACCAGTGAAAACTGGGTAACTTTACTTATATTGTTAGTGGAAGGAATGGCATTTTACTCAGTTCCAGTCTAAACAAAGGATGAGTTAGGCCTCCTCAGCCTGGTAAAAAAGGGTAGGAGCTGAGGGGGTGATTTTCAGTGTTATTTCTTCCCTCTCACTAGAGGGAATTGTCAGCCAAATCTCTCAGACTCCTTTTGCTAGGAAAGTTACCTTGAAGAGGTACCTACTTCAAGTGGGGTAGAACAGACACCCACACTTGAGTATAAAGGTGCCTGTTTTTCCTGAGTGTTGTCCCATGCACCTGGTATACAAAAACCAAAGAACCATTTAACTAGGTCCTGCAGTGGTTTCAAAGTCTTAACACTGCTATATGGTAACATAACAAAAGAATTAATGCTGGCCTCTCTTAGCTTCAGATCTCACCTAGTGTCACTGATCGTGGCCAAAAAGTTTACCTCTCTGTGCCTTGGTCTCCTCAACTTGAAAACGGAGGTAATTATTGTACCTGGGGGTTAACTTTGTGAGTTAAGTGCCTTGAACAGTTCTTGGCACAATTTAATCATTGGCTATTACTAGCATTGATACTAGATACATTCCCTTTTATCCTATCATATGAGTTGAGCAGTGAAGTTCAGTGTTGTCTTGACTTTATGGAATTTGATAACCAAATGTAGAATCAAATCACTGACCTACCTTGTTTATATTTATAGCTGGAAGAGCCTGTGTTGTCTTTATAATAGTGCAGAAGAATTATAGATAGGAGGGAGAGACAGAAGCAAATGAAGACCATAAAAGAAAAGAAGAAACACCCACGATTGAGGTATAAAATAGGTGACATGAATGAACTGGGAGAAGCTGTACAGTGGCCAGGGATACATGCTGCACTTTTGCTCCCTTTGGCATGTTCTCGGGACTAGGGTTAGGGTCAAACACAGAGGTCTGTGCCTTTCCTGCCTTTCCAGTGCTGTTCCAGTGGCATAGCGGCAACTGTGGAACTTTACTTAAATTGCTATCATGTCTCTGCCTCTTGATAACTGTGACCTGGGACAAATTGTTTATGCCTCAATTTTCTTATCTGGAAAATGTTCATGAAAATAGTACTCACTTTTCAGAATATTTTGTAGATTTATTGAGCTACTTTAGGTTTGTTGAGCTACTTCATAGTAAGATGCCAGGAATAGTGCCTAGCACTGGGAAGTCATCAACTTGTCACTTTAGTGTGCTTTGGAAGGTTGGCAGAAGAAAATGAGAGGGGACTCCTGCATTCCTTCAACCCAGGCAGCATTGGTGCTGAGAACAGAAAATAGTCCTACCCTCAAATAATTTAGTGGGTATATTTTATACTTGAAAAATGAAGTATGAAAAGCCTTTAGAGATTTTGGTCCTTCATCACATGTACAAATGGCATTTTAAGGGTCATAAAATGATTGCCAATAGTGTCCCCAAAGACTGTTTTATACTTCTTTTTTCCCTGATATAGGAAATCTGCCAGGACTAAGAAGGTAACCCAGAAGAAGCGATCTTCAAGGCCTGGTAAGGTTGCATTCACCCGCCCTCTCCAGCCATTAACAAAGAAGACCACCCATGTGGGGAAGTAAAACTTGGTTCTCTGTTAACCCTACTTCCTTCTCGGAATTGTAATCTATAACATTAAGATCCTAGAGATTTCGGTGTCAGCCAGGCATGGTGGTGTATGCCTTTCATCCTAGCACTCAGGAAGGCAGAGGCAGATCTCTCTGAGATTGAAGCCAGCCTGTTCTACATAGTGAGTTCTAAGCCAGCTGGGGACTACAGAGAGACCCTGTCTTAAAAAAAAAAAAAAAAAAAAAAAATCAGTGTTTACCAATTTAAATTTTCATGTCTGAAATTTAAGAAAGAAAGCCAGTTGAGACGAAAAAATGTTATCAAGGCCTGATACCCAGTAAGACCTGACCTTCATCCTTCCTGCAGTGATCCTCTTCCCAGTAAAGATGCTTCCTGATAAGTCAGAATATTTCGATTTTTTTTTTTTTTTAACTTTAAGGTCACGCAAAAGTGATATGCATTCAATAGAAACCATACTTCAAGTTTTGCATTTTGATCTTTTCCCAACATTACAGTGTAATGCAGTGCAGTATTCTCTTAAAGCACCGGGCAGTGGCAGTGATGCACAACACCTAGTAAGCCACGGTGATGAGAGGAAACAACCAACTGTCTGCAGTCTATTGTGTTGCTAAGCTATGATGTTTGATAGGTTGCATGCATTTCCAACTTAGGATATTTTCACTTTATGAAGGGTTTATCTAGATATAACCTCTGTGTAAGTCAAGGAGTCTCTATCCTCCTTCCTATTCTTAGATGGTGTAGTCCCACTCTTCAAATCTAGAGCCAAGCCTTTACCTCAATGTTCACTCTTCCAGTTTGCCTGCTATGCCTTCAGGAACCTGGTGATCCTGAAAAACTAGGAGAATTTCTTCAGAAAGACAATCTTTGTGTACACTATTTCTGTCTTGTGAGTATAAGGCCTCTTTTGCTTTGAATGTCTTAGGGCTTTTACTATATAGACTGTTTTTGCACCTAGCCTCAAATGTATAGTTCTGTTTGGTTTTCTTTATTGTTTTTATTTTATAAAATTGATTTTAAAATATATGACATGATATAAAATCCTGACAGTATAAAGCATGAGCTATTGAAAGGCCTCTTCCTGAGGTGGGAGAGGTGGCTCCATGGTTAATCAGGGCCAGCCTGGTCTATATAGTGAATTCCACGCCAGCTGGGGCTGTTGGACTACCAGCACCCAGGTGAGACATTTCACAACCACTTGTAAATCCAACTCCAGGGGATCCTCTGCTGGACTGAACTTCTGTGCACAGACACACACATATATACAATTAAAAGTAAAATAACTTTTTTTTTTTGGTCTTTTTTGAGACAGGGCCTCTCTGTAGCCCCAGCTGTCCTGGAACTCACTATGTAGACCGGGCTGGCCTTGAACTCACAGAGATCCGCCTGCTGAGTGCTGGGATTAAAGGCGTGTGCCACCACACCCAGCAAAAGTAAAATAACTTTTAAAAAAACCTCTTCCCAGGGCTGGAGAGATGGCTCAGCTGTTAAGGGCACTTGCTGCTCTTATAGAGAACCCAGATTCAATTCCCAACACCCCCATGACAGCTAGCATCCATCCTTAACTCTAGTTTCAGGGGATTCAGTGCCCTCTTCTGGCCTCTGCAGATACCAGATACACATATAGTGCACTTACATACATGCAGGCAAAACACTCATACACATAAAAATAAATAAAATCTTTAAAAAAAAAGTTTATTATTTTTATGTGTATGAGTGTATTGCCTGCACATATGTGAGTGCACCCATGTCGGGCAATGCCTCAGAGGTCAGAAGAGGGCTTCGGATTCCCCTGGAACTGGAGTTAAGGATGATTTGTAGCCGCCATGTGGGTGCTGGGACTCGAACCTGGGTCCTCTGCAAGAGCAGTCAATGCTCTTAACCGCTGAGCCATCTCTCCAGCCCCCAAAATAAAAATCTTAAAAAAAAAAAAAAGCGGGTCTTCCCAAAACTGTATTCCTTCTTTTTTCTCCCTCTCCTCTCAGAAACAAATGCCCTTGGCATTGACAGATATGCTTTTTGTTTGTTTGTTTTGTTTTGTTTTGTTTTGTTTGTCTTTTTGAGACAGGGTCTCCCTGTAGCCCCAGTTGTCCCGGAACTCACTATGTAGACCAGGCTGGCCTCAAACTCACAAAGATCCTCCTGCCTCTGCCTCCCAAGTGCTGGGATTAAAGGCGTGCACCACAACACCCAGCAGATATGCTTTTTTATATTCAATAAACTGAGCCAATTTTAAGTACATAATTTGATGCATTTTGAAAAATTGTATAAACCCATGTAATCACCATCTGAATGAAAATAAGATTTCGGTCATCTAAGAAAATTAGCCTCAGCCGGGTGTAGTGGTATATGTCTTTAATCCCAGCACTTGGGAGGCAGAGGCAGGTGAATCTCTGTGAGTTTGAAGCCAGCCTAGTCTACATAGATAGTTCCAGGCCAGCTGAGGCTACAGGGAAACCCTGTCTCAAAAAGGCCAAAAAAAGAAAGGAAAAAAAAAAGAAAAGAAAATTAATCTTTTAGTCAATACCACCAGAGACTGTCACTGTTAGGATCAGTAGACTATATTTGCATATTATTTTACTTCATATAAATTGAACCATGCAGTTTATATTCCTTCCTATCTGACTTTTCCCCCAACACAGTGTCTCAGACAGTCATTCATGTTCTTGCATGGATCTCTACTGTACCAGATAGCTTTAGTGTCAACTTGACACACTTGAGTTGGGGGAGCAAGCCAGTAAGCAGTGATCCTCCATGGCCTGCGCTCCAGCTCCTGACTCCATGTTCCTGCCCTGAGTTCCTACCTTGGGCTCCCTGATAAACTGTGACCTGGGAGATGTAAGACAAACCCTTTCCTCCCCAAGTTGGTAGTGGTCAGAGTGTTTTGTCACAGCAATGGAGAAACAAACTAGGACACCTACCTTGTTTCTTTATTACCTAGAAGTATTCTGTTGCATGAACATGTTAAGGTTGTCTCTTCACCAGTTGGTGGACATTTGAATTGTTTCCATTTTGTGGACTATTGTGAATAAAGCTGCTAAGAGCATTCATGTGCAAATTTTTTGTAATACTCACTTTGACTACTTTTGGGCCTAGGAGTGGAATTATTGGTTGCATGTTGCATGCTAAGTAGATATTTATGTGAAGTTGCCGAGTCATTTTTCCAAAGTAGTTGTACCAGTTTGCACTCCCATTAGCAACGTATGAGAGAGTTCTGGCTGTACGATTTTCTTGTCAAGAGTTGATATCATCAGTCTTTTGAATTTCCGTCATCCTACTGGACGTTATTGGTATCTTATTGTGGTTTTAATTTGCGCTTCTCTGAGACTGAAGATGCTGAAGACATGGAGGATTTCTTTTGAATCTGTTCATTTTTTAAAGCTTGCTTATTTTGTCTTGCTAGATTGTGAGAATTGTTTATATATTTTGGATACAAATTCTTTTTCAGATAAATATATATGTTATCCTTAATGGTATCTTTTGAAAAACAAAATTTTAATTCTGATGATGTTGTAATTTACCTTTTTTGTCTTATATGGTAAGCACTTTTTGTATGTCCCAAAGTAATACTTTAAGACCATTTGCCTATTTCATTACCTAGGTGTCTTTATTAAAATCAACTAGCTATACATATGTGTGTGTGTGTGTGTGTGTGTGTAAATATGGATAATCTATTTATGTCATTGCCCTATGTGTGTCTATTCATACACCAGCACTCCACTGTCTTATTGTGGACTTACAGTGTCTTAAAATTAAGTATGGCAAATCTTAACCATCTTTTCCAAGATTGTTTTGGGTATCAGTTCCTTTCTTTTTCTCTATAAATTCTTTCTTAAACATCAATTTTTTATTTTTTTAAGTTTTTTTTTAGAATTTTTACTGAATTATTGCGATTTCCAGACAATATAATTTGATGACATTTATATCCCCTCTCCCATCCACTCCTCCCTATGTTCCCCGCCCCCTGACACACACACATACATAATTCAATGTACTCTCTCTGGGTAATAAAGTCTATAGAGTCTAACTTGAATCCCCAAATGTTCTCCAGCGTGGGCTCATCCACTTGAGCTGGCATAGGACCTGTACATGCTGTCACCATTGCTGTGAGTTCATATGAGTAACTGGCCAGCTGTCTGGAGAACTCTGCCCCCTCCCCCGCCATGCTCATCCACCACCTCTGGCTCTTACAATCTTTCTCCTCTGCAATGATTCCCAAGTCCTGACTCCAGAAGAGGCATCCTTCCCAGAGATCAGTGCTCTGCAGCCCCTTCCTCCCCACACATTAGAAAGCCATAAGTTTCTGTGTCAATTACCATCTGCTGCATAAGGAAACTTCTCTGGTGAGAGTTGAAAGATGCATTAATCTTTAACAGTGGGTGAGCACCTGACCCAGCACAGTTCATTCTGATCATCCCTCCTGGGACTGGGAGTTCATATTATTATGAGGGTACCACAGTTACATTTCACAGGAGGGGCCATAGTTCCAGATCACAGGTGGGGAACCATAGCTCCAGCTTATAGGAGGGAAACCACAGCTCCAGTTCACAGGAGAGGACCACAGCTTCAGCTCACAGGAGGAGAACCACAACTCCAGCTCATAGGAGAGGATCAGGATTTCAGCCCACAGGAGAGGAACACAGCTCCAGCTCACAGGACGGGACCACTGCACCAGCTCACAGGAGGGGACCACTGCTCCAGCTCTCAGGAGGGGACCACAGCTCCAGCTCACAGGAGGGGACCACTGCTTCAGCTCACAGGAGGGGACCACTGCTCCAGCTCTCAAGAGGGGACCACAGAACCAGCACACAGGAGGGAACCATAGCTCCAGTTCATAGGAGGGGTCCACAGCTCCAGCTCACAGGAGGGGAATACAGCTTTAGCTCACAGGAGAGGAATCACAGCTCCTATGGAAAAGGTCCATTACTCCAGCTCATGGGAGGGATCACAGATCCAGCCCACAAGAGAGGACCACAGCTCCAGCTTGCAGGAAGAGCCACCATTCCAGCTCACAGGAGGACCACGGCTCCAGCTCTCAGGATAGGACACTCCCGATCACAGAAGAGGACCATAGCTCGAGCTAATGGGAAGGGACTGTGACTTCAGCTCACAGGAGAGGACCGTAGTTCTAGTTCTCTTTCTTAAGTTCTCAGACTCTAAAACAGTGTTTCTCCCTGCATGTACGTAAGTACACTCATGTCCTGCAGTGCCCACTGTGGTCAGAAAAGGGCATCAGATCCCCCGGAACATAGCTGCTTCATTTGATTGGCTCAAAACCTTGCTCCTCTGTTAAAATCATTCAGATATAATCCTCTGGATAGAGGGGATAGACCCAAGGTGGCCGGGCTCCTGGGTTCTGCTCCTTCCCACCTCGTAGGTCCCCACTCATTTCTCGGCTGCTGAGCAGAGCACTGGAGAAGCCCAAGAAGGCCCCCAGTCACTCAAGTCGTTCCAGCATGAGCAGTAGCAGCAACCGCTGCTGTCATTATCCAGATGGCTGTCGACTTGTGAGATCCTTGAGGAACCATGCTATAAATGCACAGGGCAAAGTTCTCTTCAAGATTCTTCTCCAACAACCCTCCATCTTTGGCAGCATAGGCCTCCTCAATCATCCGTAGCTTCAACTTGGTCATGATCACATTGGATTCTTGTCATAATTCTGACTTGAGGCTCCCTCGGTCCATGGCAGCAGTTGAATGCTTGTGCATTTTGGTCAGCTGGGCCTGGGGTGGACTGGCTCCCTGCCGCAGGGGCTTCTCCTTCAAGTGCTGCTCTAGCTTCAGCTCCCCAGGGAGAAGATCAGCCATGTCATCTCTTGTCGATGAGCTTGGTTGACAGATGCTTGAAGAGCTTGGGAGTCCACTCTTGCTGGCACTCAGGCAGCAGCACTCGATCTCCATCTCCATCTTCAGCCCTGTGCCTGCCTTCCTGGCTGCCATGGTGGCCTGGCAGGAAGCTGGGCTGGGGAGGCAGCGACCCGGGCCTCTCCCACCCATCGTTGGGCAAGTTTATTTTTATTTTATGTGTATAAGTGTTTTGCCTGCATGTAAATAAATGCACTCGTGTTGTACAATTCCCATGGAGGCCAGAAGAGGGCGTCAGAGCCCCTGAAGCTTGAGTTATGGATGGTCATTAGCTGCCATATAGGTGCTGGGAACTGAGCCCAGGTCCTCTGCAAGAGCAGCCAGTACTCTTAACTGCTGAGCCATCTCTCCAGCCCTCGATTTTTTTCTTTATTTTCTTTTTCTTTCTTTTTTTGAGGCTGGTCTCCCTGTAACCCCAGCTGGCCTGGAGCTCTCTATGGAGACCAGACTGGCCTTGAACTCAGAGATCTGCCTGCCTCTTTCTTCTGAGTGCTGGGATTAAAGGTGCATGCCACCGTGCCTGGACTCGATTTTCCTTTTTATAAAGAACGTACTAGGACTGTAATTGAGGCTGCATTGAATCTGGGAAGCACTGACAAATAATATTGAATCCATAGGTATGGCATATATCCATTTATTTGAATTGTAAGTTTTCTTGGTAATGTTTTTGTGAAAGAATGGTTTTAGGGAAAGAGTATTGCACATCTTTTGTTAAATGTTTTCCTTAGTATTTCTTGTAAATGGTATTTTTAAATTTCATTTTCAAATTTGTTGCTGGAATATAGAAATGCAATTATTTTGTATGTTGGCTTTGTACCCTATAATTTTGTTAACTTCACTTACTAGTTCAGCTATTGTGTTTCTTTGTGTACTTGGGATTCTCTGATTCGCTGTGTCTATAGTCATGTCATATGTGAATAAAGACAGTTCTACTTTTTCAAATTTTGTCTTTTTTTTTTTTTTTTTTCTGAGATAGGGTCTTATGTAGCCCAGGCTGGCTTTGAGCTCATTTTGTAGTTAAGGATGATCTTGAACTGATTTTTTCTTATGTGTGTGTAGAGGGGGATGGATAGATGATAGATAGATAGATAGATAGATAGATAGATAGATAGATAGATAGATAGATAGATGATAGATGGATGTGTGTGTGTACAGGTTTATGTATGTGCACATGTATGTTCAGTTGTGCACACATGTGTGAATATCGAGGCCGAAGGTTGGTGTCATGTCTTCTGTTTCTCTCCACCTTATTTTTTGAAACAGGATTCTAAAGGGCACCAATTTGGGAAGACTAGTTGACCATGAGAGCCTCCTGTCTCTGCCTCCCTAGTGCTACTATTACAGGCATATAATCCACACACAGCATTTTATGCATGTGATCTAAACTCAGGTCCTTATGCTTGCGTGGCAAACACTTTACTAAGTCATCTCTCCAGTCCCAACCTTGAACTTCTGATTCTTCTGCCTATACCTCTCTAGTGTTGGGGTTATAGGCCTTTACCCAGTTTTTAATATGATGCTGAGGACTGAACCCAGGGGCTCATACATGCTAAACAAGTACTCTACCAACTGAGTTACGCCCTCAGGCCCCAATTTTTGTCTTTTTTCCCCATCTGCTTGTCTTATTGTACTGGCTAGGGCCTTCAACATAATATTCAGTAGAAATAGTGTAAGTAGTTATCTATGTCTTGTTCCCAACATGAATGGACAGCATCTAGTTTTTCACCATTATAACTATATTATAGTCACCATTATAACTATATTAGCTGTAAGAGTTCTTTCATAGTTGTGTTTTTGTCAGATTGAAGATCTCTTTTATTCCTAGTTTGCTGAAGATACCTTCCAAAAGACCTGGGTTGGTTCTCAGACCTGGGTTGGCTAACAGCCATCCATAACTCCACTTTCAGGGGATCTGATGCCCTCTTTTGGCGTCCCTGGGCATTGCAAAACATGGGTATACTTACATGCAGGCAAAATATTCATACACATTAAAGATAGATTAGATGATAGATAGATAGATAGATAGATAGATAGATAGATAGATAGATAGATAGATAGATAGATAGATGATAGATAGATGATAGGTA
>NW_008354534.1:111723-146020 GCF_000622305.1 Nannospalax galili
ATAAAAGTAAACAGCACGTGGGTCTGGAAACATGGCTCAGCAGTTAAGAGCACTGGCTGCCCTTCCAGAGGCTCTGCATTCAATTCCCAGCACCCACATGACAGCTAACAATGGTCCATAATTCCAGTTCCAGGGAGGCAAAAACTCATACACATAAGATAATAAATAAAAATATTTTTAAAAAACAGCACACATTGTAAAAACCATAAATAATACTTTAAAATATAAATCATGCATTATGCTAATGCCTTGAGATAGTAATAAAATATATATTAAATGTTTTATTGTTTTTGTCCTGTTTTGTTTTAGAAAGGGTCTCACTATGTAGCCCTGAGTGCCTCAAACTTGCTATGAAGACCAGGCTGGCCACAAACTTCCAGAGATCCACCTGCCTCTACTTCCTGAGTACTGGGTTTAAAGGTGTGCACCACCATACCCAGCCTATATGACATGTTTTAAGCATTATTAGGAGTCTATAATTATAATCCAAATGCCTCAAAGTCATCTAACATTGTGGGATTATTTTCCCTATAATGTTAAAGTAAGATAACCTGATACACATGGGAGGCTGAGGCAGGAGGATCAGAAGATCAAGGCCAGCCTGTGCTACACAGAACTGGAGCTCCCATTTCACATTTTATAAGCACTGAAAGAAGTCCAGAATCCTTCCTAGTATTTTTGAAATATTCTTGGAATGAGGGCAAGATGTCCTGAAGGTATTTAACAACCATTTAGTTTCTTTTTCCTTGATTTCCCATTCCAGATCTTGGGAAGATTTTTCAGAAACAAAAGGCCCTTTAAAGAATGTTTTTAAAAGTGAAACTCCTGGGGCTGGAGAGATGGCTCAGCAGTTAAGAGCACTGACTGCTCTTGCAGAGGACCCGGTTTCGATTCCCAGCACCCACATGGTGGCTACAAACCATCCTTAACTCCAGTTCCAGGGGAATCCAACACCCTCTTCTGACCTCTGCGGCACTGCAGGACACAGGTGCACTCACATACATGCAGGCAGTACACTCATATACATAAAAGCAATAAAATTAAAAAAAAAATTTTTGGTCTTTTTGAGACAGGGTCTCCCCATAGCCCCTGGATCTCCCCATAGCTGTCCTGGATCCACTATGGAGACGAGGCTGGCCTTGAACTCACAGAGATCTGCCCACCTCTGCCTCCTGAGTGCTGGGATTAAAGGCGTGTGCCTCCACGCCCAGCCTAATAAATTTTTTTTTAATTAAAAAAAAGTGAGGGGGCTGGAGAGATGGCTCAGGAGTTAAGAGCACTGACTGCTCTTGCAGAGGACCTGAGTTCAATTCCCAGCACCCACATGGCAGCTAACAACTGTCTATAACTCCAGTTCCAGGGGAATCCAATGCCCTCTTCTGACTCCGCAGGCATTGCACAACACAGGTGCACTTACACATATGCACAGACAATACACTCAAACACATAAAATTTAAAAAATAAAAGTGAAACTCCTTCCCTTTTCCTATTGATACAGAATGACCATAGAATGTTTGCCTTCCTGTAATACTCTGAGAAAAATATTCAGTACTAAAGGGGTAAGAGTGTGGGTTCTATAGGCCCAAGTGTGAGTGCCAGCTCTGCAACCCCTTTCCATGTGATACCAGCCACATCACTTGCCATACTACACCTCAGAGGTTCTCTCTGTAAGAAAATAGTCACAATACAGGGCTGGAGAGATGGCTCAGAGGTTAAGAACACTGATTATTCTTGCAGAAGACCGGGGTTCAAATCCCAGCACTCACATTGCAGCTAACAACTGTCTATAACTCCAGTTCCAGGGGATCCGATGGCCTCTCCTGTCCTCTGCAAGCATTGCATGACATGGTGTACTTACCTACATACAGGCAATACACACAAACACATAAAATAAAAATAATAAAATATTTTTTAAAAAGAAAGAAAATAGTCACAATAGCGTCTATGTCCTAGAGCTATTGTAAGCATGAAATGATCCATACAGAGGGAACGTTTCCCCAGGGATCATACAATGGCAGTGGCAACCATTAGCAAAAGAGACAAAATGGCACTGCATAAAGGTGCAGGTTCTGGAGTTCTGTGACTTTAGCAAGTCATATCTCTCCATACTGGGTTGTCCAATGAGCTACTAATTGAAAAGTGCTTATGAGTACCAACACATACTGTTACACAAGCCTGCATTAAATAAATTGCCCTATAAACACATGTGTTCCATCAAACTCCATTTCATAGTTCTCTTCCCTGGTCTTTCTAGCCCTACTGCACCATTTTACTGCTATCGTTGACAGCTTGGTTCTGCTACTCCCCCAGATCCTATCTAGCAAGTTGCCTCAGAGGGGCCAGTCCAACAGAGGTCTCCATGGATTTATGCCCAAAGACATCAAAAAGGAGGCAGCCCGGGCTTCTAAGAAGGTAAGTAGGCCTTGACTTTGGGTGGGCCTCTTCTCATAACTCTTTCAGAATCCTTATTTTTGATCCCTTCCTAGTTGCTAGTTTAGAAGTCAAAGGCCATTTGGACTTCCCAACTGCTCCTCTCCTTTCCTCCCCGCTCCCACCGTGTGTCAAATCCAGGGTCTGTGCATGCTAAGCAAGCACTCTACCCATGAACTACACCCCTGGCTCTGGTGCTGTTCTCTGGAACTGTAGTATCCTAAGTCGAGAGGAAGCAACATCCTGAGAAAACAGAAGAAAATTCAGTGCTGCTTGAAGTTCAGCTTTAGGGTACCCTGGAGCTTTTAGGACCACTGAGGGAAAGGGGATAGCTGTTGCCTCACAGAATTTCCAGTCCATAGAAAGATAAGCCACAGTGTCTATTGTTCTTTCTCGGGTCACAGAGCATTGTCTGGAATCTCATTTGCAGATCTGCTTTGTGTGCAAGAAAAAGGGAGCTGCTATCTACTGCCAGAAAGATCAATGCGTCAGAAACTTCCATCTGCCTTGTGGCCAAGAAAGGGGTTGCCTTTCACAATTTTTTGGAGAGTACAAGTGAGTGAAGAAGGAAAACAGCTGGGTCTTTCTTTGCTATTTAGCCACTACTGAAATCAAAACCCAGTTCTCATGAGCCTGTTTTGATTCACCAACCAATCTGTGCCCCTCCCCTCAGCATTCAATAATGGGAAACAGGGTCTTGACTTGGAGATTTCATAGGGGTTTCTTCTTGCTTCCTGTTCCCTCCTTAAATTACAAACAGCTGGGGTTCTTAGACAGCTGCTCAGAACTAAGTAGTGCTTTCAGGAACAGGAGGTCATGGAGACAGTGCTGGGAGCTTCGCTCAGTGAGTAAGCAGCTGTGAGAAGGCATTCAGGCTGTTCTTCACCCTCCTTCACCTCCCTTGAGTGTGGCGGTTCACTGGGCACCAAGCAAATGGCTGATTGCCCTTCTTAGGCTAGGCATCTGAGAATCTATATCAGTGACAAGGCAGAAACCAAGTCTGTTTACACACTACAGATCATTTTGTGAACAACATCGCCCAACACAGAATATCCAACAGGGAAGTTTAGGAGAGGAAAGCTGTGTCTTGTGTTGTGAAGACTTATCCAAAACAAGTGTTGAGAACATCCAGAGCCCATGTTGTAGTCAAGCTGTCTATCACCGCAAGTGCATCCAGGTAGGGCTCTCTTTGGTCTGGGGGGTGCCCTAGTTCTGTGCTTAGAACCAGAGCACCTAGTAACAGCTCAAGCATGTCTAAGCTTCAACACACCACACTGTAGACCTGTATGCAGGACTGTTTCCAGGTCAGCAAGAGGACAGCCAGCTCAGACCTTGATCATCTCTTAGCCTACTGGGCCTCATTCATGATATGATTTAGACTGAAATAAACCCCCAAGATTTCCAGAGCAAATGGGCAATTCCCAGAATGAGTCAAGGAGCTCAAAATCAGCCTCACTACTGGAATGAAAGGAAAGGGAATGTATCCAGATACCTACCCACTGAGCTAGCACTGCCAAGCCCCATAGCCAAAGGGGACAACTGAGACAGTCCTGGGAACTCTCAGGAAAGCATTTTGGTCCCAAGCCTAACACTTAGTTTGCAGCCCTTATCCTGGCCTACTCTCACTGCCTTCCCTGAACTCCAGAGAGATGAGGGTGGGTGTGGGAAGAAGGTGGTCGAGAGTGTTTTCATAAACACGTTTCTCTTACAGAAATATGCCCACACATCAGCAAAGCATTTCTTCAAGTGTCCCCAGTGTAACAACCGAGAAGAGTTTCCACAAGAAATGCTAAGAATGGGAATTCATATTCCAGACAGGTAGTAGAAACTCACAGCAGGAACTGAGTCAGGGAGTGGGTTGTGTAGATTGCTAGACAGGAGGTGAGTGAGCCTTGTTCACAGAGGAACAGCAGCTGAGGTACTGATGTACAGAGAAGACAGAAGGGTGGGAGAGTGTTTTTCAATTATCAAAGAAAAAGGAGGGAAAAATGAGCAGGAGGCATGCTCCTGAAAACACACCTTGAGGACCAGAATTCCCTAGGAGGGGAAGGGTTGAACTCCAGGGTGTAGCTAAGGAACTTCCATGTTTCTCTGACTGCTGTGGCCTTCTCCCACAGCCAGCTGCTCACCTAGCCTTGTTGACAGTGTTTGGGCAGCCTTTGAACCCTTGCTATACTTAGCTTGGGTTCCTAGTCGACAAAGACTTCACCAGCAGATTATATGTCTCTTACAACTTCTTTTCCTACTGCAGAGATGCTGCCTGGGAACTTGAACCAGGGGCTTACTCAGAGTTGTATCAGCGCTATCAGCATTGTGATGCCCCCATCTGCCTGTACAAACAAGGCAGAGACAGCTTTGAGAATGAAGGGTAGGGAGAAGTTCCTGGGTAGAAAGCTCTCATCAGTGCCATTTTTGGGTTAGAACTGGGCACAGTTATTAAAGCAAGAAGTCTACTCTTGTCTGTAGCCCTCAAGGTGAATCCAATTTCCAAGACTGGTTCTTGACCAGCCCCTGACTCATTCATGCCTAAGTGGTCAGGTTTCCTTTGCAGAGTCTGCTGCTTGTGCCCAGTGGAGATATACTCAGGGCCAGTTCCTTTCCAAATCCACCATGCCAGGGCCTGTGCCTGTCTGTAGCGGGTCAAAGATCAGCACTCAACATCTCTAAGTCACCGGGTGATATGTATAGTTTTGTAAAAATGCCCAGGAAGCTCTCAGCATGGCTGAGGCTGGACTGTAGCTAACATGCCAGAGTGACAGCATGCTGTGTGTGCCAACATTCCTCCACGGCTCTTCCATAGGCGGTGGTGTCTCATTCTGTGTTCTATGTGTGGATCCCATGGAACCCACAGAGGCTGCTCCTCTCTTAGACCAAACAGAAAGAAATGGGAGTGTGAAGAGTGTTCGCCTGCCTACACATAGGTACAGCCAGAAGGGTGGTCTGGTCTGAGAACTAGGGCGGGGCCGGGGACTTGTCCTGCCTGGGAATGGAGGAAGGCATGTCACAGCGGGACTGTCAGTGGATCCGGTAGCTTTGAAAGGAAAGTGGCTAAGAAGGGTTTTAGGACCCACACCCAGGAAAAACAAAGGGCAGTTTTCCTTCCCACCTTTCTTTCACCACAGATTACATATCTGAAGAGTCAAGTGACACCCCCTGCTGCAGCATTACCTTCCACCCCCGGGAGCATTTCTACAGGCCCACCAACCTGGCAGAGAATCCAAGCTCTTCTTGGACTAACTGGTCTGGATCTTCCCAATTAGAAAATCCTGAGTCCTCTGACTGTAGGAGGAGCCACTCCCAGCAGTTCAAGAGAGTCTGAATCACTAAGGGCTGCAAAAAAAAAAACCAAGTAACAGCTTCAGAGCTGTTGCTGCCAAACACAGTGGCTTATGAAACAGCACTGCAGCATCAGTTGGAGGAAGTAGCTCTTTGGGGCCATGAGACAAGGAAAGGGGGCAGCAGAGATTTAAGAGCCAAGTAAAGACATCTCAGGGGAGGGTGAGAATAACTGAGTCTACAGCGGAGCACATAAGGTACCTCTGTGCTTTCCGCCTCTTCTCTTCCTCTTCCACCATAATCTTGTCCTCACACGCCTCTTCTTTGTCCATTCATTTGTTATTTTGCAAATAAAGGTTTTCTCTCCACTGATGTCTCCTTATAAATTCACTCCAGAGTCTACTAAAGAATCTGGAAGGTAGATTGAGGGAATACGAAAACTCAGCCTTGCCTTCTAATACATAGCATTTTGTCAGTGTAGAACTTTGAACATAGGGCACAGATGTGTTTCTTTGGAAAGGAACTGGCATTCCAGGGGCATAGTATTTTACCCATGTGCAAATGAGTGCACAGGTTCTCCTCAGGGTGAGCCAGCAGAGTAGTCCACACTGGTCTGGGAATTGGCCCTCGTGGCAAGGCTGGGGTCCTTGGACTCAATGCCAGGATTACTGTGCTCGTGTAGGGCAGAAGGGGACTCCCTCCCTCTCGCTAGTGTGGTCTGAGCACACCTCTGTAGCTGGAGTGAACCACTCAAACCCTCACTGCCTGTAATCTCAAGTGGTTTTCTGTATAGAGTGTAGCTATGAATTTGCATACCAGGAGATTCACATTAGGCAAGACAGCTAGGGTGGGAATCTGGCAGAAGACTTGGGAAGAAACCGAATAAAGCCTATCTTACATTTGTATGTTTTTAATGATTTCCAAGGAATTTTGAGTTAGTGGAGGAAACTCAAAACATTGCCACATACTGAATTCCCAGGGTTTCAAGTGAGTCATTTTCACTAATGGTGGAGGACAGTGTTCTTGTTTGAAATGTTGCTGAGTCCTACAGAGTTACATCCAAGATGTAGACAGAAATGCCTTCATATTTGACTAGATGAACTTGAACCCAATGGAGGGTATTACTATTGCTTTGTTTGTATCAAAGTATACAGGCAAAGTAATACACTTTTAAAGGTCAAATCTGGCTAGGAGTGACACTCAGTGGTAGAGCACATTCTCATCATGTGCAAGGCCCTGGCAGGACTCAATCTCCAGCACTCACATACTTATGAAAGTCTAATAGTCCCAAAGGGATTATAATGAAAAACACTCTCAACTCAACCTTCTCTGTTTCCAGTCCTACTTCTCAAAGGCTGTTTCTTGTTTAGTAATCATAGACATTATTGATGTCCCATTGTGCTACACAAGGGTTTGGTGGCGTCAGAAGCTTCCCCTTTTCATTCTCCCCCTCTTAAATAGCTACATTATCATCTTTGTTAACTTTTGACTATTTTAAAAAATATTTTTGATTATCTTGCGTGAATATATTGCCTGCATGTGTGTAAGTGCACCCCTGTCATGCAAAGCCCATAGAGGTCAGAAGAGAGTGTCGGATCCACTGGAACTGGAGTTATCAGCCATGTGGGTGCTGGGATTTGAACCTGGGTCTTCTCCAAGAGCAGCCAGTGCTCTTAACCACTGAGCCATCTCTCCAGCCCAACTTTTGACTTATCATAACTATGTTAGTATGATTTACTATTGAGCCAAAACAATACATTGTTTTTTGAGTTTTCTTTCCTTGAAAATAATAGCTGCCTTTTTTATTTGTTGTGGACCTCTTGCTAAGTCTAGGCAGTAGATCATTATCAGTTGTACTTATGGGGGAAACCTGCCTCCTAGAGTCTAGCCTGAGCTGGCTGTTGAACCGTCCTCCTAGACCCTAGGCCTTCTAAGCAACTATCATCCTAGGGCTTCCCACAACTATACACTATCCCTTCATTTTATGTTTCATAGGTTTGATGACTAAATGCTGTGCTTTTTTTTTTAGACAGTCTTATTCTGCAGCCCAGGCTGACCTGGAACTCACTATGTAGCCTAGACTGGCCTTGAACTTTCAGAAGTCCTAGCTCAGGTTCTCAAGTGCTAGACCTACAGGTCTGAGCCACCATGCCCAGCTTGACTTTAGTTTCTTAACCTAAAATTACTATAGAAGGTATAGTCTGAAGATGAAAGTTAGGGCTCTCCACTCTGAGGATCTGAGGCCCAGTGTTTCAGGAAGGACAGGTCACATGGGTGGAGTATCGTGGGAAATGCAGCTATGCAGGGCCCTATTTGCAAAAGGCTTCAGATGCCAATCCTAAGCAAAAAGCTAGCACGTGTTTTATAGTATCTGGCAGAAGGAAAAAGGGTGGCTGCATCGGTGAAGTGTACACAGAGAACCATACAGACAGAAGGTTCTTGCTGCAGGCCTGTGAGGCACAAGGGTCTGAGCTGAGCACAGGCAATGGCGAGAGGAAGGCAAACATTTGAAACACAGTCAAGTTGACAAGAAAGAAGGTTGATGGCGGGGGCGGGGGTGAAGTCCTGAGGGTTCTGGCTTTAGCTTGTGGCTGCAGTAAAGGTAAGGGTGAGAAGAGGGAGCATTTGCTTTGGAGAATTTCACTGAACATTTATTTCTGTCCTTCATAAGTGAACCATTTGTTCAGATCCTCAATTATGAAAGAACAATTAATTCTAATTGATACATCTATTTTGAAGTAGTAATTAGTTCCAACAGACAATCTGTTAAGAAAGCAGGTATTTAAAATGTATAAGGTAGGTATGGGACATCTTAAAGTGCAGAAATTAAGAAAGTGTCCAAAATTGGGGCTGGAGAGATGGCTCAGCAGTTAAGAGTGCTGACTGCTTTTGCAGAAGACCCAGGTTCGATTCCCAGCACCCACATGGTGGCTAACAACCATCTGTAACTCCAGTTCCAGGGGAATCTGATGCCTTCTTCTGACCTCCAAGGGCATTGCGTGACACGGGTACACTTACATACATGCAGGCAATGCACTCATACACATAAAATAAAAATAATAAATTTTTTAAAGTATCCAAAAATAAAATGATAAAGATGTGTGAAAAGGACAGAGGGTGTTTGCGGGCACGTTGTTCTGCTATTAAACACTAGAGGGCACTGTGAGCATGTCTAGGAAGGAGATTATGAGCACTTAGACCTACTGAGACTGAGAATGGCCTCTAAGAGCTTGCTTCTGTTTGGGGATTGCACTGCAATTAATGCTCCTCACTTGTTCTAAACACATTTGTCAAGTTTATTCGTGAGGGTATTTGTATTAGGCTTACAGATGAGTATGAAAGCTAACAATGGCACTGCTACTCAGGTCAAATCCTCAAGACTGCCCTTAGGGTTCCTCTAGACTCAAAGCGGCCTTCCTAACCCTGGCTGCCTTCCCCGACCACCAAAAATGGTGGCTTCCAGTCCCAAGAGACATGGTTCATTCCTCTTCTGCCCTGCCCTCCTTCCACATGCACACACATGCACATCAAAGAAACATATGCACATGCCTCCCCATGGATACCAGGGTCTCTGGTTGATGGTCCAAAAGCTCCAATCTTGTGGATAGGACAAGCGGCTGCTATGAAAAACAGCACCTCTACTTCTACTGGCCCTGATCCCAGGGACACAGTGTCTGCTCCCCATGTACTCCAGGCTGGCTGGAGGTGATTAACTCACAGCACCATGGAGGTCCTCAGATGAAAGAAGACTCACTAGCAAGTAGGCAAGGAAACCCCATTTTAAAGGCTTAGACTATTTGCAAAGGTCTCAAACCTTGTACAGTTTCCAAAAAGCATCAGAGCAACTAAGACCCTGTCTCAAAAAAACAAAAAAAAATTTAAAGAGCTGATGTTTTACACACATACACACACACACACACACACACACACACACACACACACACCTGCCCTTATTTTTCTTTGGCAAACCCCCTCTAACTTAGGTCTCAGAGCAGTGAGATAACATAAGGCCAGGATGGAGGAGGTAAAGCCTGAGAACCCCTCCCCCTTGATCCCTAACTTCTTGACTCTGCCCTGCATGAATCCCTAGTAAACAGGAAAGCATCCAAGCCATCAGTGTCCATCCATCTGGATGCATCCGAGACCTGTCTGGACCATCAAAGCCATCCCCAGCCATCAGGAGAAGACTGGAGGGGACACCATCCTCAAGGAAATAATCTCCCATTGTTTTCTACCCCTTGAAAATGGTAAATTTGTAAACAGTCCCTTACATTTAGACAGATCCTGCCCTGGCTTTGTGCTGGGGTGTTGTTTTTTCTTCTCTGAACAATGCCCTTTCCAGTAGGACAGCTGTTCACACCATTGTCCAAGACCCTTGCACTACAGGAAACAGCCCCAGATTCTTATCAGCTGAGGCGGGTGGAGGTGGTGCGGACAATGAGATCATGTCCACAAAGCAAGCTGCTGTTCTGACATGCCATTCTTCTACACCTTTATCTGTGAGAGCAGAGCAGCCTTGCCCTCCCAACAGGCCAGTCTGAACTTCGTATCCCTAGTACAGCCCTGTCCATTTGAAGGCAGACACCAGGACTCTACTCCAGGCCTTTGTTGATTCACTCTGGAATCTGCTCATCCACAACTGTCTGCCAGTCATGGTTGTCCCTCTCTGCCCAATGGGCTATTCATGGCAGGAAAATAAATATCATTGATGAATTAGGGTATACCCTGAGCATCTTCCTTCTTGAGCTCCCCATATTAGCAGAGCTCCTGGGAGTAGGTTACCAGCTGATTGCTGGAGGCCTGTGGGAGGAAAGCCCAACATCCCCTTACAAGCCTCCCTGGAGACTTTGCAGCAGTTCCTATCCCCATTGGAGAATGATTGAGGAACTAGAAGTTTCCTTAATGAAACTCCAATGCAGAAAGTGAAAGGCTTCATTACGATGCAGCCTCTAAGGGAAAGGGGTACAGCATGGCCAAGATGGGTGAGACTGGGCAGTGGAAAGTGGGCACCAGGCCACTGCTGCCTTCCCCATCTCCTGTACACAAAAAGGGTGGGTGAGTCCGGAAAGGGAGCCAGGGTGGGGACCCAACAATCCTTTAGCTTCTTATCAGATATTGTGTCCAAATCTGGCCCTGCCCACCCCTTTCCAAGTTTGTAGTCTTAGAAAACCATTAGTTCTTGGTGTGTGTTGAAGTTTCTCCTCCTAGAACCCTCTGCAGCCCAGGGCATGGATGAGGCTAGGGTGGGTGGGTCCTTAGTTCAGAGGGAAACTGGATTATTTCTGAGCAACAATCTCTTAGTTTTAAGAAGATAGAGCTATGCAGAGACGTCTCCATTTTCTGGGCTGACAGAGGCATTGTGAGCTGGGTCCTACCTAGAGCCAGGCCCTTGCCAGCTTACAGGGAAGACAGCTTAGGAGGAGACAGGATAGGCTGGTAGCTGCTACACGCCTACCCCTCAAGACACCTTGGGGTGTCTAGGATCTGATCCAAGCTTAGCTAAATGAAATAGAAGCGCAGAAGTCATTTGGAAAAATGAAAAGTGTGTTCTCCTCTCATATTCTGAGGCCTCCTTGCTCCCTGAAGTTACTCTGTTCACTTTCAGGAGGGCCACCGGATTAGGGTAAATCTTAGCCATCCTTTCCCTCCACACAGACAGATGACTCCATGCTAGACACTGCAGCGGCCACACAAGGAGACTGAGAAAGCAGACTGAGTGTAGGAGGATGGGAGCCAGAGCCAGGAAAGACCCCAGGCCCAAGTGTCAGTAGATTGATGCCTTGGCAGCCCTATCCTTGATGAAGAACATAGGAAACAGAAATTGGCTGACATCTGGAAGTCAGAACTTCCAGTGTTAACAAGCCTGGGAGGAAAAGATTAACAAATTAATCTCATGTTAAGGGAAAGAATCAATCTAATCAGCACTTTTCCAAAGCAAGCTCTTCAGAACATTAGAAACAAGATGTCAGCTGCCCCATGAAAGCAAAAATAAGAGACAAAGGACAAAATGTTCTGGAGAATCAAGGAGGCCATACTAGGCATGAGATAAGTGAGAGACCATCACAGGAGTCCTCAAGGCCTTTCTTTACAGGGCAAGTAAAGGACTGAGGCAGCCATGAGCACAGAAACCTAGACTCTGACAGACCATGAAGATCAGGAGGTCATGGAGGCTCTCCTGAGATTATCGGCTCACAGAACACCATTTTGCAAACATTTGACAAGTCTCTTTGTTCTAAGCCCCTTCCCAGCTCTAAATCTGTTTGGGTAATCATGAACCAGAGGCCCAGAGACCAACGGAAGCATGAGATTTAGAGGAAAAAGCTGCCAGAGGAAGTTAGAGAGAAGGCAAAAATACTGAGGTCAGAAATAGGGCTTGAGCTGAGAAGTGAGGGGGAGGGGAGGTGGGAGAGAGCTTTGGGAATGTGGATAGCAGTAAGGCAACGACAGCTGGGAACAGAGGCTGCCCAAGAGTGGAGGGGGCTGTGGAGGTCACATTTGCGCTCCTTGCCAGGCCAGTAAGTACAGTGGTAATACCTCTCAGTCAGTGGTGATGATGGCTTGGGGTGGGGTTCAATCAGGCCTGGGTGTTTATTGAGGGGACCTAGGGCAAAAGGAGGAACCTGGCCCCAGAACCAAGCTATGAGACCAATGCCTGACTTGTGTTAAGCTCTCAAGTAATCTATGCAAGCTCAGAGACCAGGGCCACATTCTGGGGAGGTAGACTGACATCTCTCGGCCTTTGAAATGCTCCTGTGTTGTTTTTTTTTTTTTTTTTTCATCTCCCTCCAACATCAATGTTTTGTTGGAGACCAGGGCCACATGCTGGGGAGGTAGGCGGGAACCTCTCCGCTTTTTAAATGCTCCTGTTTTTTTTTTTTTTTTTTTTTCATCTCCCTCCAACATCAATTGACTCCACTCTTTGGGCATGATGTCACTGGGGACCATGGTCAGAAGATCTTCCAATCATACCCAGTAGCTCACTGTCAGGACCACCCCTCCTCCCCAGAAGCTACAGCCCAGGCGAGGCATGATCTCAGTGGCCTTAATGTACATTGATATGAAGACAACATCAGGCTAAGTGGCACTGTTACAAATGTCAAGTGCAGTGAAAAGGGAACAGAGCTGCCTACTTGCTTGGCTGCCCTTTGCCAGCTTCTGCCCCCTCATAATCCTTCTAAAGTTCCAAGAAGGTCAGTTCTACAAGCCCTCAGGACAGGATTTTGCTAATTTATTGAGCAGTCTCAGCTTCATAGGCAAAGCCCTTTGTCTCCTTCCTTCCCCTGCTACCCATCGCCCTCTCTGCTACATGAAAGAAGGGTGACCTCATTTCAGGGAACACAAAGTGCAGACTCTTCCTTTCCAGTTCATGTAACTAGCACCCATCCATTTAGTACAGAAATACATAGACACAGTCATGATATAATTATGTGATATAAATACTAACTTCATCCCTTTCCTTGTTGGCTGTTTCCTCACCAGAGCTCCAAGACAGTCAAAACAAATATCAATACAATTTCAAGAAGTATGATTAGAAGACAGAGAAGACACTAGGCCAATGTCAAAACACTAACACAAATACAATTCACAAATCAGGGTATTTCCAGGAGCTAATAACACAGTACCTACCATGGGGGAGGGTGGCAGTCGGCAGGAGCTGTCCCTATTTTCCCAAGTGTAGGGTACATTGTTCAAGATCATGAGTTCTTTCTCTCTGTTTTCCAGGGCCGCTTTCCCAGAGGACTCTACCTAGAGCTTGCCAAACCCAGGCCCAGTCCAAAGGCCACTGAGGACTGTGCCGGCATTTTCAGCTTCCCCGGGTCTCTTCCATCCCCTTCATCTTCTATCTCCACTTCCTCTCTTTCCTGCAGCTCCCACCCACTGCTTCCACCAGCCATTATCCCAATGGACCCCATCCCCAGGCAGAAGGATTCTCCAGGTTTGGATTGGTGGATTTCAGTGCTTCTGTCTGCCAGATGATTAGCATGGAGAAGGGGTACTATTTCAGATCCTAGTACTCTGGGGGTGCCAGGGTAGAGGAAATAAACCCAAAGCCCTTAGGTCTGAGTTTCAGTGACACAAGAAGCCCTGTCTTGCTTTTTGTTTCCCTCCTTCTTTCCTTTCTCATCTTGGTTTTTCAAAGGAGGGAATCTCAAACTTGCCCTCTTGTCCATCTTGTGCGTCACTAACTTGTTCAGCCGCAGGCTGGGAACAACTTTTCATTTAATTGTCCTCCTCCCCCTCTCTGTTCCCCAGCTGGAGAGACTGCTGATGGCAGAAACACCTCCCCTACAGTCCAGGTCAAATGTATCCTTGTCAACTCAGCCTCCCTCTCAAGGACAGTAGGATTTACCATTTTTATCAGCTTTCTTCTCTACTTTTGTCCAATAAAAGAAAAAAAGAGGGCTGGGATATAACTCAGTGGTACAGCACTTATCTAACATTCAAAAGACCCTTGGTTCAATCCCAAGTACCACAAAAAAGGGATCTGGCAAATGAACCATCATGCCCAACCTTTGTATAAGCAGAAAATAGAGATTCTAGGGTTAGGAACATCTGGCCTGCCCAGTGTCTCCTGAACTAATTGATGCCACCTTGATTCTTGAGGATACCTGCTCATGGGTCCATGGCCCTATCTCTGCAGTTTCCTGTGGCCCTGGACAAAGCCCTGGATGCTGATCCTGACTACTGAACACAGTTCTCCGAGTGCCCATACCCCTACCCTCAAAAAGTTGGGGATACCTCTCTTGCTTTGGGAAAGGCAGCCCACACCTCACACTCCCATCTTCCAGCTGCCTTCTTTCTCTCTGGTCTAGACCTTCTCCTGGTCCTCAACAAGAGAGACCCTGATGCTGAGGTGTGGGTACCATAGCAAGCCTGGCCTGACAGTTTGGGACCTGAGGAAGGTGTGTCAGTCTGTAAGACAACTTTCCTGGTTTATAAAGTGAGCCAGTCGACCCCTTGGTCCCAGAAAACCCTGCCTCTATAAGTCTAAGATGCAGAAGAAGTGGTGAGTCAAGGCAGGGAAACATCTAGCTACCAGAGCATGAAGGCAGGTAAGTATTGCTGTGCCACCTTCTCAACTCAACCTTCTCTCCCATCTCTGTTAGGGCAGCCTCTTCTTAGCAGGCGCCAGATTAGGAGGCTACTTTCCCCTCCTCTGGTGGCCTGAGAGTTCCTGCCCACATACCTCCTTAGAGTCACCCACACACCCACTCAGAGGGTCACTCAGAATGGCCATTGTTCTGCAAGCTGGGAAAGAACCACCCAACCCTCTTGCCTCTGGGCACAACTGGAAATGTGCTCCGGAAGCCAGGCCATCCCAGAGAACAAATAGCAGATCCCTTGGGGTTGCAAGTGGTCAGAGGGTGCCAGCTCCAGCATGGGACTGAGAGCTCAGTGAAGGGCAGGAACAGGCTTAGGCACAAGGCCCCTCCCAAAGACCCCCAGTCTTTCCTATAGGTGGTAGAGATTTTCATCTCTAAGAGGTTATCAGGAGCCCTGGCCCCCTCTGCCCTACCTGGGTGGGAGGGATATGCTGTTGAGGTCCCCAGCCCAGCCTGACTACCCCCTCCTCAGTCCTCTTCTATGTGGCCTCCACCTCTCGGGGCGTCCGATTGTGCTCAGCCAGCACCCGGCTCTTTACCTTCTTGCCCAGGTCCAGCCCTGCCCAGTTCTTGCTTTTAGCCTGCTTTCCCCTGCTCCAGAAGGATCCTGAGCGCTCCCCTATGCCCCTGCACCACACACGCTCACAGTACTCATCCACCCGGGGCAGGTTGGCAAAACCAATGAGCTGCAGAATGTCCTTATACCAAGCCTTGGGTGAGGCAGGGGCCAGACCTCTCCAGGCGGAGGGCTCCTCCAGCCTAAGCTCCCGAGGAAACAGGCTATCCAGTTGTGTTGCCACAATCACCTCAAGGGCCAGACGGACCACAGTCTGGGAGAAGCCATGCTCTAGCGTGGTGCAGGTGTAGGTTCCCGCATCAAGGCGGCTGAGCGTGCGGAACAGCAGTCCTTGCTCTGTTTGCACCACTCGCTCATCTGTCTTCACCTGCAAGGAGGGTGGGAGGGCACAGCAGATATAAGCAATGAGTGGGGCAGGATATCCACCTCAGCCTCTTTGCTCTGCTCTTCCACATTTGCCATTCTCAGGGCCCAAAGCTTAGGCACTTCCCTTTGCCTATTCTCCCCTTCACAAGGGAGATGGCTAGCAGCTTGTCAGGCTCTCAGTACAGACCATGAGCTAACTGCAGACATTCCCTCACCTTCCCACAGCCCAGAACAAGGGCCTGTGAAGGAGGCTTTTCAAAGACTGAATGACCATCATGTCCCAGGTCAGAGCCCTAGAGAACTAGCTTCAAAGAGCCCTGCACATATACCCAGAGAGTAGAGGGACTCCACCTGTGCATGCCTACAGGTTTTTCTGAGCTAAGGAATACTTCCTCCACTCCACACAAACACACAGATACACACGTTCATACATATGAATCAGTCACACTGGGCCTTCTCTGTCTTGGTCTGCCCTGTTCATTCCCTGACAGTGCAGGGCCCACAGCCTGAGCCTGGCGTGGGCTAAGTGCCCACTTGAGTGTGGGAGGCAAGAATGGGCTCTGAGCCCAAGCTTTCCCGCTAACCCTGTGTTCAGTCTGTGTTTCTGAGTGCTGAGGGTGAACTGCTTGGGTGGTTAGCATTGTGTAACTTCATCTTGCTGTTCCCCTACCCTAGGGAGTTTCCTCAGTGCCCAGCCCAACAGCTGGTCCAGGCTTGCCTCCCCCAGTTCCCAAGCTAAAGGGAGAGCCCCTCCTCTTCAATCAACCACCCCTCTTTTTTCCCCTCCCCTGTGGGAGAACCATTCTTCATTCTGCTCAGCCCACACTCAGCATCACAACCCCAGACTGAAGCCATCTTGGGAACTGACAAATCTTCCTAGGTGGGGGAGGAGAGGACCTTGGCAGGCAACTGGCCTCCGAGGAGGAAGTGCAGGGCCAGGAATGGGAAGCTGTAAAGTGGTCCAGGACCCAGGCTTGGACTCTAAAGGAAGCCTTGGGGAAGAGACCCTTTCAAAGTTGAGCCACATGTGTAAGCACGGGGACTTCCAGACTAACCTAGACCCCCATTTCCTCTCTCTGACCCTCTGCTGTCTACCTCTAGACTGGGGGAGCTCCAGCCACATCCAGATGGGTATTATCAGAGGCAGAAATAGGGGAAGATCCTCATTGGTACCCCAGGGCCTAACACACTTTCCTGTGGATAATCTTAGGCAGTTCCTTCCCCTCCCCAGAGTCCCTTTCTAGAGTTCAAGTTTTGGGGTTCAGGAGGGAGGTAGGTCTGAAAGCAGAGTCTTCACTCACCTGGTCAGGCCCCTCATCCCCTGGCCTCTGTAAGAACCACCGCACAGCAGCCTGGGGAGACTTGGGTAGGCACTCAAGGAAGGTACTGTTGTGTTCTGTGCCAAAGACTCTGGTGGCCACCAGTCCTGAAGCCTCTTCTGTAGAGGGGGTCAGGTGAGATCAGCTTGGTAACTAGGGGATCCAGGCATTGATGGCCATCAACCAACTCCCACAGGACACCAGTGTGATGAGGACTCAGGCATCCATCAATCCCAAGCCAATCTCAGTGCTAGAAGATCCTGCCCCAATACCCCTAGTATAGCTACAGATAGGGAGACTGAGGACTTTGTTACAACAAGACCAGTCTAAGGCCATGCTTCCCAGAGATGGAGCCCCATCCACAAGGTGAGCAAGGGCCCTCCTAGGGAACCACATCCCCTGCCCACCACTCACTGTCTTGGTTCTGGTTCTGGCCCGGGCACTGGACAACAGGGTTGCCATGACGGATATCCTGGCGACGGAAGCGACGCTTGCCCAAGCTGGGGCGGTAGCGGGTACAGGAGGCACCATCCCAGGCACAGTATGGGTCCCGGGCCAGGCAACACTCAGCACAGGCACTGCCGTAAGTCTCACACTGGTGCAGCTGCAGCCTGGCCACACCCAGAGGAGAGCCTACATACAATGTTTGCTGAGGAAGGGACACAGGTAGAGACCACAGTGAGCTGGGTTTCACCAAGGAACAACCGGACCCTCAAATCCACCAGGGTTTTCTGAGAGACTCCTGCCAGTTTCAGGAAGTCTTTCAGAACATCTTGGATTCATTCACAAAAATAGAGATGCTAAATGCAAACTTCCTGTATTCTAGGTCCTGTAAGTAGGTGGGGTGGACCTGGGATCTTTTCTCGAAGAGACTTCTTCAGGCCTGCCTTGCTGTCAACCTTTGCACTCTTTCCTGATGGCCTTTGTGTGACTAGACTCTGACTTTAGAGGTACATCTTATAGGCATGTCCAACCTTTTGACATTGTGACATGACATTGTCATCTACAGAGTTCAAGCAGTCCAGATACCAAAAACAAATTGGGGGAAAAAAAACCCAAAAAACCTTGTAATGTATTGCATTAGTTTAAGAACTTGGCCACATCATAGCTCTCCTCAGCCACATGTAACCAGTGTGCCAAAAATTGGACATACCTGCACATACCTGCAGTAATCCCAGTATAAAAGTTGATATTTCAACCAGCAAGATCTTAGCAAATAAAGGGACTTGCCACCTAGTCTGACAATCTGAGTTTCCTCCCCAGGTCTCACATGGTAAAGGAGAAAACCAATTCCTGAAAGTTGTTCTCTGACTTCCACACTCCTTCGCCAAGAGAACTCTTGGGGACTTGGAGACTCAACCCCTTTGTCACTGCAAAATGAGCCTGGCAAGGCTTTGTCAAAATAAATAGACGCAATGTAATACTTTTTTAAAGTTGGGGTTTACCAGGGGCTTGGGAGACAGCTCAGCCAATAAAGCGCTTGAGCATTAGGACCTGAGTTCAATCCCCAGACCCTATTAAAAGAAGCAGGATATGGTGGTTCCCACTTGTAATTCCAATGCTGAGGAGGCAAGGACAGGTGACTCCCTGGGGCTTGCTGCCCAGCCACCCTTGTCTAATTGGCAAGCTACATGCCAATGAGACACTCTGCCCCCCCCCTAAAAAAAAAGTTGGACAGCACCTGAGGATTGACACCTGAGGTTATCCTTTGGCCTCCACATGCACACACAATAATAACAATAATATAAACAAAACTTTAAGTTGGAATTTACCTAGAGATAAATTGGGACAGAATATTTGCAATTGATTAAGGGCACATAGCAGACCTCTAAAAAGCAGTTACACTGTTTGATTAGAAATCTGGATTTTATTTCCAAGCCCATTTGCCTCCCTTAGAGAACTCCCCTGGGAGCCTCTGTGACTGTCTCTATCTGAACATAGCCCCCCGCCCCACAGCTATGCTTCCTGCTGGACTTGGCCTTAGCCACAGAGCTTAATCAGGTCTGCTAGGCCTAGCTTACTGGCCAGTAGGCTCCAACATTCAAGATTAGGAGAGTGGATAGAAGAGAGGGCCAGTTCTTACCCTTTTGACAGAGATCTCCATCTCAGTGACGGGTGTTGGTACCTGGAGAAGAATTGGGGTCTAAGCATGGGTAGGTAGGAGGAGGCTCTCCACAGCATCCCTGATTTCAGCCTTCTCCAACTCCTGGATAGGAGCTGTTGTCTCCCAGTCTGTGGCCCTTGGCAACAAGGCTAGAGCTGGGAAAAGTGATATGCCTGTAATCTCAGCACTCGAGCAGCCGAGGCAGGAAGATGAGGGGATCAAAGCCAGCCTGCTTTATGCATAAGTTCCAAGCCAGGCTAAGCCACATAGAGAGACAGAGTCTCAAAAATACAAACAAACCGAAAAAGGCTGGAAAATCTTTCCCAGACATTGGGTTACCAGAAAGGTCCCTTCATCATGGCTGGCCTCCAAGTGGGAGGGTCCCCTCTCACAGTGTTCCCTAGCAATGAGCCAGCTGCCCTAAATCATTTGTGTCATATCCAGAGGCACAATAGTCTTGCAAACACAGACAATGGAGTGGTGAGCAAGAGAACTCTTGGGGACTTGGAGTCTCAGCCACTTCATTACTGCAGGGCTTTACCAAAAGTGCTCACCTTGGCTATCAATCCCAAGGGATCCCCAGGCATTTTTGAGTCTGCAATCTGCCATTCCAGGTCCCCTAGTCATTCAGAAGCATCCCAGGGCCTCCTCAGCAGTGTGTATAGTTTGAGCCTCCCCCCTGGGCTCACTTCCTTGGAACCAACCCAAGGCCCAAGGGTGGGCAGTGGGGCCTCTCAGTAGCCCCTGCTAACCTTAAACACCTGGAGCTCTTCCAGAACCACCTCTTCAGGCTCAGCTAAACTCCCTGCCTGGAGGGCAATGACTTTGAGCACAGAACCCGAGTCTGGAGCAGGGGAGCAAGAGTTAGTGGGACAAGGAAGAAGGAGCTATGTCACCCTGTCACCACCCCCTCCAGCCTGGCTACCTCTGTTCAGTCCTCCTACCAGTCCCTAGGAAGATGACATCATAGGTTCCATCCTCAGCCTCCACACGGTCCACCACTATCTGACGCAGCTGCTGGGCCAAATGAGTCTTGACCAGGACAGGACGGCCATGCCGAGGCCTCACAGGGTGGAACATGAGTGGGTGGGCTCGGACAAACTGCAGCACCTCATCTGGGTAGTCCTTAGTGCTGCCAAAGGGTCGTCCTGGCTGTGCGGTCATCTTGCTAGGGCACTGCAGGCAACAGCAAAGGGAGCCCTTGAAGTCCTTGGTATGGTACTACCCAGCCTCTTTCCACCTCCAGGGGGCCACACACATAGGAGAGGATCTCTCCTCTTCCATCATACCCATCCAACCAGACCCTCTTAGAGCCCCAGCCTATTACTGCTGTGGGCTTCATGTAAACCTGGAGCTAGTCTATGGAGGAGCCCCCCTGGCATCTGCTTAGGCCTCCTTTGCCTGGCTGCTACTCACCACACCAGGGCGGGGGAAGGGCACCTTGCCCCCATAGGGTCCCCACTGGTGCTGAGGGCCATCCCGGTGAGCAAAAGGACCATTGAAGACCTCCCAAATGTCCGTCATGTGGTACACACAGACAGCAAATCCCTGGAACACAGCACTGCCAAGGGTAGACAGGGATGGTCAGGCTGAGGTAGCTGTCATAGGCAGGGAGGGTCAAGCTGGTTCCACAGCTGATATAGAAGGTGACAGTGCCTGCTGCAAGTAGAGACTGGAATACAAAGACACTGAGGCAGAGACAAGACAGAAGCAGAGACGATAGTCACAGAGTCACTGAGCCAGGGAGAAAGGCAAGCGCCCATGGAGAAGCTGTGGCATGAAGGCAGAGGCTCAACAGAGAGGCCAGGGGTACAGAGACCAGGCTGGGATGGTGGGGTAGCATGGTGCAGGGAAGTGTGTGCTCACCTTATGGTGCTGAACAGTGCATACACCTCGAGGTTCTTCCCTGTCTTGGGCCACAGTAGGAACACGTCCTCTGGGACAGAAGGGGCAGAAGTATTACAGTTACTGCCAGTGCTTTAACTCACCAGCTCTGTGTAGCCCCCATTCCCAGCACCCAGGCCTAGCTGGCCATGCTCCTACCCAGCTGGTCAAAGTAGGTCTCAGCACCCCCAGGTCCGGGCACAGAGCAGACCAGCCTGGCCTTGAGGAAGGTGCTCCATTTGTTCACCAGCACACGCTGGCCACCAGCATCATTCTAGGGGATGAGAGGTTGAAGTCAGCTTTGAGGTCCATGAGGATGGACCCCACCTCCTGCTCCTCCACCTTCACCCATGGGAAAAGCTATAGATATCAATTCTGCATCCTTGCCTCAGTTTCTCTACTATGGGGGACACAGACTAGGAAAGGGGTCAAAGCAGTGGTCTTGAACCTCATTACCCCTCCACAGCTCTCACCACACAGACACGGCCCACACGGCTGATGGTAACATGGCCTGGGCTACCATCTGGTGACGGGATAGTCTCGGAGAAGAAGAAGTATACTTTGTCATCATCTTGGTCGGAGTTGTCAGGGATCCGTGCGGCCATCACAAACCGGGGGTCTGGGAGGGTTATAGGGTGATGATGCTGTGGCAGGGGTCATGGGGAACCATGGACTCAAAGGAGGGAGGAAGCTACATTGCAACCCTGGGGGTGGGGGCCGGAGTTCCAGGGATTGCTGTGGCCCCTCTATCCTGTGCCCCACTCTAGCATCTATCTCCTCTCTTTCCAGTTTCATGGACTGGTCCCAATCAGCATGCCCTCAGGGGGCCTTACCGTGCAGAAGGCTCTGGTCAGAATCAGAACGTAGGGCTGGTCGGAGACTCCCACTCCGGAAAATCATGGCCTCTCGCCCCAGGAAATCAGCAGTGAGGCCTGTGTACAGTTCCCCACCTGGAAAGCACCAGAGTCAGGGGAGAGGGCAGTCGGTCCTTTCCCAGTGCCATAGACCAACTCCCACCCTCCCGTCCCACCCTGGCCTAGGATCACCCACCTACAAAGATACTGGCAAAGGGACGGCTTGGCTCATGTGGGCATCGCCCCCTTCCATTTTCCACTCGGCTGGGCTCCAGGTGGAGCACATGCTAGGGGGAGGAAAGGGGCAAGGAAGGGTGTCATCTGAGAAAGAAGCAGAGCCCCCTCCCAGGCAGTGGCCCTCTCGTGCAGCTGGAAAGTGGGTGTGGGAGTGGAAGACGTCTCATTCGGGGCCTCTCTGATGGGGTCAGCAGCCTGGCACAAAGGTGCCTTTCACGCCCCTGCCCCCCTCTGTCTTCCCTTGGTTCAATGGGAAGTGTTCAGATAGCAGGGAGAAAACATCACTGCTTCCCAGTCCCATGAGCCCAGCCCAGGCTTACCTCCCCACGATGCCCCACAGTGATGAGGGTGCAGATGGGCTGGAAGGCCCCAGTACCACAGGCCAGCAGGTGAGTCCGGTTGTGGGGTTGCAACACCCGCACGAAGTTGGCACATTCCGTCTACAGGAGAAGGAGGGGGTTCAAGAGTGAGAGGGGGAAGCCACCATCTCCTTGGGACCCAAGGCTCAGCCCTGACTGGAAGATGGGCTCTGGGCATGTTGATAGGGATCACATTCTTCCCTGACCTCCATAAGCACTCAGGATCTGCTCCAAATGCCTCGAGCAGAGGCACCTGTGGCCACAGGCCATCCTGAAAACCAAGGCCTGGTGGAGTGGGGTTGGATAATGGTCCTTGCCAGTTGTACTCACCAAACGATCTCTCCCCTTTCGGACACATTCCTCCCTCTGTCCTGGTTGTGGTGGCCACAGGACCTGAAACACAGCCAGTGACCTCAGGAACTCCTCTAAATCTACACTCTCAGTTTCCCCAACTAGCCTCCTCTCTGGAGGCGTCCAGCTCTCCCCCATCAGTCCAGCTCACCTCCCGGGGGTCTGGCCATGCCTGATCCAGCCTGAGAGAGTAGAGGGCATCACAGCTTCCCAGAAAGAGGCGGTCTCGATACTCATCCAGGTACATGGCCTGAAGGTCCAGAAAGCCCCTGGAGCCCAGAAAGATGGCAGAACGGTTGGCAGACAGAAGGTCTAGGAGAAAGCAAAGGAGGTATTTCAGGGCCTGCTACTCAGCCTACTTCCCCAGACAAAGAGTGGGAATGGAGGGCCCCAGATATGCATTCACCAGATATGCACATCTGGAAAATGTTGCCATCCACAAGACTGCTGTATGGTTTCTGAGCCATGGTTCTTGGGGCACAGGAGATTCTGAGCCCCCGCCAGCTCAGCTGTCTCTGGGGCCTGCCTTCTAGTCTTCCATTCTTTTCTTTTTTCATCTTGTTTGTTTATTTTTTATGGTCCTGGAGGTTGAACCTAGGGCCACTCTCATGCTCAGCAAGTATTTTGCGACCAAGCTGCATTCCCAGCCTCCCACCTTCACTCTTCAGCTCCTTGATCTTTCAGCTGACAACTTCCCACTATCCTATCCTATCCCTTGCCAAGTCCCCAGGGAAGATGGCCCCACTGACAGAAATTATATCAGCAAGCCTGGCAAAGAGCTTAGAGAACCAGGTGGGTGAGTGTGAGCAGTAAGAAGACTGACTCCACTGGGAAGGCAGATAAGCCAAGGAGAGTTATCAGCAGAGGAAATACCTAGCAAGGGCCTAGGCACAGGGCAGACCAGGCACAGACAGGTGGAGTTCCAGCCTCCAGCTCAGAGTTGTGGGCAAAGAATATTTTCTGCCTTATAGTGCTGCCCATTTAGATGACCCCAGAAATGGAAGGATCACGGACTCCAAGAGTTGTGAATCTCAGTATAGCTCTTTGAGTCTGGCTGGGGAGATGGAAAGGATGGGTCAGCAAAGGACTAGTAGTGGGATTCGGTGAGAAGAGGACGCCTGCAACCCTCGGGAAGGCCCAAAGCACCCCTTTCCTATAGAGCCCCTCAACTGCTCTATTCGATCCCCAGACTCATTGGTGACATTTTCAGCAAGCCCTCCTTGACTGATAGATCCTGAAACTTTCCCATTGAATGCCTTTTCTAGTAGCCTGATCTACCCTCAAAGCTACAGTTCCCAAGACAAGGATTCCTTTTCCCCTTAGACTGTCCAGTGTGGAGCAGTGTCTCCCCTTAGTCTCCATAGCAAGCTTGCATCTTCCCCTTCTAACAGATTCCCAGAGGAAGGTGATTCTTTTCCCTAAGAAGAATCAGCAGGGCTGATGAAAAGGCTCAGTGAGTAAAGCCTGACAACCTGAGTTCAATCCCTGAGGAAAGAGAGCTGACTCCTGCAAATTGTTTTCTGACCCACACATAACACACTGTGGCACACATGCACATGCACACAAATATAAATTAATAAATAATATAATATAATAATAAATTTTAAAAAGAACAATCTGTAATGAAGCCTGGGTCTCAAGCATTTATCCCCTTGGCCCATCAGAAGCAGCACTACATAGCTACATTAGAAGAGAGGACCATCCCTCCTGACATACACACTCAGCATGCCAGAGGGACACAGAGATGCTCCCTGGGCTACAGATGGAGAGGATCTGATAAAGTGAACTTGGGAGAGTAGGCTTCATGAGGTGAGAAAGGCTCCTCCCCTCTCTGTGGCTCAGGACTAGAGGGACAAGCTCCTGCCCACTCCCTCACTGTCTGCTGGACCTGCTCTCTCTGTCCCCTTTCCCTTGTCCAGTCCCTCTGTCCCTCTCCCATTTCTGTGTTCCACCCATACTGAGATCTCTGAGTTTCCACCTCCCTCCCTCCCTTCTCAGCAGTCCCCTCAGCTTTCCTTCTCGCATCTGCCTCCCACCTGTACTCTGACCATGGTTTCCAGGATACGTCTACCTTTCCAGACCACAGTCATCCCCAGCACCATCCAGAGTCTGACCAGGAAATCTTTCCCAAGAGATGTGCACTCTTGCTGCTGCAGGCGGACTGAGCGATGTCCTAGAGCCCCAGACATTCACGGACATTCACAGACATGCACACAGACAGGGCAGCACTGGTCAGTACCTCTGTAGGAGAGCCGCAGGCGAGGCACACTGGGGCTGGGACCAGGGCTGGGGCTGCCCCCATGGAGCAGGAGGCTCCCCAGGAGGCAGCACATGGCCCAAGCTAAGGGAGCCATGCTGGGGAGCGGGAGCTGCCCTCTGTCCGGCAGCTGGCTGCAGTTTGCTGTTGCTACAGGCCAGCCACTTATAAGGCAGCAGCTCCACCCCGTGCTGGGCGGGAAGGCAGGAAGAAGGAGGGAAGGAGGGGAGGGGCTCCAAGCCTGCCATCCACCTGCAGTTTCTCCAGCCACCTCAACTGGCCCACTTAATGTCTATACAGCAAACTGGCATGTTTCCCTTTGGGGAGACTCTCAGCTGCAATGTGGGCAGTTTGCATGGAGGGACACTCACAAATGCAAATCTCCAGGCTCCAGCAAAGTGGCAAAGAGGAGATACCCTGGAAAGGACTTCAGTAATCAGGGTGGGGCTCTGGTTTTGCTCCCTTTGTCTCCAGTGTCCAAAGCAGAGATATCCCTGCCACTAGTCCTGGGCCAGCCATGTAGCCTTGAGCAGGCTTCCCAGCTCCACTGGTAGGAACTAAGCTGCTGGGGGTAGAGGGCCCATTTCCAGCCCAAGGAACTCCATATCCTGGCAGAGGTATATGGTCTGATCATACTTCATAGGTCTGGGACTGGCAAGAAATGAGTGCCTAGGATTTTGTACCCAGATTTACTCCTGTCTGGTCTCCAGGTCCCACAGCCCCTCCCAAATTCACCAGACTCTGTCTTAAGGGCCAGGGTCTACCTCACACCCAGGGGAACTTCCATTGTCCTGCTTCCCTCAGGCTCCAGTCTTTCAAAGGCCTAGAGCACAGTGGGTCAGCAGTGAGTTCCTCCCAAGCTCATAGTCCCTACACATCATGGTCTTGCCAGATTGCACTCTTCTGCTCTGAATGCTGGAGGTAAGTGGGACAGGGGACATGGAAGGGAGCCAAGGGGGAAATGAGACTGAGGGGCTGAATCTGGGTAAGTGAGAACCTCTACACACCCCAATCTCAGAGCAGTTCCTGTCCCTACCACCCCCAGCTTCCACTTCACTCTACCCTGTACCCGCTCCCCCAGAATCCAAGGCTCTGGGCACTAAGATTCCAATGCAGAGTCAAAGTTAGAGTTCCCAGAATTCTAGAAACACCTGCAAGGGTGGGCCTCCCAGATGGACTGACCTGAGCCCTCAGAAGGCTGCTCAGAGAGGGAAGGACTTGATCCAGGCCACACAGAAGGTGGCGAACAGGCCCAGCTCAGCCTCGGGATCTTCTTTTACTTCTGGAGCTCCCAATCTCTGGAGGGGAAACCAGTTGGCTCTTGGCTCAGTATGAGAAGGACCCAGACCTACAACTATGTTTCCTTATCCCTTTGGTCCCCATAACATTCATGTAGGCGACCCCTCACCTGGAAGCACAAAGAGACCAGCCACTAGCCCCTCCCACTCCTGCCTCTGGTTCTGCTAGAGAACCCTGGCCAAGGCCCTTTGTTCCTGGGTTTGTCTTCTCTTCAGGGCAAGGACCTTTAGATATGACAGGGCTTTCTAAACTTAAGAATGATGCCTGAGCAAGGGCTGCTATGGTGATGACTCTATCCTGGGACCCTGGTAGGGCAAAGACCCTCTGCATCCCCTTCTCTAGGGAGACATTTTGGTACCTAACCCAGGCTGAGGGCCAATGTCTTGCATGAGATTGTGCTGGACAGCCTTCAGTCAGCATGTGGCCACCAGTTGTGAGTGTGGGCAGAAGGCCCAACCACTCCTCACCTTGCCATCCTAAGGGTCACAGCTAGTCCCCAGCTAAGGCTCCAGGGAGCCCGTGCCTACTGGGACAAGTGTGTCCAGGCTGGGGAGAGGCAACCCACTCCACAGTGCAGAAAGAACCTGTGACAGAAAATGGAGGCCATGAACTCATGTGCAGCCTCAGTCAAGTTTCCCTCCTTCCTTCCCTCCCTCTCCCTCTGTCCCTTCCTCCCTCCCTCCTTCTTTTCCTCCTTCCCTTCCTCTCTCTCTCTCTTTCTCCATCAACTTTTCAGTCTACAGAGTGTAATATGGATCTTTCCTAAAGGACCTGCCTACCTGCCTGCCTGCCTGCTAGCTGTAACCCAAAGGAGCCCTGAAGGCTCAGATCAGTGGGCCAGGCACAGACACTCTGTGCCATCTACTGGATAAAAAGAGAACTGCAAGATAGAGAAAAGCTGGTGGTTTGGCTCTGTGCAGGGTAGCAAGTCTACTCCATGGAAGCCATGGCTGCTTAAGAAGATGGGCAGGGATCACAATACAAAAAACAAGAGCAATGGGAGATGCTCCAGTGATTGCTTCTAATGGGACAGCTAGAAGGTAAACCACTTCCAACAGAGGTTACTATTGCTTATCCCATGATATAAAAATGCCTACAGTGGGAATGGGAAGCCAGTTCAGCCACTGGAAACTCATCCATGGAGAGAAAGGTCAATCAGGAACTCCAGCTGACTATCTCAATTTTCCCAGTTGGTTTCTACTAGCTGTTCTGGGTGGCCAATTTGATGACGTGATCTCTATCTCACTTGGAAGCCTCACCCAAGGTGGCACTGTATGCCACCCAGGACTCTCTGGACTTGCCTAAACAGGGATTCCCCACTGGATTTCTGCTGGATGTTTGTTAGCATCCCCCCACCCCCATTTGACAATGTTACCTTTGTTTGCCCTCTCAACTGGGCTACTCCAACCGTGTCTGCTGGATGTTTCCTGCACCTGAGTTGATGACATTTTGTTCTCTATCTTCTGCTTCTCACTATCTGCAGCAACTTACAACTCTATTCTTTCTTGAGACAGGGTCTCCCTGTATCCCCAGCTGGCCTAGAACTCCCTATGCAGACCAGGCTGGCCTAGTTCTCACAGAGATTCGCCTCCCTCTTCCTCTCAAGTGCTGGGATTAAAGGTATGCGCCACCATGCCTGGCTCTATTTATTTTTTTACTTTTGCTTGCTAAATAAACTTAAACTCATTCAAAACCAAAGCATGACTATTGTAGATCATTCTCTGGGCTGTACAGATCAGGGGACATGGCACTACCCACCTCTTCCTGAGGCAGCTTGGTTTCCATCCCAGTGCTGCCTTCCTGCTCTAGACCCATTTCAAGTCTTTTCCCAAGCACTCCCACAGCTCCTTGGTGTTCTCTGGGGTTCTGCTAAGGGTTGCCTCTTATAAGAAGTGTTCTAAGATGACTTTATGTCAGACTCATCACACCGTTCTGCTTTCTTCACTAAATTCATCTGAATTGACTTGAAATACCATGAGATTAGGGACAAGGCTTTACTCTGCTGTGTCATAACATCTTGCCCTGTGCTGGAGACATGGTATGTGAGTAGGCCACTGGATGATGCACTGGCAGGCTGCTCTGCCTACTGTAGCTCCTTCTTCTCCCCCTGAGGCATCTTCCTTACTGGTGCTTACATAGGACCCTAATTTCTCCAGCTCCCAATCCCAAGAGCAGATCTAAGAAGGCCCCTCGCCACTCCTCCCAGGCTCTACAGGGACTGGGCAGCTCTCAACAGCTCTGGCCCCCACCAGAGGCATCTCCAGAATTCCAAGACTGTTTCTGGAATGTCCAGCCTGTCTGGAGAATGCCTAGGCTGGGGCACACAGGTGCAGAAGCAATATGGTGACAGGGTGGAGAAAGAACAGCTGCTGACATTCTGGCTGGAGCCTGGGTGCCAATGGCAGCTGTCCCTCCTACAAACATTTCTGCCAACACCTCCACTTCCTTGCACTGTTCTGCCTGCAGCTCTGGCCTAGGCACCCCTACTCAGCTGGGAGTCACCACTCCTCAGGTCTTCACTTCCCATCAGGGAGAAAGACCAGATGGATGACTCAAGGCCAGCCTCAGAGGGCCACCAGAATTAGACATTAGGTCCATTTGGATCATGTCCAACAGACAGAGCCCTCAGCTGGCTACCAGGTGGCTGGTTCTTCTATAGACATACCAGATGACCTTGGTTCTCTAGACTATCAGGTCATTACCTGTAAAATGAGTGCTAGGGTACAGAGCAGACTACCTGCTCCTCAGAGGCAGAGTCAATGCCGCTGGTGGGAAATGCAAGTGAGTAGGAAGATGATTAGAACTACAGGCCCACTGGGTCCCACAGGCTCTAGCTTCACTTCAACTAGGCCTAAGAGGTTCCTGGGGCTGCTGTGCCAAGGGGTACCCAGTACCTGCTGAGCTAACTGGTCTCTCCAAGAGGGGCAATCCACTGGGTACCATACTGACTGACCCAGGCAGCCCCACTCCCACCCCAATGCCTGGCTAGAGTGGGCATGGGCAGCTCTGGGTAAAGGTCATTGCCTACTCCACATCTTTCATGAACTCCAGGAGTTTGTTAAAATGCAAATTCCAGGACCGCTACGAGGCCCAGTCATCAGCAGTGCACATAGAAAGTGGTCTTTCATCAATGAGTCTTCCTGCAGAAGGTAAGTGGGACAGTCAGAACACAGGCCCTTCAGCCAGCCTGACAGGGATGAAGGTGTAGGCAGGCAGGAAGGAACCCTGGGAAGAGACATTGGCCCCAGAAAAACTCAGAGCAAGACATCAGGCCTCTGGGGAGCAAGCTTTATTTGCATTCCCAGGACAAGGGTGGGGAGTAAGTCCAGGAGGGCCAAGGTTCAAGGGCAGACACAATCAGGCTCAGAGTCTAGGGCCCCCAGCCCCACTACAGGGCGTGGTTGGAGTGGGAGTACAGGCATGGGCAGCTTTTGATGGAAGGTCAGTGTCTACTCCACACCCTTCATGAACTCCAGGAACTCTGTGGAGAGAGGGGCAGTTGTGGGTTAGAGGTAGAAACTGGGCAGGGCATGGGCAGCGGGGGGGCGGATCTGGCCTAGCCACCCAGTCACCACTCACCATCATAGTCAATGCGGCCATCATTGTTCTTGTCACCATCCTTCATGAGCTCCTCGATGTCATCCTCCGTAATGGTCTCACCCGTGGCCTGTAGCATCATCTTCAGCTCATCCAGGTCAATATAGCCATCAGCATTTCTACAGGCAAAGCAAGGGGTACCTCAGAGTTCAGGGAGGGGAGGGGAGGAGGAAGGGGAAGAAGCACCCCCCCCATACACACACAGCCCCAGGAGGCAGGGCAGGGGTACTGGGAGATGAGCATTCCTGTGTCTCATCACATATGTTGGGAGACTGAAGCTGCAGGGTATCTAGCGTGAGATCTGAGACTATCCCTTCCCTTGCTGCTTGGGTCAGGGTCAGAAGCCAAGCATGTTCTCACTTGTCAAACATGCGGAAGAGGTCCGACAACTCCTCCTCAGATTTCCCTTTGCTGTCATCCTTCATGCACCGAACCATCATGACAAGGAACTCATCAAAGTCTACTGTGCCGCTGCCTGTGGGTGGGCAGTAGGGCCAGAGAGAAGCCATGGTCAGTACTTAGGCAGTTCACTCCCCGTGCCAAGTCCGTGCAACTGGTGTGTTCATTTGCCCACTTTTTGTTGTTTGTTTGAGACAGAATCTTGCTCTGTAGCCCAAGTTGGCCTATAACTCCCTGTGTAGCCCAGCTAGACCAGTCTCAAACTCATGGCAGTCCTATAGGCATGGGATTACAGGCATGAGCCACCATATCTAGCTATTTGTTCAGTTGCTAGAAGAGATGGCTGAGGCTTGGAGCAAAATAGCTCCTGGGCCAGTAAGCCCAGGGTATTAGAGGTGTGGAGCCTGAAGGGGACAGAGGGGCTCACCATCCTCATCTACTTCATCGATCATCTCCTGTAGCTCTTCAGGTGTGGGGTTCTGGCCCAGCATCCTCATCACCTTGCCCAGCTCCTTGGTGCTGATGCAGCCATCCTCAGCACCCAGCACAAAGATATCAAAGGCGGCCTTGAACTCTGTGTCCAAAAGGAGGTTGAGAAGACAGGGATCAGCAGCCAGTTCTCCAGAAAGCCAGATTCTTGGGGTCACCTTCAAACTGCACACCTCCCTCCAAGAGCTCTCTGAGATCACAGTGAAGAAGACCCTCAGCTTTTTTTACCTCTCGTCTGGAATATTCCTATTTTCCCCCAACCTGGCCCTCCTGTTCCCTCAGTAGGAGATAATTACCATTTTTCTGCTCTTCTGTCAGCTGTTCTACCTAGAAAAGAAAAAGGGTCTCAGGACCCAGACTTGGGCCTTAGCTACTATAGAGGAGACTGATTCCTTCCACAGGTAGGAAGACTGATGACAAAATGAAGCAGGCTTTCCCAGACCACAGAGCAAGTCTTCAGCCCTCCCTTCCTGCCCCCAAATACCTGAAGTAACTGACCCAGCTGGTCTTCCAGGGGATGGGCTTGGGGCCAGGGTAACAGATGGACACTCACTCTAAGACCAAGGTGCCCTGAGTAACAATACTCAATGACCACTCCATGTCCTTTAGGTCACTCTAATGAAACTTAAGCTGCATGGCCTGAGGGACAGCTGTCCCTTAGGTTGAGACAATAAAACTAATGTGGGGGTGAGCAAAGCCACCCACTGTAACCTGACCAGGGTGGCCGCTGGGCTATTTTTAAAGGGGGACAAAGTTAAACCTGGTGATTGTTCTGGGGATTTTGGTATGCAGGGGGTGGGGCAGTGTTATCTGCCCCCCTAGCCTGCTGGTGCTGCCTCAGGAGCCAAAATTAGTCCCCAGCCCCGCCAGACCTTGTATGGACACTGGGTGGAGGGCTGCCCCCCTCCTCCAGCCCCATGGACGTCTACAGGATAAGCAGGGGTGCTGCAGAAGCCAGCTGCAGTCCCTCCTTGCTCACAAGTGGGGCCACATTCTGGGAGCTGGGGGAGGATCCCCTGGGAACAGCTGTTTGCCAGGATCTCCTTGTCTCTGGGGTGGGCAGAGGTTATATCAGAAGCCCCTCAGTGACCCTAGGAGACTGCAGGGTCTTGAGGTGACTGCTTTCTAGCCCTGACTCAGTCATTCTCAACTTGTACCTAAGCCCTGAGCCTGCCACTTCCTATGGGGAATAAGGTCTCAGCTCTCTGTTCCTTCTCCTCTGACTCAAAGCCAGGCCTGAACCTTCAAAGTCCATTTCCTAGCCCAGAATTCAAGTTCTGCAGCCCTTCTCACAATCCCCTCTCACTTTCTGAAGCATCTTCAGCTAATTAAGAGGCTAGAGGACGGTGACAGATCTGAACATGTAAGAAACAGAATGTGAGAGGCAGAAATGGGGGCTAGAGACACAAAGAGAGAAATAGAGACTCAGAAACAGTGCAGAAGGAATAGGACAAAAAGAGATGGAGGAAGATCAAAAGATCCACAGAATAGAAACAGAAATGTAGCCAAGGGACAGGACTCAGACTACAAACATCTGGAAACAGGGAGACACAGGATGCTAAAAGCTGAGACCACACCCTATACCCACCCTGCACTTCCAAACATCAGTCCACCAGTCCCTTGAGAAGCTTGGCTAAAGATGTGTGGGGCCTCTCTTGGGTCTCCCATCACTTTCCTAAGGCAGTCTTGTCTCCCATTCTGAGCTGAGTAAGCCCCCAATGGGCCTACACACCCCACACTTTCCAGACCCATCCCTTACCGCAGCTTTGTAGATGTCATCCATGCTGGCGGCTCCCGGGACAGGCTGCTGAGGTTGCCAGCCAGCCAGCCCTCAGCCTGGGCTTAAATAACCCTGCCTGCCCCCACCTCCCTCTACATTCCCAGCCCAGCCCACCGCTGCGTGTAATATCCTCCACCCCCTCCTCTGGTCCCTGTAATCTCAGGCTGGCCAGAGTCCCTGTATCCTCTGCCCAGGGCAGGGAGCCATGAAAGGCTGCAAGGTCCAGGTCTTTTGCCCTCTGTTCCCCACATCCCATAGGAAAGTCTCAAGAAACATTCCTTTAAAAAATTATATTAAATATATTTATGTGTGCATGCAGAGGTCAGAGGACACTTTGTAAGAGTCAGCACTCTCCCTCTTCCATGTAGGTTCCTGGGACTGAACTCAGGTCTTCAGTCTTGGTGGCAAGAACCTCTGCCCACTGAGCCATCTCACCAGCTGCAGGAAAAGTTTCTTGAATCAATGAAAACATGAGCCTAGGCCTAGACATGAGCTTCAAAGTAATGGGATCTAGGCCAGGTCCCTAAATACAGCTCAATTTTCTATCCAATCAGAGAAATGAGTGCTACCACCCCCATTTTTCTAGCTAAGGAAACAGCAGGTTTTCATGGTTGGTGATTTGCCCAAGACGGGTCTGACTTGGGAGCCCCTGACTTACACTATACTTCTCAGGAGAAGGGGATCACATGTACGCAGAGGCTGGCAGCATAAGTCTGCCAAGCCTCCTATGTGACATTCAGAGGATGGCAGTAAGAAACTGGTAAGGAAGGGACTGGCCCACCTAGGATAGACTGGCCTGGAGCCCCAGACCTTCCATCTCCCAAGGAGAGCAATGCTCACTTAAGATAGACTTGAGTGACCTGCATTCAGTCATCAAACACCCCTACAGAGCCCTCTCCATAGCAAGTTGTCTCTTCATCCTCCAGTTGGGTCACCATTGCCCTCTTCTCTGACTGTGTCTCCCTCAAGGTTAAGGCTGTTTTTCCAGTCAAGCACTAAAGCTCTTGTGTCCAGGGTCAGTCTGTTTGTCCCTCGGTTTGAGCTCTGGCAGGACGTCATCTGAGGAACGTAAGCCCAGTGGGTAGCACATACCTCTTCCCTTCACCTGCACCCTTATTTCATAGCCTTGATAAACACTCCATCTCCCAGCCTGATGCACTATGGCAGTGTGCTGAGCACTGACCATGGGTGCATGTGACAAGAGACCGCCCCCCAACCCGGAGGGTCATTCTGGCCTGCCAGCTAGAGCTCTATCCAGCCCTCATCTCCTTCGACTCACTCTTGCCCCACAGAGAATGAGCCCAACAGTCAACTGAGGCTCTATTACTACCCATCCTTTTCCAGGGGGAAAGTGAGGCTAGGCGAAGCAGGGACGGACTTCGGGGAGCTCAGAAGACGCCTGGCCTCTACACTCGGTTTCTCAGGACCCCACGGGCAATAAATAACCACAATAGCCTGCGTCAAGGTCCGAAGCAACACAAGTTTACAAAAGGCAGGCGAGCAGGCGCGGACTACGCATGCGTGTCATGAGCGGTGCTGTCAATTACGCGCGAGGGGCGGGGCGAGGGCTAGAGAAAGCCGCCCAGCCAAGATGGCGGCGCGGGCGAGGGGCGGG
>NW_008354534.1:146108-155652 GCF_000622305.1 Nannospalax galili
CTGCTGCCAGTCTGCGCCGGGCGTCGGCGGTGGCGGATCCCGCAACATGGCGGCGGCTGTACGCAGCTTCGGTCTGGAGCGGGAGGCCGAGCCGGCCAAGGAGGCGCGCGTCGTGGGTTCCGAGCTCGTGGACACGTACACGGTGCGCTGGGGGCAGCGAGCACCGGAGCGGGGGTGGTGGTCACCGGGCCTGAGTCTGCGCTGGGAGCTCTGAGTCGCGCATCCGTGAGGGTCTGCGAGTGCGGAGAGGGGACCCGGGAATGGGGGAGTCTGAGGAAGGGCCTGGGTCCTGAGGGTGCTGGAGGAGGCCCCAGGGCGGGGCCCGAGGAGGGGGTTGGGAAAGGGGGTGCGCGACGCCAATAGGGGGGTGGAATCTGGGCAGGAGCATGTGTCAGTGAAGCCAGTCCCAAAGACCCTTGAGGCATTGGAGGGATGCGGACCCGAGAGAGGGCGTTCAGAAGGAAGGGAACTGGAGGAGGGGGATCTCTGATGGATGGATCCGGGTTTGAGAGGGCGCGGGCTCCTCAGGTTGTGAAGGAGAGGAGGTGGATCCTGAGCTACCCCTCCCCCACACCAGTGGAGGTCCAGATCAGCCCTGCGAAGTGAGGGACCCTGGGGGATTGGTGCCCCCCAGCCCCCCTGGCGAAAAACAGAGTTAGCTCAGGGCCAAAATCCAGGACCTGCCAACCTTAGAGGGCTTGGGGAAGATGGCCAGCCAGCTGCCAACACACACTTGTAGGCTACCAGGGAGACAGGACAAAAAAAGGAAGGTAGTTATGGCGATGGTGTTGGAAGCCCTCCCGGGTCTGGGTGGGGTTCGATGCTAGGACTATGAGCCAGGTAGGGTGCCAGGTGAAAATTTGTTCTGGGGTTGGGGCTCAGTGAGCATCTCCCTGTCTCCTTTGTTCCCAGGAGGGTGGGCAATGGACAGGGGCCTTGCTCCGCCTGTGCCACACTCCCTTGGCCCCCATCCTAATACCACTCTCTTGTGGGCCCTCCATTGGCTCTCTTCCTATAAGCAAGGTTGGATGTCGGGTTGGGGCTCATTCCAGAGCAACAGGCTGGTCCTGGAAAATGGCTAGTGCCTCTGGGCCAGAGGATTCAGCCTAATTGACTGAAAAGCTTGCTTCCCCCCACCTCTCTGCTACAGAGAGAGGTGGAGAAACTAGGACCATGGGGCTTGGTTTAGTTGAGGGATGAGGTCACTCAGCTATGAATGATGGTCATCCCCCATTAGCTATAATCAGCTAGAGAGTTGTTTCCAAAAAGCTCTCCTTCCAGATGTGAGGGAGCAAGGTAGTAATCCAAGCTGACAATTGCCATTTGTCCCTGGGTATGCTGGATGTTACTAACACACCTATCTTTTATTAGGTGTTAGGCCTGCACAAATCATTTTACACTTACTGCCTTACCTTAACCCACCTTGTGTTAAAATGGAGGAACTGAGGCCCAGAGAGCTTAGGTGTCCAGCAACTTATATAAGTGACACATAAGCTACACCCAGGAAATGGGAGAACAAGATTTTGAATCCAGGATTTTCTTAACTTCCAAACTATGTTACCTCTGTTCGGGCAGATTACCCACCACTGCTGCCCCCAGGAGCATGTTGGTCCCTTGACCCCTGATTCAGCCACACATATGCCGTGGCATGTGTGCATCTTACCACCAGAAATCACAACCACAGCCTGTGGGAAGGGTTGAAAAAGGGCCTGCTTCCTAGATAGTCAGGGCATCTGGTAAGATGTACATGCTGCCAGACCTGGCTCTGCTCTGCCTCCCTTAGGAGGGGCGGTCTTGCCTACGACTCAGGTTGGTTTTGAATTACGTGGAGACAAGAGGTAAAAACCTAAGGAAGAGGTGTGTTGTCCTAGTCACCATTTCCATTCCTTTCTGATGATTGAAGCCACAGCTTTGATCCAGATCCCCTAGGGCTATGGAGGAGGCTGAGGAAGGGTGCTGCTGCTCAGCAGGGGCCAGGTGCATGTTAGGTGTGGGAGGATGCCTGACTGGCTGTTGGGGAGTGGGATCTCAATGCTGGGCAGCTCTTGTGGAGAGGCAGGGTTTCCTTGCCATAAGGAATCATCTTTCCTTTTAGGTTTATATCATACAGGTCACTGATGGCAACCATGAGTGGACAGTCAAGCACCGCTATAGTGACTTCCATGACCTGCATGAAAAGGTAACCTGAAGGGCTGGGAACCTGTGACTTAGGGTTTGGGGGATTTGGGCCAAGTTCCCATTGTGTCACAAATTAATTTAGGGTAAAACCTCCACGTCTATAGTTTACTCATTTTTTTTTTAAGGACTTACTGATTTATTTTGTGGGGTGGAGGTAAGATGCATATGTACGTGGCACGTATATGGTAGTCAGAGGACCATTTATGGGGGCTGGTTCTCTTTCTACCGTATGGGTCCTGGGGATGGAACTCAGGTCAGCCGGCCAGATGGCAAGTGCCTTTATCTGCTGAGCCATCCATTTCACTGACCCTATAGTTTACTTCTTTAGTAAACCAGTTTATTAATGTAACTGGCAAAAGAACTGGTTGATCCTAGGAGTTTGGCCCCAGGATGAGACAGACTACAGGTAGTATATTTAAATTTAAATTTTAAAATTGCCATATGGGGCTTAGCAGTTAAGAGTGCATACTGCTCTTGCAGAGTACCTGAGTTCTGTCCCCAGCACCCATGTCCTGAAGTGCATAGCTGCCTATAATTCTAACTCTTGGGGATCCAATGCCTCTGACCTATGTGAGCATCTGCATTCATGTGCACATATCCCCACACAGACAGACATGCATACACATAATTAAAAATAATAAAAATATGATTTGAGTGTAAGTTTCCTGAGGAGGGAAAAAGATTTGACCTTTTGAACTTATTCCATGTAATAGAGCCTGTTCTTTAATATCATGTGGGAAATGTAAATGTATTTCTTTTACTTCTTTTCCATCACAGGGTTAAATGAGACAAAGAAAGTTCAAAATCTTTTGGATTGTGTGGTTGTTTTCTTGGGACCCCAGATACATTTCTGATTCTACTTTTCCTTTGTTTTTGGAGGGACTTGGCTTCCTGTGAGACATGTCTTAAAGACACACCATTGCTTCCATTAGTTTTCATTCTGGTTTGGAATGTGTTACTGTTTTCATCTGTGTTACTTTTTGAATGTCTCCAAAGACTAAAGATGGAATTCTTCACCTGTATTAGTATTTCCAGTGCTGCTTGAATTTAAAAGAGGCCATGGGGCTGGAGAGATGGCTCAGTGGTTAAGAACACTGGTTGTTCTTGCAGAAGACCCAGGTTCGAATCCCAGCACCCACATGGCAGCTTACACTGTCCGTAACTCCAGTCCCAGGGGATCTGATAGCCTCTTCTGTCCTCCTTGGGCATTGCACGACACAGGTGCACTTTCCTGCATGCAGGCAATACACTCATACACATTTTAAAAAAAAGAGGCCAAACCCAGATGCACAAGTTGGAGTGCTAATCCTGCTATGCTGCCATGGATTGCAGAAGTCATGACTGCTGGCCTTGACCTAACATAGACACAGAGCTTCCTGGTCTGTGGTTGATGTGCTTATGTTTTCTTACAGCTTGTTGCAGAGAGGAAAATTGACAAAAATCTACTTCCACCCAAAAAGATAATTGGGAAAAACTCCAGAAGCTTGGTAGAGAAGAGGGAGAAGGACCTGGAGGTGTACCTGCAGACCCTCCTGACCACCTTCCCTGAGACGGCCCCCAGGGTGCTGGCCCACTTCTTGCATCTTCACTTCTATGTAAGTTCACCTTGGGGTTCTCACCTTTGTCTACAAACCCACAGCCACCAGAATTCAAGACAGCAATCCAGTGTGAATCTCAACTTTGAGGAGAAGCAGGCTGGACTTTGACCCTGAGGTTAGAAAATGAAGGATTAGGGGTAGGATTTGAGCAGAAGCAAGTTGGTTGGCAGGTTTGCCTTAAATCAGATTGGCCACATTTTCCTCCACTACAAGGCATTTTATTTGGTAAAACTGACACGTGATTTTTTTTTTAAAGGTAGATTTCCCTCCAAATGGATGAGGATGGATTAGAGACAGGTGACCCCTGGTATAGACTATTTTTTAGATGTTGGCTCACAACTCAAGGCTAATTAAGGAATTAGTCATTCTTAATCAAGGATTGCCATCCTGGGACTCATTGTTGAGGTCCCCCACTGACAGAGTGTTGAAGCTGCCAGTGACACTCTTCTCAGATGGGGGAATACCTCACAGAGCAGCTCTGCTGTCGCTTTTGGATAGAGAGTAATGTGCTTCCAGTGACAGAATTGTCAGACCTGAAGCTAGGCATGGTGGCTTATGCATTCTGCTGAGGCAGGGGGATCATGAGTTCATGGCCAGCCATAGCTACATAGTGAGACCATGTCTTCAAAAATAAAAAGTAATCCCAGTACTTGAGAGGCAGAGGAGGTCAGCCGGGTCTACATAGTGAAGATCCAGGCCAGCTGGGGCTACAGGCAGACCCTGTCTCAAAAAACCAAAATAAAAAATAAATAAAGTTATCAGACCTCACTAAGAGTGATTTGGCAGTATAAAGCCAAAATATTAAAGGCTATCAGCAGTCCACTGCTAAAAATTTATTCTAAGATGAGACAACTGCAAAAAAGGATTTATGAACAAAGCTAGTCATTCCAAGATTTGTAGCAAGGTAATGAAGACAAGCCAGAAACCACTGGTAAGAGGTTAAAACAAAAATCAAAGCAAGCCATGGCACACACCTGTCTTTCCAGCACTTAGGAGGGTAAAGCCAGAGAATCCACTCAAGTTCAGGGCCAGCCTGGGCTACATATCAAGACCTTTGTCTCAAAAAAAAAAAAAAAAAAAATCCAGACAGTGCTGGGTGTAGTAGTGCATGCATTTAATCCCAGCACCCAAGAGGCAGAAGCAGGTGGATCTCTGAGTTTGAGGCCAGCTTGGTCTACATAGTTGCAGGGCAGCCAGTGCTATCTAGTGAGACCTTGTCTCAAAAAAAATAAAAAAGAATCCAAACAAAACAACAAAAAAAGGTACAGCTATACACCTTGGCATTATGCTGCCACAGACCTACTGACAGGTAAATTTGTGAAAAGAAGAGGTCCTAAAACAGAATGTAGACTCAAAAGTCATATGGTTATCTAGGAAGATTCTATAAGGTTATATATCAAACTAGTAGGAGCAATTTTCTGTGAGATAGATTTTCTGATACTACATACTTACTGTGTAATTCTTTTTCTCTTTAAACAATGAAAATGGTCTTGCCTTATAGGAAGTGATGTAGGAGTTATGGTTACAAAGACCCACCTTGTTTAAAATACCTCTAAATCACTGCAGAGTAAGGCACCTGAGCTTTTCTTGGAGCACTGATTAGAGTCTGGAGATTTGGAATGGGGTTTTGGGACTACCTTCCTGCCACAAAGCTAGAAGGGGCTGTATGTGCAGTTGGAATGTGTCTATATACCAGGTCTTTGTTGGTTGGTTTTTTTATTTTTTAGGGCCTGGCTTCTGGGCTGGGCCTGCTGGACCCCTGAAGGCCGCCTCCCAGTTGTCTTTTTTTTCTTCTTCTTTTTCTTATATTTTGTTTTGTTTTTTGAGACAGGGCCCAACTATGTAACCCTGGCTGGTCGGGAACTCTGTATGGACCAAGCTGGCCTTGAAATTACAGAGATCTACCTGCCTCTGCTTCCCAAGTATTGGGATTAAAGGTGTGTGCCACCATGTCCTACTTGTAAACTTTTTCTTTTTTTTTTTCACACTTTGTTGTGTAAGAAAAAATTCATATTCCCTATATTTGTCAGATAAACTTCACTGGTTAGTATTTTAAGAAATTCTGCACTTTGGAAAAAGCTTCAAGCTGCGTGGGTGCTTGCCTTTAATATCAACACTTGGAGGCAGAAACAGTCTGCTCTCCATGAGATTGAAGCCAGCCTGTACTACATAGCAAGTTATAGGCCATGGTACATGCCTTTAACCTCAGCACTTGGGAGGCAGAGGCAGTCAGATCTTTGCGAGTTTGAGGCCAGCCTGGTCTACATAGTGAGTTCCAGGACAGCTGGGGCTACAAGGAGACCCTGTCTCAAAAAGACAAAAAAAAAAAAAAAAAAAAAAAAAAAAAGTAATTAACCTATCATTAGACTGAGCCAAGGTGTCTCAGCCACAGCACTGTTGACATTCTGAACTGAATAAGTACCGTGAGGAGCTAGCTGGCCTATGTAATTTTTAGCACCATTTCTGGCCTCTACCCACTTGATGCCAATAGCACTTTGTTGCCTGGTTGAGCACCACTGGGTTAACTCTTCATTCAAGCTTGAACAAACAATCCAATAGCACTGTCAGCCTTTTCTGCAGGTAGGGAACTATCTAAGGCATGGTTCTCTTAACCTTTGTACCACCAGTGTCTTCCTTGGAGTTGTTCCAAATATATTCTACCTCTTGTGTACTGATGTTGGATGAGGTGGATCAGAGAACCCTATTTGGCTATGGTGTAGACTGCTTTTTCTTTTTACATTGTATGTATATGAGTGTTTTGCCTGCATGTACAGTAAGTACAACATGTGTGTGCAGTGCTCCTGGAGGCCAGAAGAGGGCATATTCCCTGAACCAGAGCTACACGTGTTTGTGAACTGCCATTTGGGTACTGGGAACAGAGCCTGGGTCTTCTGCAAGAACAGCAAGTGCTTTTAACCAGTGAGCCATCTCTCCAGCCCCAGTGTGAACTACTTTTGTTTTGTTGAGACAGGATCTTACAATATAGCCCTAGCTGGCCTGTAAACTTGCTGTGTAGCCCAAGCTGGCCTTGAACTTCCCGTGATCATCCTGCCTCTGCCTCCTGAGTGCTAGGATTATAGGTGTGTATCTCCATACTTGGCTTTTGGGTTTTGTTTTTGTTTTCTTTTAGTTTGGGGAAATTTCTTTTAAACTGGGTTATAATTCATATACCATAAGTCACTCTTTTAAAGTATACAATTTAATTTAATAGTTTATAGTAGATTCAAACAGTTGTGTAACACACCACTGTCTAATTCCAGAACATTTCATCACCCCAACATAACCCTGTACCTGTTAGCAATAATTTTCTATCCCTTCCTGGGGACCTTGGTAGTCACTGCTTGCTTCCTATCCCCCAACCCTTGGTAGTCACTACCTTGCTTCCTCCCCCAGCCCTTGGGAGTCACTACTTGCTTCCTGCCTCTGTGAGTTAGCCTATTCTAGATGTCTCATATAAACAGTTCATACAGCATGTGGCAACTAAATTTCCAAGGTCCATATTTATAGCATTTATCTTCCAGTCCTTTCATAATTGATGTATTTGGATGTACTGTTCAGGAATCCTCTTTGATCTGTGATTTCTTGTTCTATGGGTTTAGTTAACCTGCAGACAACCATGGTTTGAAAATACTACATGGAAAACTCCAGGAGTAAACAATTCATGAGTTTTCAATTGTATGTCATTCTGAGTAGTGATGAAATCTTTCACTGTCCCTCCTGGGACATGAATCAGCTCTTTTTAGTGTATCCACTCTATACATGCATCGCTTAGTAGACCTCTAATCACTTAGTAGCCATACCACTTGTCAGATCAGCTGTTACAGCATCACAGTACTGTGTTCAGGTGACTCTGATTTTACTTGGTAATAGCCCAAAGCACCTGAGTTGGGATACTAGCAGTCAGATATGCCAAAGTATAGTCGTGAAACACTCCCTTTGATTAAAAAGGTAAAAGTAGAAAATATTTTGAGAGACCACATTCCATTATTTCTATTACAGCATATTATTTTAATTGTTTTATTTTAGATGATTAGTTAATGCTTTACTGTGCCTTATTTTAAACTAAACTTTATCATGAGTATATGTACATAAAAAACATTATATATGTGGGTTTGTATTGTTTGTAGTTTTGGGCATCTGATGTGTTTTTGTTTGTTTGAGACAGCACCTTGCTGTAGCCCTAGCTGGCCTAGAACTTGCTATGTAGACAAGGCTTGAACTCACAGAGATCCACCTGCCTTTGCCTTCTGAGTGCTGGGATTAAAAAAGTGAAGACTGATGTGGGTTTTATAGTATGCCCTCCATGGATAAGAGGACTGCTATGTCACACTGTGTTTATCCATTTATCAACTGTCCTTATCTGTGATGAATAAATTCCAGAACCTCCAGTAGATGCCTAAAACCAAGGATAGCACTAAGCCCTACCTATGTTTTTTTCCTACATATACCTAACAGATTTGTTGGTTTTTCCATCCGAACTAAGCACTTATCATGCAGTATGACCATAACTTTTACAATTTGAACTGTCACAGGAAAACTGGCAGGAATTTTTTTCCTTCACAATTTTGTGGATAGGAGCTTCATCCTTACTATAGATTTTAGCAACCTTAGCAGATAGTTTATTTTCTTATCAAATTGAGAATTTTTCATCATTTTGACGTATGGCACCACTTTAAGACTTGTCTTTGGCAGGCTGACATCACTACCCCCGCACTTTGAGACTGTTCTAAAGTAAAGTAAGAGTTACTTAAACACAGGTATCTCAATATTGTAATAAATAAGGTGGCTACTAAGTGACTCACAGACTATGTGATGTGTCTATTATGTAGATATGCTGAACAAAGGGCTGACTTCTGTTCCAAGAGGGACAGAATAAAAGAGTAACATTTCATGATACTCAGAATGGTGTGCCGTTTTAAAACTTCTGTATTATTCATTTTTGGTATTTTCCATTTAATAAATTTTGACTGTAGTTGACTATGAATGACCATTGACAATGAAATTGGACTAGGGAGGGAGCTTTTATATGAACATATATTTTCAAATCTGATGAGTATACACCAGAGAAGGAAGGTAGGTTATGTAGTAACTCTCTCTTAACTTTTTTGTCTTTTTGAGACAGGGTCTCCCTGTAGCCCAAGCTGGCCTAGAATTCACTACGAAGACCAGGCTGGCCTCCATCTCACAGAGATCCACCTGCTTCTGCCTCTGGGATTAAAGATGTGCACCACCACGCCTGGCTCTGTTTTGACTTTATTTTATGTCTCAGTGTTTTGCCTACATTTATATAAGTGCAGCTATGCCATGCAGTACCCTCAGAGGCCAGAAGAGGGTGTTGGATTCCCTGGAACTGGAGTTACTGAGGGTTGTTAGCTGCCATTTGGGAGCTAGGAACTGAACTTGGGTCTCTACAAGAGCAGCCAGTTCTCTTAACTGCTGAGCCAGCACTCCAGCCAGTTTTGACTTTTTGAGGAGTCACCAAATTACTTTCCAAAGTTGCTGCACTTTGACATTCCAGTTTTCCCACATCCTTACTAATAGCTGTGCTTCTCCTTGTTTGTTTTATCCTGCACAGTCCCACAAAGCATGAAGTGGTATCACTGTGGTTTGGGTTGCAGTCAGTTCCAGTGACTAATGATGTTGAGCTTTTTCATGTACTTATGGGCCATTTGTAGTTTTGGAGAATGGATTCAAATCCCTTGTCCTTATAAACATTAGGTTTCCTTTTTGATGAATTATAAGATTTTTATTTTATTTTATATTATTTA
>NW_008354534.1:155886-194388 GCF_000622305.1 Nannospalax galili
TCAGAAGAGGGCTTTGGATTCCCCTGGAACAGGAGTTAAGGACAGTTCACAGCCACCAGGTGGGTTCTGGGAATTGAACCCGGGTCCTCTGCAAGAGCAGTCAGTGTTCTTAACTGCTGAGCCATCTCTCTAGCCCCTAGCCCCAGGTTTTTTTTTTTTTAGGACAGAGTCTCATTTTGTAATTCTGGCTGGCTTCAAACTCACTCTATAGACCAGGCTGGCCTCAAACTTGTACAAATCTGCCTGCCTTTGCCTCTGGCCCCTGTCCCCTGCCCCAGCCCCAACCCCAGCCTCGTGCTGGGATTAAAGGTGTGTACTATCATGCCTAACAACTTTTTTTTAAATTTCTTTTACTGATTTTTATTTTATGTGAATGAGCATTAGCCTACATGTGTGTAAGTGCCGATGGAAGCCAGAAGAAGGTGTCTTGATCCCCTGGAACTGGAGTTACAGATGGTTAGCCACCATGTGGGTGCTGGGAATCAAACTTGGGTCTTCTGTAAGAGCAGCTAGTGCTCTTAACTGCTGAGCCATCTCTCCAGCCCCTGTAAGAATTTTTTATAAATTCTGTATGCTAGATTCTTATCAGAAATATGATATGTATATAATTCATCCTGTTCTGTGAGGAGTTTTTTTCTTCTTTTTTTGAGGCTGGCGGACAATCCCAGGGCCTTGTACATGCTAAGCATAGACTACCATTGAGCTATACCCCAGTCTTTCACTTTTTGTTTTATTTTTGGGTTTTAGGACAGAGTTTCTATGTAGCCCCAACTGGCTTAAAACTGTGTGTCAAACAAACTTCAAACTCACCATCCTGCCTCATCGTGAGTGCTGAGATTATAGGTGTGCACCGTCACACCTGGCTCCCTTCACTTTGATAGTACATTTTAAAGTAAGGTTTCAGATTTTGATGTTTATTTTATGAATATTTTAGTCACTTGTATTTTCAGTACCATATCTGAAAAACCATTGCTTAATCACAAAAATGTATGGCTATGTTTTCTCTTAGGAGTTTTAGGTTTTATATTTAGGGCTTTGACTATTTTGAGTTCATTTTTGTATATTGTATGAGGTAGAAGGTTCAGATATTTTTTTTTTTTTCCTTTGAGACAGGGTCTCACTGTGCAGACCAAGCTGGTCACAAACAAACTTAGAGATTCATGTCTGCCCCTGCCTTCTGAATGCTGAGATTAAAGATTTGTGCCACCATGTCTAGTTTGATCCTTTATTTATTTATTTATTTATTTATTTATTTATTTATTTTTAAATTTATGTGCATGAGTGTATTGCCTGCATGTATTTAAGTGCATCTGTGTCATGCAGTGCCTGCAGAGGTCAGAAGAGGGCATTGGATCCCCTGGAACTGGAGTTATGGACAGTTGTTAGCTGCCATGTGGGTGCTGGGAATTGAATCCTGGTCCTCTGCAAGAGCAGTCAGTGCTCTTAATGATGGAGCCATCTCTCCAGCCCGCTTGATCCTTTTGTAGTGTGGGTTTTAATGACAAGGAAAGGAAAGCATCGCCTCTCTCCCCAGCTAACCCTAAAATGGGGGATTTGGGGAACGAGGCAACCTGTTTCCTGCTCTGGATACCTGTGCTCTTAGCTTACTGGATTCACAGTGACAGAGCCCATCCCAGAACCTCTAGTGAAATGCAGTCGTATGGAGAATTCTTTCATAACCATTTTGGGGTAGGATACCTAACAGTGAACTTGGAAACAGAGTCAAGTTTATCTCCCATACCTTCTTGGTCCTGTTCCCACAGTTTATTACAAGTCAGTTGTTTAGCTTGTCTGTGCCCCAGCCTCTTTTTGCAAGCTGGAAGGTGAGCTGGGGCCCTTCCTGTAGCCAGAATGAGACTGCAGTGAACGTCTAAGGGTTAGAAGAGCAGGGCTTGTGTCAGGGCTCCCCACATGCCACCATACTGGGATGTCCAAGTAGGGAAAGATGCTCATTCTCTTCGAAGGCAATATTTATATCATTTCCTGACTTTAGAGCTACTTGGCAATCACAAAGATGTTTTCAAAATTGAAATCGGGGCCATGATGGAACTGTTAACCATCTTAGTATCTTAGTGTTGGCTTTAGTGTTTTGTTTTGTTTTTTTCTTTTTCCCCTTAGGAAAGGTCTCATTATTTAGCCCTGACTGGACCAGAACTTACCGTGTAGACCAGGTTGGCCTCACAGAGATCCATCTGCCTCTGTAGTAGTGCTGGGATTAAAGGCCTATGCCACCCTGCCTGGCTTTTAGCACCCATTTCATTTTCATAATTGTTTTAGTTACAAAGAACTGACGCTGTGAACGATAACACATTTGGTTTCTATTTTTTTTTTCAGTTTGTAATCTTGACGCTCTTTTAAAGTTTATATGTGAATCCTTCAGTGGGGAAATCTTTGTTTAAAGTTGAGTCACATAAGATACCTCGGGGCCGGAGAGATGGCTCAGCAGTTAAGAGCACTGACTGCTTTTATAGAGGATCCGGGTTCAATTCCCAGCACCCACATGGCGGCTATGAACCGTCCTTAACTCCAGTTCCAGGGGAATCCAAAGCCCTCTTCTGACCTCCGCAGCATTGCACAACACGGGTGCACTCACATACATGCAGGCAATACACTCATACACATAAAACAAAAGTAATAAATAATATTAAACAAAAAGATACCTCACTCCTGCTAGTACAAAACAAAAGCTAGACGAGGCCCCTTAGCCATTAACATGTGTGTCCAAATCACATCTGGGTGATAGCCTCTGTGGTATGTAACTCATTGCCTGGTTAATGCCAACTGCCAAGCACAGTGTTTAGCACAAGCAGAAGTGTCAAGTACTGACCACGAGTTTTCATTGAGTACAGGGATATATGGGGGGTGGGGGGGTATACTTGCTGCTGGGCTCTGTAACTAGGCATGCTTAGTCAAAATATAAATAGTCTAAGTAGTCCATGCTGTGTTTATGTGAATCTCAAATAGGTGTAGCTCAGAGATAGGAATGCTTGTCTAACATGGGAAAGGCCCTGGGTTTTATCCCAGCACAAGTTAAAGGGAAAGGGGCATAGGGATCCTTTTTCCCCATACAGGATCCTGTTGGTAGTGGCATGGCCAGTTGGTAGGTCTATAACACATTTAACATGTTGAATATTACATTAAAATTTGTGTCACCCCAAAGCACTCCAGGCCCCTTCAGCTACCTATGTCCACAAGTGACCTCCCTGGGAGACAATAGCTGGGGCTCAGGGGCCGCCAAGGCCACCTGTTTCATCCTGTCCCAGATAGAGACCTGACTCTGCACTCCTTTGCCCACAAATGCAATTTGACCAAGGAGTCCAGTGCTCTTAAGTTTGCAGGCTGAGGAATTTCTGTGTTCCTCTGGTTCAGGTTCTCTCCCAAGGTGAAGGTCAGCCTGAGGAAGCCAAGTAGAAAGGGCAACAGTGTGCTCTCCCTGTGCCCCAGCGTGGGGAGAGTTTTACAGTTTGCTTTTGAGGTTCCTCGGAAGTGAAAGTACAAGCCTTCGGCCCTTATTGTCAGCTTTCTTTTCCTTCTGGAAACCCCAGCCTTGGCCCCCTGGTGGGGGTGGCATCTAAGGTGATTCTTTCTCTTTATTCTGTCTGAACTGACACCAGTGGCCCAAAGGAATGTGCAGTGGAAGGTGATGGCTGCCTGGCACTGTTGACAGGGCGGGAAACCTTTTTTCTCAAGAGCCCTCTGACAGGCTCCTTGTGTCTATACAGTGCCTGGGACCCTATTAGGGAGTTGAGGTATGTGTAGATTGGCAGCCCCTGGGTCCTGAATCAGGTGGTCTGACTACAGGATTGGTAAATAGGGGCTGGTTTTCAGAACTGCATGGAGACTTGTCTGTAGATCATTCCAGGTTTTCACAGCTGCCAAGGAAAATGTAACTGAGTTTAAGACATTGTGAGAGGCTGAGCCTCAGAGAACCCCTAACCTCTTCCAGCCAGAACCTTGTTCCTCTGCTAGCCTTTTTACATTTGAATTTATATCCTCAACTCTCATATCATTAGGCTGTGCCAGCTTATTCCCCACCTCCCCTTTGGCTTTTTGTATACTGAGGGATGAGGTGGGAGAGGAGTAGTTCTCACATTAGAGCTAAATGTTTGCAAGCAAATTATATAAATAAACAAACTGAAAGATATAAAGGAAAATATCTTATATTCTTGGAGTGAAAGAAGAGATCCTCAAAGTTACAAAGGATAAGTATTCTAGGTTAAACATAAAAATGAAAACCACCAGGAACAAAGGAAAAAGGCATACATAGGCTCAGAGGAAATGCTCATAGCCTAAGAACAACCATTAAAGTAGCTGTGTTAAACTAACATAAACTGAGTTAAAGGACACACATTTATCATAGCCCAGATAACTTAGTGAGCTCCTGCCTCAAAATAAAATACAAAAGATGATTGGTGCTGGAGCTCAGTGATAGAGGACCTGAGTTCAATTCCTGGTATTTGGGGGGGGGTGGGGTAGCTGTGATGTAGAAAAGATAATAAGGGATAAGCGGCTAAAGAGGAAAAACAGGAAAAGGACACCCTGTCCCTACAGCCTGGTGCTTTTGAAATCCCATAAATACATGAATTGCACATCCTAGTGACAGCACTATTCTTATGAATTGTGAGAGGTTATTTGCAGCCTCCATCTGGACTTGTTTACAAGAGTCCTGTGAGCTGCTGTCTGCTGATGAGTTAAAATTCTTATCTGTGGAAGGTGGGGCGGGCTAAGGGCTTTGACAGGGTTCTGCCAGTCTCTTGGTTGTTTAAGTGCAGAAACAATTGGTTGTGTGCAGACAGGACCAAGGCCAAGTGTTTGAGTACAGCTTTGCTAGTTTCTAGCCGTATAATGTGAGTCCCTAAACCTTTCCACCTGTGTTTGCTCATCTGCGTAACATGGTTCAAGGTAGCAGCTTCCTCTTGTAGGGTGGTGGGAGGAGTCAGTAACCCAGGACCATAACCAGTAACCCAGCATATTATCTGCAGTGTCACTGAATATTGATCCTTGCCATGCCTCCTTAAGACATTGCATCATTTGAAAAACCCTTTCCCACCTTTTAGTAACCCTGGGCCTTTGTGGTATGGCTGTGAGTCTGGAAGAGATGAGCACAGGAAGAAAACAAGTATCCACTCTTTCAAGACACATTTGACATGGGAAAAAGTAGAAATCATCATTCCTGAGGAGAGTTGGTTCTGAGAAGTCCTACTTTCCAACTGGGCAATCAGGGCCTCTTTTCTAAAAGAAATGAATTCATATCCTACTACACAATCTCCTAGGGGTTCCAGAGTCAGTTTAAGGAGCTGCTGGTTTCTCAGCCAGCCCTTTCCATAAGTCAGGCTTTGCTGGCTCCAGGGCCATGGTGTACCCAGCCAGCACCATTGTGGACCTGGGGTTGCTGTTGAGGAAACCTTACAGGTGTCCATGTATCTAGAAATGTTTACTTCCCCCTTTTAAGCTCCTAGCCTCATTATGGGTTTTCTCCCTCCTTCAGTTTGTTTACCATATAGCAGAGTATCCAGTGTGTACCCTGAAGGCCATATATGGCCTAGCATAGCTATGACTGCAGCCCAAGAAAAATTATAAACTTATTAAAACATGAGATGTTTCTTATGTGGATGTTTTTTGTTTTGTTTTTTGTCTTTTTGAGACAGGGTCTTCCTGTAGCCCCAGCCTGCCTATAACTCACTATGTGGACCAGGCTGGCCTTGAACTCAAGAAAGATCCATCTGCCTCTGCTGGGATTAAAGGTGTATGCCACCAACACCCAGCTTATGTGTGTATATTTGTGTTATTTTGTTTTTGTAATTCAATTATAGTTCTTTTTAACTTTTTAAAAAATTTTATTATTTTTATTTTATGTGTATGTGTGTATTGCCTGCATGTAGGTAAGTGCACCCATGTCTTGCAATGCCTGCGGAGGTCAGAAGAGACTGTCGGATCCCCTGGGACTGGAGTTACAGACAGTTGTTAGCTGCCATGTGGGTCCTGGGATTTCAACCCAGGTCTTCTGCAAGAACAACCAGTTCTTAATCGCTGAGCCATCTCTCCAGCCCCTCAATTATAGTTCTTAAGCATGAACTTTGTAGATCACAATGTCTAGTTGCTATGTCAAAAGACTGAACACTTCTGAGATTTTGGAGAGTTGGCACTGCAGCAGTAGACTGGGTAGACAGCAGAGGATATGCAGGTGCCAGTGATAGGGCGGGTGGACTTTAACTGCAGGGTGTGCTTTCTCTACAGGAAATAAATGGTATCACTGCAGCACTGGCTGAAGAACTCTTTGAAAAAGGTACAAAGCCATCAGTCCTTGAAATGCTGGGGGCTATTTGCCTATTCCTACTAGGTGGCTGTAGGCCCAGGGTGGCACAGAACTTAATCTGTTAGCGGTCCTAGCCAGGTCCCACCTCTTTGAGGGTGTCAAAACCCTGATCCTAGTCCCCAACCAACCTGCCCACCTACTTGCCCTGCAGGTAAGGATCTGTCGTCTTTCACTTTGTCTCTTATCATTTTTTTTTTTTTTTGGTCTTTTTGAGACAGGGTCTCCCTGTAGCCCCAGCTGTCCTAGACCCCATTATGTAGCCCAGGCTGGCCTTGAACTCACAGAGATCCGCCTGCCTCTGCCTCCCAAGTGCTGGGATTAAAGGCGTGCGCCACCACGCCCGGCTCATTATTTTTTTTTTTAATTATTAGTGTCTACATGCATGTGTGATATGTATATGTGGGCACATGTGCACAGTGCACATGTGGAGGTCACAGGACAACTTGTGTGGTCAGTTTTCTCCTTCCACCTTTGTGTTTTGTTTTGTTGAGACAGGGTCTCCCTGTAGCCCTAGCTGGCCTAGAACTCACTATGTAGACCAGGCTGGCCTTGATCTCACAGAGATCTGCCTGCTTCTGATTAAAGGCATGGACCGCCATTCCTGGTTCCTTTCTCCTTCCACCTTTATGTGAGTCCCAGGGATCACATTTGGGTAGGTAGGCTTGCGTAGCAAGTACCTTCACCCACTGAGCCCACCCTAAGACTCTTGAGTCCCTATTCTCTGGATTCACCCCAGGTTCACAGTCTGTTCCATAGGCTCCTGGTGGGATGCTGAAAGGTGACTGGCATATTGCCATTTTGCACCTGATTTGTCCTTGCCTGGAAGGGCTCAAGTTGTAAATAGAAGCCAATCTTGGGTCACAGTCCTGGCAGCATAGTGACAGTGGCTAACATGTAGCAAATACCCCCTGCCACCAGTCTCCCATTTAGCATTCTATTGCCTTCCCCCAGGAACCATAGATATGGTTCTTAGGCCTATAATTGACTTCAACATCTACATTTTAGAGTGTGCAGTGTAGGTATGCCACCCAGAGTGCTGCCTCTCAGCTTTATCCTGGCTCAGTGCCTTCTGTACTCAGCCTCACTCTTCAGGGTGGCTCCCCAGTCCCACAGCCCTTCTTCCTCGGTCATCACTGTCCAGTGATGCCCTGTGCCCAGTATGAGTTCAGAGGCTATGCCTGGGTCCTTAAGACCTTGGCTTTGCCCCTGCATGGTGGGTGCATGTTATAGATCCTGCATGTTTGTTGACTGTTGACTTGGTGGGCATATACCCTAGCTGTACAACGGGCTGGGTCTGGGTCTGGACACTTATTCCTTGGGCTTGGCTGTTACAGGAGAACAGCTTCTGGGAGCCGGAGAGGTCTTTGCCATCAGGCCCCTGCAGCTCTATGCTGTCACGGAGCAGCTACAGCAGGGAAAGCCCACGTGTGCCAGTGGTGATGCCAAGACTGACCTCGGGCACATCCTAGACTTCACCTGTCGCCTTAAGTACCTTAAGGTAAAGATACAGCAGCTCAGTTGTGGAGAGTGACTTAGTTGTCTCTCTGGCCTGACAACTCACTACTGGCTGGCAGTGTGTGCAGGAGACCAGCTGTGGGGGCGCTCCATGGATCCCTGGTGTTCTTGGCCTGTGCTTTTGACTGAGCAGCAGGGGGCATCATGGCTCAGTGTCTCAATACTTTCTTCCACCTTTGCCTGCTATGTTGAAGATGGAAGTGGTCAAAGCTTTGCATTTGACCAAATAGGGAGTGGTGGCAACATACCCCTAATTTAAATCCATTTTTGGCCTTAGGTTTCTGGCACAGAAGGACCTTTTGGGACCAGCAACATTCAGGAGCAGCTCCTACCTTTTGATCTCTCAATATTTAAGTCTCTCCATCAGGTGGAGGTAAGGCCTAGGGTTGCTGGCCAGCAGGCAAGCTGAGCACAGGCAGCATCTTCTGCCTGCTGTCTGTGTCTCAGGAATGGTTTTGGTGTCCAGTGGTGAGGCACTGTTGCTTTCATGTTTGGCAATGTATTGGAAAATTCCTTCCAAGTACGTCAAGCCCCCCATAAAAGCAGAGCAAGTGGACCTCTTCTGCCCTCAGCTGGTTTGCAGTTCTCCAACCCTGTTGTGGGCAGCAGGAGGCATTAGATAGGCAGAGCACCAGAGCTCAGCTTCTGGCCTCCAGAAGGGACATGTGTTGTTCAGGTAGAAGTCATGGGAAATCATCCTCAAGATTAGACAGCTAATTCCAAGTTTTGTTTTCCAAGGCAGAGGGCCTTGAGGGCTCTCTAAGGTACACGCACCTAACAAGAAATGCTTCATATTACTTGCTACTGAACTCTGGTTCTCAAAACTAATTTGGTCATCATTTTTTAATAGGGGCCGGGTATAGTGGCACGTGCCTTTAATCCTAGCACTCAGGAGGCAGAGACAAGCAAATCTCTGTAAAACTGAAGCCATCCTAATCAATTTTGTGAGTTCTAGGCCAGCTGGGACTATTGGGAGGAGACCCTGTCTCAAAAACCAAAAATAAAAAGAAAGGGGAGTCAGTATTGAACAATGAAAGTTGTTTTAAAGCATATATTGCCCAAGATGGGCCTTAGTGTTCTGCCCTGTGCCCAGTGTCAGTGTATTCTCCTTGATCAGATCTCATCAACTGCTCTGTGAAGTGTGGGTGCTTTTGTCTCAGTTTACAGTTGAGGAAACCGAGGCTTAGAAAGATGAGGAAGTTTGGCTAGGATCATTGAATTTGGCTGAGTCTGACTCTAGAGCCCTGCTCCCATTGGCCTCCATCGAATCTTGGGGGCCACTCCCTTTGAGGGAAACCAGCTGAGTAAGCCTGGGAAATGAGAGGAAAGCCTGATGTGGCCTGACTCTGCAGCTGGGGCACGTAGCACTTGGGACCCATGCCCATCTCCTTGCAACAGGACAGCAGAGGGCAGTAGGACAGGCTGGGCAAGCTGGAGAGCCACTGCACTCTCTGCAGTGTGGAGGCAGCTTCCGCTTGGTTCTCTAGCACTACTTTCCATGTCCAATACTTTCTTTCTACCTGGCAAGCTCAAGTGGCCCTTAACCAAGAAAGTAGATTGTAGTTCATTTTGATCCTGAGAGTCCCAGATGCCTTTTGTACTAGTTAATTAAAATGTTTAATCAGGCTGGGCATGGTGGCGCATGCCTTTAATCCCAGCACTCGGGAGGCAGAGGCAGGTGGATCTCTGTGAGTTCAAGGCCAGCCTGGTCTCCATAGTGAGTTCCAGGACAGCTGGGGCTACAGGGAGACCCTGTCTCAAAAAGACCAAAAACAATGTTTAATCAACATTGCGTAACCCTGGGGCCAAGATGCCATCTCTGAGACACAGCTCTTCTTTGTTTCAGATAAGTCACTGTGATGCTAAGCACATCCGAGGGCTGGTCACCTCGAAGCCAACCTTAGCCACAATGAGTGTCCGCTTCTCAGCAACCTCAATGCAGGTGAATCTTGTCTGTGTATATTTCCTGCCTGGGACATGGCCTGTGGGGCACAGCCCTTATTAATGAGATTGATAGAGCTTCATCTAAGCCTAGCAAGCCCTGGCTCAGCACTCATTTTTATCTCCTCCAAGAAGAAAGTGAGACGTAGAAGGACGGAGCCTTGCTTAGACAGAGGAGCATCTCAATTGAGATAGGAAGTTTCTTTTACCATTTTATAAATTTCACTTTAGTGATGTGAAAATGCTTTCCTGAGTATAGAAAAGGTATATAGTGGCTAATATGTCCTACTGCATCTGATCAGTATTTCGGTTTGTTGAAAATTCTTTCTCCTGAGACTACTGACTAAAAGGAGGAAGCTATGGAGAGTGCAAAGCATGGGGTCACCTTGTCCCTCCTGAAGGCACTTGGTGCCTGGCTGATGGAGCCTAGGGTGATTCCTTACAAGAAGAGAGGTCTTATAGGCATCAAAAGTCAAACCAAGACCTGCCCACTTCGGTGATTGGTGCTGTAGTGCTACTCTGGTCTCAGTGACAAGTCTGTCTTTGTGAAGAAATGGTTAAGGAGCTTGCTGTCCACCGTGGGGACCACTCTGAAAGCATGGTTGCCTGCTAACACCATGAATTGAGACCTTCAGCCTTTGAGAGTTAAGCCAGAAAAGGCATCACTATATAGCAGAGGCCCAACGGGGCTTGACTAGGATTTGTTCCTGAGCATATTTTAAGGACCAGAGCATATTCTAAGTTGCCGTTATGTTGCTAAGCCTTTCAGTTATTTCACAATCATGTAAAGACACATAAACCAAAGCCTGTTTTAATGCAAGGTCACTTCCACATGCTAAATATGTTCCAGCCCTTCCTTAAATTTTGCAGCGTTAGTGTTCCAGTCAGTGTTGCGTGAGGGCCCAGATGTGGTGCTCAGCAGATGTTCTTCTGCAGGAAGTCCTTGTTCCTGAAGCCTCAGAATTTGATGACTGGGAACCTGAAGGCACTGCCCTCCAACATCCTGTGACTGCCATCATCCCCACATGGCAAGCATTGACCACTCTTGACCTGAGCCACAACAGCATCTCTGAGGTCGACGAGTCTGTGGTATGTGTGTAACAGCCTCCCAGAGCTCTCAGTCATCTTTGGCCTGACCAGACCCAACAGATAGCTGTTAAAGTTTGACTTTCTCTGAAGAACCATTAAAAAACCCTGTATTCCATTGCATGTGATTTTTTTTTTTAATAGTGTTTGTGTGTGTGTACATGCCTGTGAATGCTGTACTGGAGTTACAGGCTGCTGTGAGCTGCCCGACATGGGTGCTAGGAATTTAACTCAGGTCCTCTGGAAGAGCAGTATGCACTCTTATCTGCTGAGCCATCTCTCCAGCCCCTGAATGTAATTTTTAAGCTAAATTTAAAAATTAGACTATTTGAAAATGGTGAGTCAAAGCTTAGAACCAAATGAAGCCTATGAATTATGGACACATTTGATATAATGAAGCCATGTTGCATGATAATATTTACTCCTAAGTAAAAGAGCAGAAAACTCATCATTCCCTAGAGTATATGTGTGCCCTTGTAAAAGTGAAATTCCAGTGGCTTTAGGGTAACATGAATATGATTCTCTGTCTGCTTAGTTGGGTGTGCAGGGTTAGAACACACCAGGTCCCTTATCTATCTGGGACTTAATCATACTTAAGCCAAGTATTGTATATATTCCTTTGGATGTGCTACTGGGTGGACAGTGGGAAGTGTTATATCAGTGACTTTGCAAGGACAGCCAGCTGGAAATGTGTGGTCAGGACCAGGCACAAGGATGGTATAGATCCAGTCTTCTTGAGTTAACATTGGGCATTCTTTTCTTTCACAAGAAACTGATTCCAAAGATTGAGTTCCTGGACCTGAGTCACAATGGAGTACTAGTTGTGGACAACCTACAGGTAATTGTGCCTATGGGCTCTTCAGAGACAGACTGCTATCCTGATGGGGTCCAGAGACTGAGGAAGCTTTGTACCCTACAGGTAGTAAGTATAGGAACTGCTGCCTGCCTTTTAGGTTCTGGTGACATATTAGGTGTTCTGGTTCCAAAGTGTTAGAAAAGCTGAGTGCATGCGAATGGAGTGATGATGAATGCAAGCTGATGTTCAGTGCTCACCCAACCTGTTGCTATGTTGTGCCATGTATATGTATAAGAGAGAAGAAGGGCCGGGCATGGTGGCACACACCTTTAATCCCAGCACTTGGGAGGCAGAGGCAGGTGGATTTCTATGAGTTCGAGGCCAGCCTTGTCTACATAGTGAGTTCCAGGACAGCTGGGGCTACAGGGAGACCCTGTCTCAAAAAGACCAGGCGGGGCGGGGAGGCTTCCCTTCCCAATAGTCATTGGAAAGCCTGGCAAAGCTGCCTTACAGATGTGGTCCCTCAGGCTGGAAGGGCACAGCAAGCTTCTCTGGAAGTTTGACTTGTGCCACTACCCTGTTCTCTCTGCCGTTGCAGCACCTGTACAACCTCGTGCACCTTGACCTGTCGTACAACAGACTTTCCTCCCTGGAAGGCGTGCACACCAAACTGGGCAATGTGAAGACCCTGAACTTGGCTGGCAACCTCCTGGAGAGTTTGAGTGGTCTGCAGAAGCTCTACTCCCTGGTCAACCTGGACCTCAGCAACAACAGAATTGAGCAGGTGACCACAGCCATGAGGGCCACAGAGCTCTGAAATTGCCAAACCTTGGTGTTTGTCAATTTAAAGAAAACACAAGGATTTCTTTTGCTTAAAAGCAGCCATCAAGCATGTGGTCATATTGCTGAGGGGTGTTGGGAGAAGGGGCCAAAGGGAATGAATGGCACTGATGTCTTACAGATGGAGGAGGTCAAGAGCATAGGCAGCCTGCCATGTCTGGAGCATGTGGCCCTACTAAACAACCCTCTGAGCATCATCCCTGATTATCGGACCAAGGTGCTTGCCCAGTTTGGAGAGCGAGCCTCTGAGGTAAGTTCCAGAACCTCTAATAGAGCCCAGAGAGACTGGCAGAAGAGAGTCCAGTCTCTCTGCACTGGAAGAGCAACGTGGGGCTGCGTCTGTTCTGCCTCTGCCTGCTTCACAGGAAAGTCTGTCTTTCAGATCTAGGAAGTTTGCTCATTCTACTGAAAGGCTCCCTGCACCTCCCCGCTTCTCCCTTCAGGTGTATGTTCCCCAGAGCTTCATGTCTCTCCAGGGCTTCAGGCCAGGAGGGCTCCTAGAACACACAGGCACAGACTCAGTGTATAGAGGGATTATTTTCAACTTAAAAAAAAATTACATTGGTTATTCTAGGCAAGGGGTAGAAATAAAATGTCAAAAAATTTCAATTTCTTGGGCAGTTTGTAACCATGGTGCTTCTATACAAGCCCTAAGTTTTTTATTGTTTGTTGTTTTAATTTTATGTGTATGAATGTCTTACCTGCATGTATGTAAGTGCACCCATGTAGTACGATGCCTGCAGAGGTCAGAAGAGGTTACCACATCCCCTGGAAATGGAGTTAAGGGCAGTTGTTAGCTGCCACGTGGGTGTTGGGAACTGAATCTGGAGGTCCTCTGCAAGAGCAGCCAGTGCTCTTAACCACTGAACCATTTCTCCATCCCCAAGTGCTAAGGTTTTTGTCTTCCTTACTGGGTCAGTCTAGCCCTGTATCTCTGCTCCCTACTAGCTGTGATGATCCACATACCTCCCACCCTAACCATGCAGGTCTTTTGCCAGGTCTACTCCTTTCCCTCAGGCTCTAGCAGCCCTGTCCCCATTCTCTCACCAATCCTTGGAGCCCATTTTCACCAAATCCAAAACCTGAAGGTCTGCATCCCTCTGTACCCCTTCTCTGCCCCTACTGTCACTTGGTCCTCACTGCCCCCAGGGTAGTCTTTACAAGGTATCCTCTCTTGCTAGGATGATTGCTCATGTCTGCAATTCCAGAACCCAGGTCTGAGGTAAGAGGATTGCCCATGAGTCCAAGGCCAACCTGGGCTACAGAATGAGCCCCTGTCTCAAAACAACAAACAAACAAACCAGGGGCTGGAGAGATGGCTCAGCGGTTAAGAGCAGTGACTGCTCTTGCAGAGGACCCGGGTTTGATTCCCAGCACCCACATGGCAACTACGAACCATCCTTAACTCCAGTTCCAGGGGAATCCAAAGCCCTCTTCTGCCCTCCGTGCATTGCATGACACAGGTGCACTCACATACATGCAGGCAATTCACTCATACACATAAAATAAAAATAATAAAATATTTTTTAAAAAGGGGCTGGAGAGATGGCCCAGTGGTTAAGAGCACTGACTGCTCTTGCAGAGAGGTTCTGGGTTTGATTCCCAGCACCCACATGGCAGCTATAAACCGTCCTTAACTCCAGTTCCTGGGGAATCTGAAGCCCTCTTCTGACCTTTGCGGCATTGCACAACACATACATGCAGGCAATACACTCATACACATAAAATAAAAATAACAAATAAAATTTAAAAAAAAAAAAACAATAAATAAACAGACAAAAAAAGATGTCTTTCCTTTTTGGCTCCAGAACTGGGAAGCTTCCCCAGCCCCATGGTGCCAGCACATGTGTAGGCGTTTCAAACATTCCTTCCATTCCTTCCTTCGTTTGGCCACTCTACCTGCCCCCTGACCTCATGCCAGCCCACAGCTCCCCCTGTATGCCCAGATAGCAGCCCCTGTCCCCTTCTGTTCACAGTATCTCTGCTCTCACAGTCCCCTGTCCAGAACATGCTCCCTTTCTCCTTAACTGTCAGTTCTGTCTTAGTGTTGCCTGTAAGTGGATGTTGAGTGCTTTCACTCCTTTCCTCTAGTCCCCAGGAGGTTGCTGCCTCCTCTTTGTGGAGAGGGACTCCTGGAGATGGAGTAAGCAGTTTGAAACCTCATTGGGACCTAGGGGTGTCCTTATGCCCACTCTTTGGCAGGATCCCACCATCCTCCTCCCAACATGCTTTGCCAGTCCCCATTCTGAGAGCTACCTTCTGGACTCTGTAGATCTGTCTGGATGACACAGCAACCACAGAGAAGGAGCTGGACACCGTGGAAGTGCTGAAAGCCATTCAGAAAGCCAAGGATGTCAAGTCCAAACTGAACAGCACAGAGAAGAAGGTGAGCATTTAGGGGTATGGGGAGCCAGCCAAGAATGGAGTTGTTTGTGGGGAAACTGGACCAGGGGTTGCTCAGGACCTCTGGGTTCTGCCCATACCACATTCCCTGACTGAGAGCTCAGGCAGGTCCCACAGTCTGGATCCTGTTTGCCATTGTGTAGTGATGGTACTTGGCTGTGTGAAGCCATCTTCAGCACCACCTGGTTGGGAGAAAGTTGAGCTCTTCCCTCTGTCCCTGGCCTTGGCAGTTCTGTTCCTCCTGTACTTCTCTCCTGGACTGACTCAGCATTCTTCCTCAGGTTGGTGAAGACTCTCGGCTCCCAGCTGCTCCCTACGTTAGACCCAGTGGCTCCCCTCCCACTGCAGCGACCACCTCAGCCTCCCTGCCTCAGCCCATCCTCTCCAACCAAGGTAATCATGTACAGATCTTGCTCCTAGCCAGCTGCCCAGCTCTGCCTGGGTCCCAGGCTGGGCTGGGCTTGAGAGAGAAATGCTGGCACTTGCTTCCTACGGGGTCAGGCACAGGGAGGGTGGTGCCTTCTGTAGGCTGGCTCCTTGGGTGGCACATGGCAGGGAGGTGCCCAGCCTGACTTAAGCACTGTTTGCTTAGTGAAGACCCCATATTCCCTGACACCTACATCCAGTTCCTTCAGGATAACATAGGGGTATTGGGTAGTGTCCTGAGGCTGCCCTTTGAGCAGGCTCAAGCTGTTGGCTCATATGGACCTAGCCCCCTGCAGGCAGTGTGAGCAGGTCAGCTCCTTGTCAGTAGGAAGCCAGGCCTTGTTATTTTACTGAGTCTGGAACCCTTGATTCCTGTTTGGGGAGCTTACTTTATCATTGTGTTGCCTCTGTGGCTCTAAAGGTGTGACCTAACCCCCAAACACTGCATTTATGGGACCACAATCGGGTGTCTGTCCCCGTGGACCCATGGAAGACCAGTCCTTTTCATCTGCCCACTGTCTTAGCATTTTCAAAGGGCTTTCACTTCTGAACCCAGGCATCCTCGGAGATGAGTGAGTGAAGCAGGTGCCATGAATGTGGCTGCCAGCCCGGCCTGATGGAAGAGGGGCGGGTGTGCTGTCCTGAGTGGAGCTGAGGCTTGGGACATACAGGAAAGACTGCCGCCCGCCCAGGCTCCTGGAGACACAGAACTTGGTGTGAGGTCTTGGGAAGCTAGTTTGGCCCTAGTTTCAAGAACCAGAAACACATTTCTACCCCTTGACCTGGTGACTCATTGGAGGAAACTTCTCTAGAGAGGGATAAGGTACTGGGAAGGAGGAAGTACTCCCCACTGGCAGCACCAAGCTGTGACATGCACACCAAGGAAACCAGGGAAAGGCAGCTGTGATACAACTCTGCAGCAGTCCTGTCAGGGAGAGAAGACTTAACGGCCAGAGGAGACAACACTCGTTTATGTTAAGGCAAAAGCTGGACGCAGAACAGTATGCTGGGATCGTAACTGATGTGCAGAAGAGAAGTCATGAAAGCTGAATGGTGGGGCTAGCTGCCAGCACCTGCCTGTTGGCTTTTGTCAGACTCTTGGCAGTTTTTTAATTGGAATTTTTTATATAAGGGGAAGAGGGTTTGAGTCTTTGAGGAAGTTTCCTTAACCCTTCCATCAGCTTTGAAGCCAAACCCTTCATCTTCACCAGGCCCTCACAGCACTGGTGACACTACATAGAAAGCATGTAACTATAGACTTCTGGGGACAGGGTTACCAAGGTCTGAAGGTCAAGGATACAACCTGTTCTCAGCACTTGTTGAATCAGTGAGTGGATGTGCACGTGAAGAAGCAAGAGGAGAACAAGGTAGCCAAGAGCAGATCCTGGGCGGGCAGGAGTGGGAGTCTCCTCCAGGCTGCAACTGCCAGCAGCCCCCACCCTGTGGTAGTGAAGCCTCTGCAGCAGCCTGGGGCAGGCCTCATCTACCCCTGCCGCACTGCTCTTTCACCCCTGGGTGCTCTGTAGTCTGTCCCTGCTTCCCAATCACTGAACACTGAAGGGATGTTGTCTCAGATTTTCACCTCTTGTAAATAAAACTACAGTGGATGTCTTTGTGTGCACATCTCTTTCCTTTGGGTGAGAAATGACAAAGGTCAAATCCCTGTCTGAGGACTCCTGATGTCCCCTATCCCATCTGCTGAGTGGCCTTTCTGACCACTTGTTTGTACAGGCCATGGTCCAGGAAGGAAGCGGACAGGCTGTCCCTGTCCACATTTCCTCATGCCCAAACAAGGCTGGTGGGGGTGGGGGTGGTTAGTGGCAAGAAAATATTTCACTTCTTTTTCCTCATGAATATGGAGGCACCCACATATATGTGTGTCTAGCTGTGTGTTAGTGGAGCTGGCCCAGGTGGACAGAGATTTCTCTGTGAGGGAGCAGCTTTACTAACCCAACCCCATTGCTTCCAGCCTGATCCTTAAAGGAAAACATACTTGTAAATAAACTGGGCACTCAAGGCCCACCTGAAGGGCCTGTCCAGAAAATGCAAACCCGCCGGAAGGGCGTTGTCCAGAAAAACACCAGGCTTTGGGTCGTCATAGGATCTTTTAGCCAGCTGTCAGACCCATGGAGGACTGTGACTGAGAGGGGCCGATGTGCCATATGCCAGAGGTGATTCTCCAGCTCAGTCTGGGGGCTGAGAGAAGGCTGTGTGTAGAGGTGATTAGAAGCAGGCAGCTGAGTTCACGTTCCATCTTCCTGGCCGTGTGATCTCAAGCAACTTGTAGCCTCTCTGAAGCTGTTTTCTCAACTGTAAAGTGGATACACCCTTCTTCAATTCTGAGATGCACTCATTTCCACTCTGTGACTTCTCTGAAATTAAGCTGCGTCTTTCAGTCAGTGGCGTTCCCTAGTTGCTGTCAGCCAGCTGGTATTCGTGATGGAGTCGTGGGAAAACCTTCCGTGGATACCTGCTATGACCAAGATGGCACCACATCCACACATCTTAGATTTGATGAAATGTGGTAAATAATGAGAGGCACGCATGAGCTAATGCTGGGGAAGCGCTTAGCACTGCTCTTAGCTTGATAGGATTGGTCAGTGGGGCTCCCCCTTCCTGCATCCTGAGTGGGACTTTTAGGACAGTGCCCTGAGGAACATGGAGCCACTTGGGGAGACACTATATGCCTGTGGAAGAACGGGGTAGGATAGTTTGGGGATATTTGGTCTGCCACAGAAGGGGTATCTGAGGTGAGTCTTGAAGGATGTATTGGGTTAAGATATTTCAGTAAGAGGGCCTGGATTTCGGTGGGGAACAGCAGCATAAGCAAAACTCAGACGCTTGGCTTGGTGCATGGCTGTGTGCTTAACCCCTTCTTGCCTCACAGCCTCTGCTGCTTAGCTTCATGGGGGTATCTAGGCTTGGGCTGCCTGCCTACCCTTTGGGCAGAGGACCTAGGCTGTGAGTTGTCCTGTTCTGGTCAGCAGCCAAGCTGAACAAGGGTGTCACGTGGGGGTCTTAGGGATCAATTCATTTAACTGGGCTGTGGTGACTTGTGGCAAAGTTAGGCTGTGGAAGCAGGCCCAAGCTCCTCTAGGCCCACTAACTGCAGTTTAGAGCATGTTAAAAAAGACTTTCTCAAAAAAAAGAAAAAAAAAAAAACTTCCTCTTCAACCAGGCTGCACACTATCTGGAATAAAGCAATGGGTCCAGATGGGCTGTCTTCATAAAACAGCCTCAGTATGATTTAAACACCCAGTGCATTTCCAGTACATGAGTAAGACTGCCACTGCAGTGGGAGTGGCCCATGGCAGCCAGCATAGCAGGACACCCTGTGGGAAGCAGGCATGTGGGTTCAAGCTCTAGCTATGCTCAACAAGTCCTGAGGGAAACAGGCTGCAAGACCTGGTGAAGGGTCCTGTGGTTGGGATTTGGGAACTCTGCAGAGATGTCAGACCAGGCCATAGGGTTACTTGTCCTCTCCTGGAGACAATGTTCCAACTTCTTTTAAGACTTGATAAATAGATTGCCAAACTGCTCTCTCCTGACAGGTGGGCCATCTTGCACCCCAGTGCCCACCTCTGCCCAGTTAGGCCATGGTCTGACCTCTGCCATAGTAAGAGACAAAGTGGTCTCCTGTTTCAACTTGCCTTTGTGCCCTAGAGAGGATAAGCATTGTTTTCATGTGTCACATCTGTTGATCATTCTGTGGAATGTTTCTTTGTGTTTTTTGCATTCTCTTACCAGGTTTCTGAACACTCCTTCCCCTCCCCCATTTTTGTAATCTGTAAGAAGAGCTCTTATAGATTAAAGATACACATCTTTGTTTAATAGTGCAAACAATTTTTCTGTACGCATTTAGAGACTTTGCTTTATCTCAGTCTTTAGAGGCCACCCCCAGAAGTGTGGTCTTCATGAGTCTCTTCCCTGAGTGCATGTCTGCTCAGAAAGGCACTCTCTGACACTAAAGGGTAGCCACAGGCTTGCTCCTTAGTTACCGAGGATTTCAACTTTTCAATTTTATCTGTGAGCCTCTGATGATTTGGGGTCTGGCTAGTGTCTGGCCATGTCATTAGTCCAAGGCTTGTTCTGTTGAACAGCTGCTCTTCCCACCCACCTGCCCACCCCATTTCTGCAGGAATCATGTTCGTACAGGAGGAGGCTCTGGCCAGCAGCCTCTCATCTACCGACAGTGTGCCTCCTGAGGACCGGCCCATTGCCCGAGACTGCTCTGACTCCTTGGAGTCCATCCCCACTGGACAGGTAATGCCCTCACCTGCTTCTGGGGACCATTTCCTCAGCTGTGATGCTGCTGCTTGTTGTGGTCCACAGTCGGATGTGGTCAGGCTAGAGTGTGACATATGTTGCCAGGGCTTCTGGGGTTACACACTGCATGGTATGCAATCTTGCTTTGGGATGTGTCTTTAGTTGATTCTTTTTTTTAATTAATTAATTTACTTTGATTTATTTTTATTTTATGTCTGGGAGTGTATTGCCTGTATGTATGGAAGTGCACCATTGTCATGCAAGGACAGAAGAGGGCATCAGATCCCTGGCACTGGAGTTATGGATGGTTGTTAGCTGCCATGTAGGTGCTGGGATACGAACCCCAGGTCCTCTGGAAGAGCAGCCAGTGCTCTTAACCACTGAACCATCTTTCCAGCCCCAATTTATTTATTTTTATTTTATATGAATGAGTATTATATCTGCATTTGTGTAAGTGCACCCATGTGCAGTGCCACAGAGGGCAGAAGAGGAGGTAGGATTGCCTGGAACTGGAGTTACAGACAGTTGATAGCTACCATACGGGTGCTGAGATTTGAACCTAGGTCTTCTGCAACAGCAGCTAGTGCTCTTAACCACTGAGCCATCTCTCCAGCCCCATTTTTAAAATCTTTTTTAAAATTTATTTATTTTGGGGCCAGGCATGGTGGCGCATGCCTTTAATCCCAGCCAGCACTTGGGAGGCAGAAACAGGCGAATCTCTGTGAGTTTGAGGCCAGCCTAGTAAGTTCTAGGACAGCTGGGGCTACAAGGGAGACACTGTCTCAAAAAAGACAAAAAAAAAAATTATTTTTTATTTTATGGGTATGAGTGTTATGGCTGCATGTTTTAAGTGCACCTATGTCATGCAGTGCCTGTGGGGGTTACAAGAGCGTGTCAGATCCCCTAGAACTGGAGTTCTGAATGGTTATTAGCCACCGTGTGGGTGCTGGGATTCAAACCCTGGTCTTCTGCAAGAGCAGCCAGTGCTCTTAACTGCTGAGCCATCTCTCCAGCCCCTTTAGTTTAAAGTCTTGATAGACCAAGTAGTTAAGGATTTTTATCCTCCACCCCCCCCAAGCCCCTACCCCCTGCTTGGGAACAGGCAGCACTGCCTCATTGGGCTGTGGAGGGATGGGAGAGGCAGACATTCTTTGGGCACACATGAGCTGACTGCATCAGGGTCAGGGAAAGCACCTCTGATGGCCTGGCACCACAGGGTCACTCTGCTCCTTCCCATATGTCACCCTGGTAGTCTGGGACAGTGTGACTATAGCCCGTCCTTTGTAACTTCTGGAGCCCATCTCTGTGTTCCTAGAAGAGAGAGGAGGAAAATTAAAGTATCTGATGCTATGTGTTTGGTGTCTGGGTCTCCCTGCACCATGCTTCTGCACGGCCAGAGTCACAGTCATGTGATGCTATAACAGTTGGCAGAGGCTTTGTCTGTCTCCAGTACTTTCTCCCCAGGATCACAGCCCAAGAAGTTACTGTTCTCTAGTCTGCCAATGTACAGAAATCATGTGAGGGTGTAGGGTCCTTGCCACAGCTACCTTTCATTATGTATACTGCTGGCTGCTTAGAGCCAGAAAGAAGAAATTGGTAGACAAGCTCCTGGATCTGGGCTTGGCACAAAGAGTCCTCCAAATGCCAGACCCCCCTGGTCTAGGGTTGGGAGTGGAGTCTCAGGTCACACAGGTGGGAATACTTGGCAAGATCACCAGATGAGTATGTCCCAGGTCCCAGGGAACACTGGAATGTGGAGATGATGAGGCTTGTTCCCAAGCAGCTGAGGGCCCAGCACCCAGTGAGTGCCAGAGAATTGCTGCAGGAGGTGAGGCTCACTACTTTTCCTTCTCTGTCAGGTGGCATCTGAGGATTTAAGAGATGTACCAGGAGCTGTTGGTGGTATAAGGTAAGGAAGAGTGGGGAAGGCATCAGGGTCAGCCACACACTGAGCAGCCAGTTGGCTTTTGTTCACCTTCGCCTGTTTGACAGTATCTGACACTAGGGTTGGCAGATCCAAGCTAATTTGGGCCACCCTGTGTTCTGCACTGTCAGCGGCTAAGAACAGTTGGGTTGTTTTATTTGGTTGATTAGATATTTTGTGTTGTGTCTTGTCTTGTCCCACTCGGTAGCCCAGACTGGCCTGGATCTTACTTTGTAACTCAGTCTGGCCTCAAACTCTAGGCATTCCTTTCCTGTTCACCTCCTGAGTATTGGGATTACAAGAGTAAGCCATACCACCCTGCTTGATTATTAAATTCTTAGGTGACTGTTTAAACATTACATGGATAATGTTACAGAGTATGTATCATGAAGTAACTAGCACTCTGGCCCTTTACAGAAGCAGATTTCTAATTCTTATTAATAGGAGGGCTGTAGAAGCCAAGAGAAGCTGGAATTCAAATGTGAAAGTCCTAGGACCCATACCAGCCTGAGTTCATGCCCTGGGAGGCCACTGAGTACCCCTAAAAGGAGCTGTTTTTTAGAGCACTAACTGCCTGTAACACCTGGCAGCATCTGAGTGACAGGTCCACATAACACTTGTTGTGGGAGCCAGAGTGGTCTGGGCAGGGCTGTGCTAGATAGCTGTAGCCTGAGTGTATAGCAACCTGGCCCCAAACTCACCTTCCTGATGTCAGCCACTCGAACAGGCTCAGCTATATGGGAGACTGAGGAGACCCATGGTTGGGATCGGGTACTGTAGCAGACTCTGGGGTTGCATGTCCCTCGTGTCCCTGACTCAGCCTCTTCCTACACAGCCCAGAGCACGCAGAGCCAGAGGTGCAGGTGGTGCCTGGGTCTGGCCAAATCATCTTCCTGCCCTTCACCTGCATTGGCTACACAGCTACCAACCAAGACTTCATCCAGCGCCTGAGCACACTGATCCGCCAGGCTATTGAGCGGCAACTGCCTGCCTGGATTGAAGCTGCCAATCAGAGAGAGGCAGCCCAGGGTGAACAGGGTGAGGAAGATGAAGAGGACGATGAGGATGTTGCTGAGAACCGATACTTTGAAATGGGACCCCCAGATGTGGAGGAAGAGGAAGGCAGTGGCCAGGGTGAGGTAGAGGAAGATGATGATGAGGAAGATGAGGAGGCTGAGGAAGAACGCCTGGCTCTAGAGTGGGCCTTGGGCGCAGATGAGGACTTTCTACTAGAGCACATCCGCATCCTCAAGGTGCTGTGGTGCTTCCTAATCCATGTGCAGGGCAGCATCCGCCAGTTTGCCGCCTGCCTTGTCCTCACTGACTTTGGCATCGCCGTCTTTGAGATTCCACACCAGGAGTCTCGAGGCAGCAGCCAGCACATCCTCTCAGCCCTGCGCTTTGTTTTCTGCTTCCCCCATGGTGACCTCACTGAGTTCGGCTTCCTCATGCCAGAGCTGTGTCTAGTGCTCAAGGTGCGTCACAGTGAGAACACACTCTTCATCATCTCTGATGCTGCCAACCTGCATGAGTTCCACGCTGACCTGCGCTCATGTTTTGCACCACAGCACATGGCCATGCTGTGCAGCCCTATCCTCTATGGCAGCCATACCAGCCTGCAGGAATTCCTGCGCCAGCTGCTCACCTTCTACAAAGTGGCTGGTGGCTGTCAGGAGCGCAGTCAGGGCTGCTTCCCTGTCTACCTGGTCTATAGTGACAAGCGCATGGTCCAAACAGCTGCCGGGGACTACTCTGGCAACATCGAATGGGCCAGCTGCACACTCTGCTCTGCTGTTCGGCGCTCCTGCTGCGCACCCTCTGAGGCCGTCAAATCTGCTGCCATCCCCTACTGGCTGCTGCTTACCCCCCAGCACCTCAATGTCATCAAGGCCGACTTCAATCCCATGCCCAACCGAGGCACCCACAACTGCCGAAATCGCAACAGCTTCAAGCTCAGCCGTGTCCCACTCTCCACTGTGCTGCTAGATCCCACACGCAGCTGCACCCAGCCCCGGGGCGCGTTCGCTGATGGCCACGTGCTTGAGCTGCTTGTTGGCTATCGCTTTGTCACTGCCATCTTCGTGCTGCCCCACGAGAAGTTCCACTTCCTGCGCATCTACAATCAGCTACGGGCCTCCCTGCAGGACCTAAAGACTGTAGTTATTGCCAAGACTCCTGCAGCTGGACCAAGATCCCAAAACCCCCTTGTGGAAGGCCACCCTGCCAAGGGCATGGCCAGGTGAGACCAATACAGGCTCTTAGGGCCTGGGGCATGGGATTGGCATAGACGTGATGGGCATTTGTACTTTGTGGGGAGCCTCCCTGTCTTCTCCCCTCGCCTTTGGCTTCTCATCATCCCTCACCACCCTCGGCAGTGCCTTTGGCTCCCTGGCTTGGTGCTTGTTGCTCTGGATTTCCAGGGCCTTAAAAGCAGCCCAGACAAGCTGTTCCACGCAAGACAGGTAGAGAGAATCAGCCCTATTTTTCCACTTCAGTGGAGCGTTATCACATTAGCTCTGGCTTTACCACTCTCCTCTTATATATCCAAGCATAACCTCTGGGTTATCACCTACCTCCTTCACCAGGAGTATCGTCCAGCATCTGGCTCTGTCATCTAGGGACTTCTTCAAGTCCCACCCATTTCTGAAACCAGCTCCTAAGCTAATTCTCAGGAAGGATTGAGGTGTGTGTAACTGGGAGTCCCTCCCAAAGAATTTTCTGTGCTAAAAGCAGAAGATCAGCATGTCTAAGCTGGTAGGTCATCTTTCCTTAGGCCCCTTCCTTCTGGAGAGACTGAGGCACTGAGGAGGAAGGAGTTCGTACCTGTATCCTGTTCTCACTCTTCCCCAACCCTTTCCCCTGGGCCTGTCCCATAGAGCCCAACTTCCCCTGAACTCCATTATAAGCGCCCCTGCCTGCTGGTGCTGGCGTTCCTCTCCCAGGAAAGAAAGCCCTGCATTTATGTTATCTGATTGCTCATATTCTTCATCCTGGCAGACAGCAGAGACCCTGTCCTCAACCTCTGGCTCTCCTAGGCATCTCCTGAGTCCACCCTCATACCCTCAGTTATCCCCCAGCTGACAAACCAAAGGGCTTTCCACTCCTGCAGGCTGTATCCAGTGTTTCTTTTATGCCTATGCGAGAGGTGGCCCTGTGTGACTTATCTCCTTATCTTCCCTGTCACCCTCAAGCCTAGCTGGTCCCTGGGATGGCTGAGGAAACTAGGGCCCCTGAAGATGCATCTCTGCCCCTGTGACAGCAGGAGAGCAATCCAGAGGCTTCATGGGGTATTTGGCCAAATGCAGGGTCACAGCCCCAGGGGTTGCAGCAACTAGACTGGGTCTGATGGAGAGGACAACATCCAAAAGACCCACCCCTTTAGTGGATGTGGCCCCGTGGGCTGACTGCTAGCACCCCAGCTTCTATGAGCTTTAAGGTTCTGAGCATTAGTTGGTCTCATGATTGTGATAGAGATGCAGAGCCCAGCATGGTCATGTGCAGTGATGGTTTGGTAGGGTACGTGCCTGGGCCACCGAAAGATACCCCCAAAAATTGAGGGGCACTTTGAGTTTTGATTCTTACCCACCCACCCCCACCCCACCCCCGGTTCCAATGGCCTTCCTGGGGTCTCTGCAATACTCTCAAAATAAGCTTTCAGTCCATGAGCCAAAGTCTTTGTTCTATGTGTGTGGCTGGCTCAGTCCTGATGGTGGCCTGCTTTACCCCCATGTGCCCATCTCCTGCTTAAGAGAAAGGGCCTTTCCCTCCATTTGGTCTTCCCATGGTATTGAAATAAATCACCCAGTGACCCGGGGTGGCATGTGGTATACAGTTGGCCTTCACAGCCTGAGATTGTGCATATCTCCATGGGGTCCACATGTTCATATAGCATTTCTTGGGTCATTGGGAGATGCAGTGATGGGCAGCAGCCCCAGGAGGCCCCAGCAGAAGCTCCTGCTCCAGTTCCAGCCCCAGTGGAGGCCCCAGCTCCAGTTCTAGCCCCAGTGGAAGCCCCAGCTCCAGGAGAGACTCCAGCTCCAGTTCCAGCTCCAGCAGAGGCTCCAGCTCCAACAGAGGCCCCGGCTCCAGCTCCAGTGGAAGCCCAAGCAGAGGCCCTGACCCTGGCTCCAGGGGAAGCTTCAATAGAAGCCCCAGCTGAGGCCCCTACCCAGTACCCAAGCGAGCACCTGATCCAATCCACCTCCGAAGAAAACCAGATACCCTCTCACTTGCCAGTCTGCCCATCACTCCGGCACATTGCCAGCCTTCAGGGAAGCGCCATCATTGAGCTCTTCCACAGCAGCATTGCTGAGGTAGTGGCCCAGGTGCTGGTCTTGCTGGCTGGTAGCTGTGTGGAGAAGTGTGGGCTCTGCTTTGGCACCAGTCAGTCCTGAGGGTAAGGCAGGGCTTGCATGTAGTCAGCCTCGGGTCCCAGGTTTCTCTGACATCACGTGGTCCTCAGCTTCAACTGCTCACAGGTTTGAGGATCTGGGTCAGAAGGTCCCCCAGCCCCGCCCCTAGCCAGGTGTACCCTCTGTCTCCTGACTGTGCAGTCTCTAATCCAGGCATATCCCCCATGCCTACTTCCCATATCTTCCCTCCTCTCTGACCTGAGTTTGTGGATACATTATTAGATGAGATGAGCTTTTTTACCTCTCTCCGTCAGAAGCCATGAGCATGTCCCTGGAACCTGAGTCACCACAGTAATAGGGCTGACAGGTGGGAGGGATGCCTCACTGGGAGCCTGTGCTCAAGTGTGGTCTAGGAGGGAGGAAGGTATGCCTTGCCCTGCTCCACTCCCCTACAGGCCCCCATATAGCCCCTCTGTATCCAGGTTGAAAACGAGGAGCTGAGGCACCTCCTGTGGTCATCAGTGGTGTTCTACCAGACCCCAGGGCTGGAGGTGACTGCCTGTGTGCTGCTCTCCACCAAGGCTATATACTTTGTGCTGCATGATGGCCTCCGCCGGTACTTCTCCGAGCCACTGCAGGGTAGGTACCCTGGCCAGCAGGACCTTGGAGCAGGAGCTGGGGGCAGGCTGAGGGCCAACTGTGGCCTTGACAGCAGCACCTCAGCTGCTCTAGGCTCAGAGTACCTCATCCGCGGAAGGGAGAACAACAGCACTTCCGTCCTAGAACTGTCATGAAGACCTAGAGCCAGATGTGAATGTGCTATGCCAGGGCCCAGTGAGTGTTTGGAAACTGACTGTGACAAGTAGGGATTGGGCAGTCTCTGCCTCTTGGGCCTTTGCTCCCACTGGCCCAGTGACGCCACTGAACTAGAGGAGGCTGAGACCCCACCTAGTTTCATATGAGGCCTCTCATTTGTGCACGTGGGGGTGGCTCCATGCCTGGCAATGCATTCCTGCTGGACCTGCTGAACCTCAGCCCCTTTTCTCTCCATCACAGATTTCTGGCATCAGAAAAACACTGACTATAACAATAGTCCTTTCCACATCTCTCAGTGCTTTGTGTTCAAGCTCAGTGACCTACAGTCAGTCAACGTTGGCCTTTTTGACCAGTACTTCCGGCTGACGGGTAAGTGACCTGCTGTGCTTTGTCCCGGCTTGGGTGAAGGCCAGTGTCATCAGTGGACTTCCACTTCGCACATGTGGGTGCATAATCATAGAGTTATCTGCTTACAAGCCAGCTACCCGCAAGGGAGGAAGCAGTTTCAGGAACTGCTGAGATTGCAGGATTCCCACCCCAGGGCTTAGAGCAGGAGGCAGGTGTGCAGGGAGTGCCAACCCAGACAGAGGCAGAATGGGACTCGGGTTTAGGGGCAGGATGTTTCTGACTCAGACTTCCTGAAGAGAGAAAGCTAAGCTCTTTCCCTAAATGCATCTAACCCCTTCCAGAAAAATGTCCAGCCCTTCCTGCCTATGATATGGCTACATCCCCGAGCCCCTTGATTGCCCTTTCACATGGACCTTCTGGGCCCTGGCAGAGACCTTGTATGGGTGGGGATTGATGGCCTATGACTATATGACCAGCTCTTTGTTGTACAGGCTCCTCCCCAATGCAGGTGGTCACGTGCTTGACTCGAGACAGCTACCTGACACACTGCTTCCTCCAGCACCTCATGCTTGTGCTCTCCTCACTGGAGCGCACACCCTCACCTGAGCCTGTCGACAAGGACTTCTACTCGGAATTTGGCAACAAGAACACAGGTACCCTGTCCACCCAGGCTGCAGACCAGCAACTGGTGGATGTTGAGGTCCCAGAGCCCTAATGCCTCTGTCTAGCTTTCTCAATTTCCTGCTTGGATGGCCAGGTTTTTATGTGGGCCTCTTCCATGGCAGAGATCCCATCCCAGTAGGCTCTCACCCATCCAGGAGACACAACCCTTAGCCCTGCACTGCTGGTTTGAAGCTCCCTCACCTGCTTCTCATTCAGTCTCAGGGTAGCATGGGGCTGCTGGAGCTTCTGGCCCCACCACAGGTCAGCTCCAGGCTACAGCCCTGGTGATATCTCTATCTGCAGGGAAGATGGAGAACTATGAGCTGATCCACTCGAGCCGTGTCAAGTTCACCTACCCCAGCGAGGAGGAGGTTGGGGACCTGACCTATATCGTGGCACAGAAGATGGCTGATCCCGAGAAGGCTCAGGCCCTCAGCATCTTGCTGTATGTACAGGCCTTCCAGGTGACGACACCACCAGCTGGATGTAGCAGGGGCCAGCTGCACCCCAAGACACTCTTGCTCACCAGTGCTGAGATCTTTCTCCTGGATGAGGACTACATCCACTATCCACTGCCGGAGTTTGCCAAAGAGCCACCACAGAGGGACAGATACCGGCTAGATGATGGCCGCCGTGTCCGAGACTTGGACCGTGTGCTCATGGGCTACCAGCCCTACCCACAGGCCCTCACTCTGGTCTTTGATGACGTGCAGGGCCACGACCTCATGGGCAGTGTCACTCTGGACCACTTTGGGGAGGTGCTGGGTGATCCTGGCAGGGCTGGCCAGGGCCAGGAGGTCCAGTGGCAAGTGTTTGTCCCCAGTGCCGAGAGTCGAGAGAAGCTCATCTCACTATTAGCACGCCAGTGGGAGGCCCTTTGTGGCCGGGAGCTGCCTGTGGAGCTCACTGGCTAGTGCATGCCACAGGCAGCCCTCACCACCTGCCATGTGCAGCTAGCCTGGTGCCCGCTCAGGACAAGAAAGCAGGCTTTTTGTGTTCTTTTAAAGGTGTTCTCTCCCCTCCCTTTGATATCTTAATTTGTCCACACCTCCCACAGAGAATGTGAACTTGTATAATTCCTAATTCTGGAAAGGAGTGCACGAGCCCCACCAGGGTTTCCTTGTGCCATCAGCCTCCTGTGTGTTGCCTGCCCCTTGAGTGGGATGGCCAGGCACACCAGCATCATGTCTGATGTGGTGCTGTTTTTAACGTGACGCTGTGGATCTGATAACTACATGTCCTTTCCTGAAGTGTTTAGTCCAGTCCACCATTGCTGTTGCTATTATTGTTGTGGCCATTTTGCTGCTAATTATGAAGCTGGTAGCAGAATGCACATTGGAAGTTCCTGCTTTGTGGGCTTTTCCAAAATGGAGGCCTCCTCAGGTCCAGACAAGGGGAAGTCTCGTGGGGTGTTACCAGGCCTTGGGGCCGAGAGGGGTGGGGGCAGGGGACCTAGAGCTGCCAGCACCAAGCGTGATACCTGATGCCTATTTTCTCTATTCCAATAAAGCAGAGTTTGACACAGTCTGGGTTTTCTAGGTCTCAAAAGGGCTTCAGCTGAGGGCATGTTCAGCATGGGAGAGACTGGGTACCTTGGAGATAAGAGGGAAGGGAAGAGAATGGAAAGGAGCATTCTGGTCAGGGCCAGGCTGGACTGTGATCAAACCAGGAGCTTGGGTAAAGAAGAGTTAATGCTGCTCTTCAGAGCACCCTGCTATAGCAGACCACGGGCTCTCTGTCATTTCTTCAGGGTGCCCTGCACCCGGGTCCAGTCCCAACTGAAGCTGCAGCCTTTGAAAAGGATGAGGCCTGGAGTCAGGGGTCTCACCAAGATGGCCCATTAATGGCAGTAAGAGAGGTGGACCCAAGTGCTAGACTGAAGTAGGAAGGGCCCCCTGCCTGTCTGCCTGTGCTCATGGCCAGAGAGTTGGGGGTTACCTCAGAGGCCCTTCCGAGGTATGACCTAGGATTTCTTGAACAGCCAGCTCCTGTGCCCAACCCTTCCACCCTTTTCCCACCATTAGGACATAGCCTTGTTTCCCACTCCTCTAGCCCAGCCAGGAGCTCTATCCCTAAGACAGGCAGTGTTATAAGAGAGGTAAGTAGGGGGTTAAAGTAGCTGACTGGGCTCCAAGTTCTGCTCTACTGCTCTTTAATATTCCCTTGGTACCACCAGAGTGGGGATTCTGGCCTGGGGAAGCTGCTGCCCTCAGATGGAGCCAGACATAGTGGTGTGTCCCTTTAATCCCAGCACTGAGAAGGTAGAGGCAGGCAGATTTCTCTGAGACTGAGGCCAGCCTGGTCTATATAGTAGGTTCCAGGGGCTGGAGAGATGACTCAGAGGTTAAGAACACCGGTTGTTCTAGACCCGGGTTCAAATCCAGCACCCACATGGCAGCTAATAACTGTCCATAACTCCAGTCCCAGGGGATCCAACAGCCTCTTCTGACCTCCGCGGGCATTGCACGACACGAGTGCACTTACCTACATGTAGGCAATATGCACATACACATAAAATTTTTAAAAATTTTTTTGAAAAGTAGGTTCCAGGCCACCTGGGGCTATAGGGATATGGTCTAAAAAAACCAAAATAACAGAAAACTAGAAAGGCCGTGGGGGTGGAAGGGGGGGAGGAAGATGATTGCCAAATCGTTCCCCAGAAAAGGGTCTTTCCTCTACAGTGCCAGGCCAGCCCTCCATGCCAACAGGGTGGGGCGTGCCAAGAAGGAACTGGAAAGCACGAGGGAGGCCCCGAGTTCCTCCCTAGCACCACACATACACAAAATATGCACACACAAAAAGGGTGGTTACATGCCTGTAACCCTAGTACTCAAGAGGTTGATACACAGGAATCGAGATCCTAGCCAGCCTGAGGTACATAGCAAGACCCTGTCTGTAAAAATAAAAATGAAAAAAAGGGCGACCTTGGTGGCTTATGCCTATAATCCCAGCACATGGGAAGCCAAGGAAGAAGGAATCCCAAGAATTTGAGGCCAACCTGAGCTATTTTGTGAGTTCTAAGCCAGCTTATGCTACAGAGACTCTGTTTCAAAAAGAAGGGGAGAGAGTAATTGGGATAGTAAGCAGGCCTAGCACACCCAGGCCCAGCCTGGGTCCTAAGGACACCTACTAGGGGAGGCTCTGTCTGAAGCATAGATCTTGCTGAGCTACCTATAGGCTCTGAGCCCACCTTCCTCTATCAAAAACAGGGATAGTAACTTTATGCCCTAACCCTTCCACACATCTGTACCCAGTGTCTGCTCTGTAATTAGCCAGATGTCATCCCTCATAGCTGATGCTCCAGGGGAGTCAGAAAATGAACTGTGAAATAAGTCAGTGCCAAATGGTTGCCAGTACCAGAGGAAAATCCCCTACAAGTAACTGAAGCCCAGTGCTGTGATTGAGCTCCGTGTTGGTCTGGTCTGTTGGACACAGTTCAGTCCAAACCAAGGGTTTTAACACCAGAGACCACCCCTACCTGAGAGACAGAGTAACAGCATGCACTGTTGGAGCTGTTTTAAGAGGAGAAAAGTCTTGGTGGTCATGAGGCAGGATAGAAAAGGGAAAAACTGGGAATGTGGGGAGGAAAGGGCCCCTCACCCTGGAGTCAAATTGAAGTCTCCCACCAGTTAGAATTCCAACACCACATTTGCTTAGTGACTTTCTCCTTACCCAGATGCAAACCTGCAATTTTTTAGGACTCTGATAAAAAAAAAAAAACCCTTTATAGTAATGGACATGTCTTAACGTTGCATAACCCTAGTAGCGCCTGCTCATATTTTATCAGATTATAATTCCATCTAAGGCACCTGGAGAACTATCCTATCAAAATGGGGGGTGGAGAAGTGGCCCAGTGATCAAGAGCTCTTACTGCTCTTACAGAGAACCTGGGTGCAGTTCCCAACACCCACATCAGGCAATTCCCAATCCCCTGTAACTCCAGTTCCAGGGGATTGGACACCTTCTGGCCTCGATGGGCACTGTATACATGTGGTGCACATAAATTCATGCAGGCACACACATACACATAAATAAAAAATGAAAAAAATAAAGCTTTAAAACAGAGCTGAGAGGCTAGAAAGATGGCTCAGCAGTTAAGAGCATTGGCTGCTCTTGCAGAGGACCTGGGTTCGATTCCCAGTACCCACATGATGGCTAACTACCATCCATAACTCCAGTCCAGGAGAGCCAATGCCCTCTTCTGACTTCCTCCAGCATTGCACAATAGAGTGCACTTACATACATGCAAGCAGTACATTCATATACATAAAATGAAAATAAATAAAATATTAAAAATAGAGCCAGTAAGATGGCTCAGCTGGTAAAGACTCTTGATGCCAAATCTGACAACCTGAATTCTATCTCTAGGATCCACATGGTAGAAGAATCAATTCTCATAAGTTGTCCTCTGACCTCCACACATATTTTGTGGCACAAGTATGCCCATACATATACACACATATGTTAAAAAAAAATAGAAGAAAAGAAAGTTTCTGAGCAACCCTTTGAGCTGTAACTTGAGAGCTGCCAAAATAGTACATATGTATAAAAGACTTAATTACAACTCTCCCCTGAGAAGCCCATATTCACACTTGGGTATGTCTTTCTTTCCTTCAGCAGCTCTGTCTCTTAACCCCTATGCTAAACTCTATGTCAAAACTGTCTTTGAATGGACCAACAAAATGGCTCAGCAGGTAAAAGTGTGTACTACATAAGCTTGACAACCTGAGTTCAATCCCTGGAACCCACAGTGGAAGAAGAAAATTGACTTCCAAAAGTTGTCCTCTGACATCCACACAGGTGTCACACAGAGTAATAAATAAAAAATAAAAAAAGAAGAAGAAGAAAGAAAGAAGGCTGGAGAGATGGCTTAGTGGTTAAGAGCACATACTGCTCTTGTAGAGGACTCAGGTTTAGTTCCTAGCACCACATGCAACTAACACCAGTCCATAACTCTAGTTCCAGAGGATCTGATACTCTCTTCCAGCCTCAACAGGCACTGCACACACATGGTACACTTAAATGCATGCAAAACACTCATACACATAAAAAAAATAATTTTCTAAAAATTTAAGTAAGAAAAATAAAACCAGGGAGGATCTCTGTGAATTTCAGGCAAGCCTGGTATAACAGTAAGTTCTAGACCAGCAAGACCTACATAATGAGACCTCTCAAAACAAAGTCTTGGGGCTAGAGAGATGACTCAACATTTAGGAATACTAGAGTCCTCCTTCTAGAGGACTGGAGTTTGGTTCCTAGCACTCACATTGAGCAGCTCACAACCACCTAACTTTAGCTCCAAGAGATCAACACCCTCTTCTGACGATGGAGGGCACCTGCATGTGCAGACACAGACATACACATAAATAAAAATACACAAATCATTTACAAAATCTTAATAAACTTTCTCTTTGAGAATCCCACACATAGGCTCTTGGGTAATGCCTTGATCTTGAACACTTTTGTTTCTACTTTTTAAAAAACATTTTATGAAAAAAAATTTTTTATGGCGGGGTATGGTGGCACATGCCTTTAATCCCAGCACTCGGGAGGCAGAGGCAGGAAGATCTCTGTGAGTTCAAGGCCAACCTGGTCTACACAGTGAGTCCAGGACAAGTGGGGCTGCAGGGAGACCCTGTCTCAAAAAGACCAAAAAAAAATTTTTGTTTTTTATTATTTTTATTTTTCTGTGTATGAATATATTGCCTGCATGTATGTAAGTGCACCTGTGTCGTGCAATGTGCGTGGAGGTCAGGAGAGGATGTTGGATGCCCCTGGAACTGGAGTTACAGACCGACCATTTGTTAGCCTCTATGGAAACCCAGTTCCAGTCTGCAAGAGCAGTCAGTGCTCTTAACTGCTGAGCCATCTCTCCAGCCCCTTTCTTCCTATTTCTAATAAAACTCCTCCTACTCTGCTTCATACTGGCCATGCCTGAAATTCTTTTCTACTTTGAAGAAAGGAATCCTGGATTTGACTGAGTCGAGGACCCTAAAAGATCAAAAGAATTCCTTAGGCTGCTGAGGGTGATAGTGTGGAACTGTGCCTCTGACATCTGAGCAGAGTAGGGGACATCACAGAAGTGAAGGGGTTGTAGACGGTGGCACCTGTGTGACTGAAGAGTGGTGCAGCCAGGAGTCATCCAGGTGAGGGAGAAGAATCTCATAGACTAGCATGGCGCCTAAGCCACCCCCACTTCACCTGGTGTTGAGGCAGGGGCAGAGGCAGCTAGTCCAGAAGTGTCTGGTCCAGGGTCAGTCAGCCCAGCACTGGACCTGCCCTACCTCCCAGCAAACAGAACCTCAGGGCTTCAGAATGAAAAGCTGCCTTGGCAGATGGAGGGAGGGGGGTGTCGTCATTTGCTTTGAATTTCTTTCAGAACCTCTGCTAGACCCTAGGCAGGCAGCTGATGGTGGGCTTGGGGTTCCAGATTGTGATACCAAAAGGGGTGACCTGGGCCAGGAAGCTCTGAATTGGACCCAGGTCGTCCATGGGGTGGTCAGCGGCCAGTGCCTTCCCTTCCGCCTGCAGACTACTGATATGCAGGAGGAAATCCTGGTGGATTCCTGTGGGGGTGAGCTGACAGACGCTTTAAAAGCGACTGCGCGCCTGGTCCCACCTCCTTCTCCATGCTGGTCTTTGGGAGCTCATTCTCCGGCTGCCTGATACGGGAACTTTTGTTTCTTCAAAATTGCTTTGGACAGTGCGCCCGCCAGCCATGGCAGAGCCCCGGGTGCTCTTGCTCTGCCTCTTGGCCTTCTGCCTGGTGGGTTTCAGCTTCATCAGGGGACAGAAGGTGAGTGTGGGCCAGTTTCAGGGGTTACAGTGTCCCGCAGGCGGTAGAAACAGGGAAGGACCATGCATAGCTGGTGCAGGGCTGGGTCGGGAGATATTGGAGCACTTGTCTGACCTGGGTATAGGCCCAGGTGGCCAGGCTGTTGTGCTACCTCCACAGACTGGTCTGTGGCTGATCACTTGGGGTGTAAGGCTTCATCAGCCTATCTTCTAACTGCCTGGCTGACTAGTTATGTGCTATGAGTAGCCTTCTTGGGGTTCCCCAGCCTGTGAGTGAGGTGGGACAGGGCAAGTCCCATCCTCCTAGGTTCCTTGCCCAAACTGAGGCCCTAGACTATGGTGGTCCTCACGTGAGGATTGGAGTTGTGATCACTGTCCTTCCCCATGGGACCCACAAACTGAGAGGCTCACATGGAACATGTGTACATGTGTGCTTTTGGCCAGCACTAGCCTGTCTGAAAGGACTGAGTCGCCCACACCTTGCCAGCGGGTAAACAGCAGCCAACAACAGTTTCAAGTCTCAGAGCTGCAATTCCTGCTCAGGCGTGTAATTCCCCGCACAGGCATGTTGAGTACAGTGGTTGCAGCTTGGCTCCTGGGGCCAGCATGGCCTGTCCCTAGGTCTACCCAGCCCCATAGTAGGGACGTTGCTATTGCCTGGACTTTGGGAAGAGCTTCACACCCTGAGTGCAGGCAGTATGGAGTTTGCAGCCAGGCGAGGAAGCTTCCCCTGTGCAGCCAAGCTCCTCTTCTTGGGACCAACTGCCATGGTTCCTGTGGCACTGATGGGCAGACTGAGGTCCAGAGAGGTCCATGAGGCTATCTGTCTTATACTCCCTGTGGGTCCACAGAAAGATGATCTCAGGGCCAGGACAGGGCTGGGACAGGCAGATGGGAAGCTGAGGTGAGTGTGATGGGGGAAAGCCAAGAGCTCCAGGGCTGTACTGAGCAGGAGTTGCCACCTGTGTTCTGGGTAATGGGATCAGAGGTTAATGAAGAACCTCAGGTTGGAGGTTTTTTCCTTGTCAGACACCTGTAGTTCTCAATACTTGTAGGTCTATAGTTCTGGGCCTAGGGTCTAGCCAGCCTGGGCCAGGAAGAGATTCTGTGGTCTTTGTGGGTAGGAATGTAGCTATGCTGTCCTTCTCTCCCCCTCACAGTCACTCACCCTGTGTGACATGAGATACAAACTGCACCTGCTGGTAAAGGAGGCTCTGAGGAGAAGGGACATCCCTGTCACACAGCCAACAAAGGCAGCAGAACTTGGCACAGGAAAGTTCGGGTAGTAGAGGCACAGAGGATTTAATGTGTCCAGCAGCCTTCTGCCCAGCACCTCCTCAGTGCTGAACACTATCCTGGGGTCTGAAGCCAGGACACAAAGGAAGGGGCGCTGGTGGAGCACCCAGCCCTTTCCCTTCCTGCTCTGACCAGGGGAAGGGGAAGAAGCTCTCTTAGGGGGATTAGGCTCCAAGCTGCCAACCCCAGAAATTCCCCATGAGCCTGGTCCAGCTTGGGGGAGTTTCTGTCACCTTCTCAACACTGGGCTTAATAGCTTGTCTCCTCTGCTTCCCTAGCAGCACTTCTGTGGGAAGCAGACATTGGAGACTCAGCTCTGAGCTAGGAGCTCTGGCTCTGGCCCAGGCCCTGGCTCTGGCATGTCCCAAGGTGCCCCAGGAAGAAGGGAATCTGATTCAGCACTCAGGCTATAGTCCAGCCTCGCCCCACCTAGCTGCATCACCAGCAGAACTGTGAGCTCTGTCTGTTACTGTTGCTGGGCAGACACAGGCCTAAGTGCCCATCTCGGGTGTGGTCTCTAGAGAGGAGTTGATTTGGCAGTTGGCTTATCCATCCATCACCACTTCACACAGTAACAAAGCTCCGGCTTCCTCTTGGCCCTCCCTCACCTTGAGTGACAGCAGGGCTCTCCTACTTGCCCTTAGCTTCACCCAGGCCTGGCCAACCATCCTAGCCCCAGACCAGAATGGCAGCTGTTGCTGCCATCTCTGCCTACCTGGACAGGTGGTTTTGAGAGGAGTCCACTTCCAGCCAAGCCTATGCCCTGAGCCTGCATCTGCTTGGCATCTAAGGTGTCCAATTTCCTAGGCATTCCCTGGCTCAGCAAAGTGGGATGGGGATGATATCATCCAGACCCATAGCCAGCCAGACCGGAGCTTGTGCTGAACAACTTCCCTCTTTGTAGACCACAGAGACAAGAGCAGAAAAGACCAAATCACAGTAGCAGAGAGGCCCTGGGATCTTTGTACTTGCCAGAAGAAAGCGTTTCTCCTTTTCTCCGGCTTTGGGACATCACTCATCTGTAACTCATTTTAGGGAAGAGGGAGTAAGGGGTGCTCTGCATGCACCCCTTTTGGAGCACTACTCAAAATTTTTCTTTTTCTTTCTTTTCTTTTTTTTTTTGGTCTTTTTGAGAGAGTCTCCCTGTAGTGGGACTGGCCTGGAATTCACTATGTAGGCCAGGCTGGCCTTCAACTCAGAGATCTGCCTGCCTCTGCCTCCCAAGTGCTGGGATAAAAGGCATGCGCCTGGCTGTTCAACATTTTTCAAGATGAGAACATTGTCTCTTCTCTAGGCTGTTCTAACACCAAAATGTACCTCCTCTCTGCCCTTCCTTTCACAATCATGAGTCTGCCTTGCAGGGTATAGCCCTGTAGCTCTTTTTGTCCCTAAAGGTGACCCCAGTGTGAGATTTCTGAGAGTTATCAGGCTAGTAAATGGAACTGCAAGGTGGGGGCAGGTAGGATGCCTTCACACCTTCCACTGCCCACCAGGATGCTAATCCCCTTCCTAGTTCATCCCACTGTCCCTCCCCACCCAGGCCACCCTCAAGTGATACCCCCTTTCCGCATTCCCACTCCATTCTCCACACAGCAGTCTTGAGCTCCTTTAAAGCCCCAGTTGAAGCCAAGGGTGATAGACCACAGACAGAATCCTAGTACTCAGGAGATGGAGGCAGGAGGATCAGGAATTCACAGCCAGCCTGGGGCTACATGAGGCATACCATATATACATGTATGAAAGCTTAAAAAAAAAAAACAAACATGAACTGAGTCCTGACCTCCAGCTCTGCCACACCCAGGCTTAGCAGGCTGCTGTCAGCCTGGCCACCAGCCCCTCCAATCCTCTCTGGCTACTCTGCACATTACATAGGGTCATCCATTATTTTCCTCTTCTGGACTTTGCTTCAGCTGCTTCCTCAGTCAGAGTTGCTGGCCAACTCTACTTTCAGGTCCAAGTCACCTGGGTAGTTTTTTGTTTGTTTGTTTGTTTGTTTTAGATCCAAAATGTGTTTATTGGGATGCTTTCTCACTCACCTTGATTCAGGGTTCTCTTAGTACTGCTTCCTCCTGAAGGAACATCCTTCTGTAAGCCGTGCTATTCCACCTGTAGGCTGACAGAGGACAGTGGAGCAGCCAACACACAAGACTACCGTCTATGCGTGGCTAAAGACTGTGGTGATTTTATAGCATCCTGGGCATTTCATATCCATGAAGTAGAATTGGGGCTCTGCACCAGGTGTTTCTTGTTGTTTCCTCTTCTCTTCTGGAGAGGGATGAAGGACATCCCTTTTGAGAGGCATGTTCTTGTAGGGAGGTCGTCACCACCAGAAAACACCTGGGTAGTTGTTTTTTTTTTTTTTAGTTCTTTTATTTTAGCTGGGTGTGGTGGCGCACGCCTGTAGACCCAGTACTTGGGAGGCAGAGGTAGGCAGATCTCTGTGAGTTCAAGGCCAGCCTGGTCTACATAGTGAGTTCCAGGACAGCTGGGGCTACAGGGAGACCCTGCTTCAAAATGACAAAACAAAAAAAAATTCTTTTATTTTATTATTATTTTTTTTACGTGTATGTGTTTTGCCTGCACCCATGCATGCAATACCTATGGAGATCAGAAGAAGGCATAAAATGCCCTGGAACTGGAGTTATGAACAGTTTTTACATGCCGTGTGGGTGCTGGGAACTGAACCCAGGTCCTCTGCAAGAACAACCAGTGCTCTTAA
>NW_008354534.1:195565-206142 GCF_000622305.1 Nannospalax galili
CCTGCTTCAAAATGACAAAACAAAAAAAAATTCTTTTATTTTATTATTATTTTTTTTACGTGTATGTGTTTTGCCTGCACCCATGCATGCAATACCTATGGAGATCAGAAGAAGGCATAAAATGCCCTGGAACTGGAGTTATGAACAGTTTTTACATGCCGTGTGGGTGCTGGGAACTGAACCCAGGTCCTCTGCAAGAACAACCAGTGCTCTTAAGCTCTGAACCACCTCTCAAGCCCATCCTCTCTAGGGTAGTTTTAATTGACAACTTGCCATAACCTAGAATTGCCTGGGAAAGGAGTTTCAATGAGGGATTATCTAGATCAGATTGGCCTGTAGGCATGTCTGTGGGAGACTGTCTTGATTCTTAATTGGTGTGAGAAGATTCAGGCTATTGTGGGCAGCACCATTCCCTAGGCAGGGGCTCCTGGACTGTATAAATGCAGAGAGCAAGCTGAATGCTAAGAAGCATACATGTGTTTATTTCTCTGTTCTTGATCGTGGATGTGATGTCACTAGCTATTTTAAGTTCCCGTCACCTGACTTCTCTGCCATGATGGATGACTGTAACCTGAAATTATGAGCTAAAATAAACCTTTCCTTCCTTAAGTTGCTTTTGGTCAGGATATTTTATCTCGGCAGCAGAAATAAAGCACCTGGGTCCTCTCTGTTCTCTCAGCTGCCTCCATTGCCTGTCATCACCCAGACCCTGGGTCCCTGTCTGTGGGTAGGGTCTTGGGCTAGGACCAGAGTCAGAGCTTTTTGACCAGTGACTGCCCAGCCCAAGCACACCAGGCCAGACCCTTCTGCTCAGGGCACGATTGGTGCTTGGCTGGAAGCTTGTGCTCTACCCTAGTGTTAGGGATTCGAGGATGGAGTCACTATATTCTTGCAAACAGAGACTTGTCTTTGTATCAGAAAGGCAATAATGAGCTCTAGGCTGTGGATCCAGGTTGCGGGCCTGTGCCACTTTGAGCAAGGGCTACCTGGGCTTCACTTGAGATGGAAATGATTCTCTTGTAGGAAGATTAAAGACAAGAGGGCTTTCAACCTGTGGCTACAAGGACAGGATGTGCCATTAACAACTGACAGGAAGGTTTCTTAGGGCCTTCCCTGACCTTGCTCATTCCCATCAGACAGATGGGAAACTGAGGCCTTGCTCAATCAGCATGGAGTCAGGACTGGAATGGGGTCCAGGCTCCTCACTGTGTGCTCTGCCCATGGCCCAGGTACACTCTAAACGATGTGATGTAAAGACCAAGTTGATCACTCATAAACCCTGTACTCCATGTGCGGCCATCAAGAAGCGGGCATGTCCCCCAGGCTGGCTTCGGTATTTCCCAGAAAAGATATTCCAGGACTGTCGGTATGTGCCGCCCCCCACATCTTGCCCACTTCCAGGAGGGTGGAGGGGATCCAGATGAACCCTACAGGCCTCCAGAGGAGGACTCTGGGGGACACATTTATCCACATACCTGTTGTGCCCTATAGAGTAGTAGGCACAGGTAGGGAAGAGGAAGAGGGTATTTACTGGGCACTTACTGTGAACCAGGCCCTATGCTCAGCTCTGGCCAAGTGGAGGGAAGTGGGATAAGATTCCTGGAATTCAATGTGAGAAGGATGGAGTGAAGGCCCACAGGTACCCCCTACCTGACCTGTCTACCCTGTGTTCCTAGCTATGAGGTAGAGCTGGGAGGCTCTTTGGTGTCCTTAAGTGGCTGCAGCCAGGAGTGCTCGAAGGATGTGGTACAGAAGGCCTGCTGCCCGGGCTACTGGGGATCCCAGTGCTATGGTATGGAGGAGGAGCCCACATTGTTCCCCTCACCCTGCCCCAGCCACCAGCGCCTCATCTGAGAAGCTGCCTGCATCCCCTCAATTTGTTTACCCAGTGACCACTCACGGAGAACTTCTGAAGCATGGGCCACCTAGCCCTGGCTATCTAGGGGAGGGCTCAGAGCTGAGGTGAGGGGAAGGTTCTGGGAATAGAGTTTAGTTCTTGGGATCCACAGAGTGCCCCGGAGGTGCTGAAACCCCATGCAATGGCCACGGGACCTGCCTGGATGGCATGGCTGGAAATGGGACCTGTGTGTGCCAGGTAAGGGCTGGGCAGGGGTGGGATGGGGAGCTTGGAGGAGCCCCACTGACTTAGTACATTCACAGGAAAACTTCAGTGGCTCAGCCTGCCAGGAGTGCAGAGACCCCAAGAGATTTGGGCCTGACTGCCAGTCAGGTGAGCTGGCAGTGCCTCCTGACAGGACCAGCCCCAGCTGTCTCTGCAGACCCCTCCCAACCCCTCACTGCTTTCCTCTGGGAGGATGCTGGCCTTGCTTTCTTCTGCCCCCAGGCTTTTGCACTTGCTGCTCTCAGAAGCCTCTTCCAGGAAGCCCTGCATAATGCCTCTTCACCCCCCACCCCACCCCACCTCTGCTTGCTGCCTACCCTCTCTGAGCTTCCTCCTCAAACTGTGTCCTACATCACAGCACTGGGCTCTCAAGGTTATTCCCGTCAGAGCTACATTATAAACATACAAATGGCAGGAACTTGATGTCCCTGTACGTACCTTGGTGAGGCTGGGGTCCCACTTGTCTCTGTATGTCCCTCTCAGTGTGTAGCTGTGTGCATGGCCTGTGCAGCCATGGGCCACTGGGAAATGGGAGCTGCCTGTGCTTTGCTGGATACACCGGCCCCCGCTGTGACCAAGGTGAGTAATGCTGTCTAGGACAGCAGGTTCTCTGTGATCAGAGCAGGGGAGGTCAACTGGATGAACACAGGGTCTGAGCCTCTGCAGGGCCTCTACCTATAGCCTGTAGCCTGCTAGGGTACAGGGGGTGTCACCCTAGACATCCACCGTCTGGAGGCTCAGAGAGGGGAGGCACCTTTTTGGAGTCACACAGCAAGCAGAACAGAGTGCCTTGTGCTCCTCCCCAGCCCAGGGCTTGGGCCTTCACCATGATCTCTCCTCTGCTCAGAGCTCCAGGTCTGCCAGGACCAGAAATGCCCCCAGAACTCCCAGTGCTCCGCAGAGGCACCCACTTGCAAGTGCCTGCCTGGCTACACCCAGCAGGGCAATATTTGTCTAGGTAAGCCTGTGATCTAGAGGCAGAGGACTCCACCTTGAAGAGCAGAGGGAGTGGGAGGGAAACCTTTGGTCCCAGCACATGCAGTCTGGCCATCTACAGGGAGAGAAACCTGTTCCCAAGAGGAGCAGAGGGCCTGTCTTCTAGGTCTGGGCCACCCTGGAGGAAGCCACGAAGATGAGAAGGCTCCTGGGGCTCAACTCACTCTTTCTCTCCCTGGCAGCTTCTGACCCCTGCCAGCCATCTCCTTGCTCCCCATTGGCCCGATGCTCAGTGAGTTCCAAGGGGCAGGCTCAGTGTCATTGCCCTGAGAACTACCATGGTGATGGGAAGGTGTGTCTGCCCCAGGACCCATGTACCATCAACTTTGGTGGCTGCCCCAGCAACTCCACCTTGTGTCTATACCAGAAGCCAGGCAAGGTGAGCTGGGATATCTGCCTCACAGGCCACCTACTCACTCTGGCTGTGAGACCCCGGGCAAGTCACAGGCCCTCTGAGTACCCCAGGTGTCCTGCTTGTAAGATGTGAGGAGGATGCCAATCCTGTTCTTGGGGGGGGGGGCGAGGCGCGGCAGCAGGACTGTGTGAAGCAAGTATATGAGAGTGGTTCTCCTGAATTCTCACGAATGAATATACTGTTTCCTCCTGCCCCTACCATTTGGCCAGGCCGTCTGCTCATGTCTGCCAGGCCTGTTCAGCATTAATGGCAATGCCTCTGCGGGCTGCTTTGCCCTCTGCCTGCTCCATTCCTGTGACAAGTCAGCCACCTGCCAGCAGACCCCTGATGGGAAGACCAGGTAGGCAAAGGGACCTGAGGGGCAGAGGCACAGAACAAGGAAGGAGGGCTGGGCAGTGCATTCTCCTGTGTACCTTCTTTTAAGACCCTGTAGGGAGGGCTCGGGGAAGACAGGGAAATGTCCTATCCCCTCCCTAACCAGTTCCCCCTTGGTCCTCAGCTGTGTGTGCAAGGACGGTGAGGTGGGGGATGGACGTGCCTGCTATGGACACCTGCTCCACGAGGTGCAGAGGGCCAGTCAAATAGGCCTGGTGCTCCTGAGGCTGAGAATGGCCATTGCCATGTTCGGTGTGTGCCCCCTTGGCCTGCCTGTGATTCTGCCCCTTTGGACCCAGATAGCTTGGAAAGAGGGAGACCTAGTCTCTGCACAGACTCCTGTTTCTTTGTTCAAGGGCTGTAAAAGCAGAATAGGATAGGTGGGGCTAGGATGGGGTGGAAACTGATCCCAGTAATAATGCCCCTTCCCCCTCCCCACACTGGACATCTAGCCCCATCCTCCCAGTGTCTCCCCATTTCCATTCTGACACTCTCCCTACCCCACAGAGCAAGGCTGCCAGGAGATCCTTACCACAGCAGGCCCATTCACCGTGCTGGTGCCATCCATCTTATCCGTCTCCTCTGTCTCCTCCAGGACCATGAATGTGAGCCCTTCCCACCTGAGAGCAGGCCATGGCTTCCCCATCCCTGATGCCGCCCTTGGGACAGTCTTTCTACAGAATCTGGGAACAGAGGCCTAGGGGGCCTTTTTCTCCCTCCATGACTCAGGCAGGGGAGGCACAAAGAGGGGCTGGCCTGCCAGGGCTTACCTAGCACCCTGTTCTTGTGCATCTGCAGGCAACACTGGCCCAGCAGCTCTGCAGACAACATATCATCGCAGGGCAGCACATCCTGGAGAATGTGGGGCCCTCAAATACACGCAGGTGGTGGACACTGGCCGGCCAAGAGATCACTGTCACTTTCAACCACTTGGTATGAGAGGGACCTCAGCCTGGGGGTCAGAGGAATAGCAGGTGTATGACACAGCTGTGATAGTAGGAAGGGTCCTCGGGACAGAGGGCTGGCCTGTGGGGTATAGCCCTGTGTCTGTCTCATTAGAAATATACCTACAAGTACAAAGACCAGCCCCAGCAGACATTCAGCATTCACAGGACCAATTACATAGCAGCCAATGGGGTCTTCCATGTGACCACTGCCTTGCGGTGGCAGCCCCCACCCACGCTACCAGGGGACCCCAAGGTGAGCCAACGCCCTCTTCTTTCTACCATTATGTTGGGGGACATCTAAGCATGCTGAGTCCAGGGATGAGGCTGTTCTGGATTGTGGAGGTTAGGCTCCATCTTCCTGGGCTGAAGTGGCCTCAACCTAACCTGTAGCTATTACACCCTCCCTTTCGACAGAAAACTGTTGGCCAGATCCTTGCTTCTAATGAGGCCTTCAGCCGATTTGAAACTATCCTGGAGGTAAGCTTTGCGGAGGGGGTCCTAGCCAGCTGCACTTCCGAAGCAGAACAGTTCATTGCCCCAGAATCTATCAAACCCCTTTCCTAGAATTCACCCATCACAATCCTGAGGCTCTGGGACAGCATGGACCCATTGCCCATGTCTCCCTCTTAATCAGCACCAGCAGAGTTCTCTGCTGGCCAAGGGTAGCAGGGACCAGGTAGGGCTCTGAGACAGGGAACCACCTAAGCCTGCCTCCTCCTGCCACAGAACTGCGGCCTTCCCTCCATTCTGGATGGACCTGGGCCCTTCACGGTTTTTGCCCCAAGCAATGAGGCTGTGGACAGTCTGCGAGATGGCCGTCTGATCTACCTCTTCACAGCGGTAAGCTCCATGAGAATCTGGGGCTGAGGGTGGGGGTTGCCAGGGCACCACTCTCCCCCATAAACCTCCAGGAACCAACTCCTTTTCCCCTCAGGGCCTTTCCAAGCTGCAGGAGCTGGTACGATACCACATCTATAGTCACGGCCAGGTGAGAGGGCCTCCTCCTTCATATGTCCCCCTGCTGCAGGGACTCCTGCAGAGTTTGATCCTCTTGGGGGTCCCCATTTCTTCTTCCTCTCTTCTTCACTTCTGGGGCCCCAGAGAATCACTGTATATCACCTGGACAGGGTGTGGGTAGTGCCCAACCTAAAACCACTATCTCCTGGCCCAGCTGACAGTTGAGAAGCTCATCTCTAAGGGGCGAGTCCTCACCATGGCCAACCAGGTCCTGGCTGTAAACATCTCTGAGGAGGTAAGATCCAGGAATAGCTGAACAGTGCAGGAGCTGGTGATGGCTGGCTGTCAGCTGGCCTCATTCATGGCTGCCTGTGTGCTCCAAGTCCCATAGTGGTTAGGACACTATACTAAGTGCCCCCAGCCAGGCCCTAGGGAACCAGGCATATCTCCTACAGGTAGGGAGGACTCCCAGGAAGCAAGGTAAAACCACAGCAGACAAAGCACAGCAAGGGCCCTCTGGGGCCTACTGGGCTGGGATGGCACATGGGGTCTGTGCTTCAGGGGCGCATCCTGCTGGGACCTGAGGCCATCCCTGTGAGGAGAGTGGATGTGCTGGCCGCCAATGGTGTGATCCACATGCTGGAGGGCATCCTGCTTCCTCCCACCATCCTGCCCATCTTACCTAAGCACTGTGATGAGGAGCAGTACAAGATTGTCCTGGTGAGCTCTGTACTGTACCTTGACCTCACCCTGTGTCCAGGACCCCTCACTTCTTGCACATGGCAGGTGACTGTCTCCCAAAACAGGCATTATGTTCTGTTGCTGTAATAGAATACCTGAGACTGGGTAATTTACAGAGAAAGAGATTTATTTTGGCTCACAGTTCTGAAAGTCACAGTGCAGTTCAGAGCACAGTGCTGCAGCAGTTTGGCTTCTGCCGAGGGCCTTGTGGGGCCAGGGCAGTAGGTATAGGTGAAGAGACAAGGTGACAGAAGAGGGTCCTAGTCTTGCTCCATCAAAACTTGCTGTGACAATTAGTAGCCCACTCACAGGGGATCCCCTTAATCCCTCCCTACATGAGTGGAGTCTTGTATCCCTAACTGCCTCTTACAGGCCCCATCTCCTTGCAACACTTTCCCTGGCCTCCCTGTGATTGGCTCTTCCTCAACCTTCAGCTCTCTGCTCAGAGCCACTTTCTCAGGGTTGATAAATGTCTCTGATGATGTCTGACCCTCCTTCTTCTCCCTCGGCCCCGCCTTGCCCTATCTAGGGTTCCTGTGTGGACTGCCATGCCTTGAACGCCAGTACATGTCCCCCTAGTAGTGTGAAGCTGGTGAGCACCCTTACCCCAGCTCTCAGGTCTTCCTCTTGTCAGTCCCCCAAACCTACCCAGGCTGTAGTGGGGAATAGGGCTTGGGAGACTGGACCACACTTGGTTCAACACTTCCTAGCCCTGCTAAGGGTGGGAGCATTGAGCTAGGCTGTCTGGCAAAGGGGCTGGCCCTGCACCCCCTCTGTTGACTGGTCTTGCCTGGCATGCTGTAGGACATCTTCCCCAAGGAGTGTGTCTACACTCATGATCCAGATGGGCTGAATATGCTGAAGAAGGGCTGTGCCCACCACTGCAACCAGACCATCACAGTGAGCCTGGGCGGGTGGGCATGTGCTCCCTGGACACTTCTTGTTTGGAGTTCCCAAGTTTTGTATCTGTTTGTTTTGGTTTGGTTTGGTTGGGGTTTTTTTTAGTGGCATTTCTGGGAATAGAACCCAGGACCTCCATATGGTAGGCAAGCACTCTGCCTAGTACTACTCCCCTAGCCCTATGCCACATCCTAATGGTGGAGGAGGTGCCACTGAGGGTCTCTACCCATTCCCATGCTCTAGAGATGGAGTCAAGAAGACGTACCCCGGGTAGGGGTTGGCATGCCTGGAAGGTACAGGGAGTGCTCTGTCTCTTACAGAAACGAGGCTGTTGCAAAGGATTTTTTGGGCCTGACTGTGCACAGTGTCCTGGGGGCTTTACTAACCCCTGCTATGGCAAAGGCAATGTGAGTTGCCCCCCCCCCCGCCAAGGTGTGAGGAAGGTGGGTGGGTGCCTTCCCTAGCTGGCAGTATACATCAGAACTAGGCCTTCTTTCTCTTGGCTCAGCTTCCCCACTTCCAAATGGAAGTTGGACCAAATTATTTTGTTAGAAATAATTACTTTTGGGGCATACTTACTGCTGGGATTGAAGATATGGCTCAGTGGTTAAGAGCACTGGCTGCCCTTGCAGAGGACCTGGTTCAGTTCCCAGCACCCATATGGCAGCTAACAACTTTCTGTAACTCCAGTTCCAGGGGATTCAATGCCCTCTTCCAGCTTCCACAGGCATTGCATGACACAGATGCAATACATACTTACATACATGCATGCAAAATACTCATACACATAAAATAGAAATAAATACATTTTTAAAATTAAAAAGAAAGATTACGTTGATAGATTTATTTTTGCATCTGTTTTCTAAGCAACTACCTGCCAGTATCCTTTAGCATTCTGTGCTTCCCACTTTGTGGCGTCAGTGCTAGTTTAGCACCTGCTGTGGAAGAATGCAGGACTTAATGTATTTCTGGGTTACGTGTGAAACCTCCAGGGCCAGGTGCCTTTTAGTGGCTACTCTGGAGGAATCAGTGGCTTTGGAAGTCCCTTCCAGGGTGAGGTCTCAGGAGCCCAGAACCAACCAAGGAGGGAGGTGCTAGGAGAGGGGATGTGGTGAACCATTTCTGTGGTTGATCCTGTTTCCTGCCATCTTCCAGTGCAGTGATGGGATCCAGGGCAATGGGGCTTGCCTCTGCTTCCCAGACTACAAGGGCATTGCCTGCCATATCTGCGCCAACCCTAACAAGCATGGAGAACAGTGCCAGGAAGGTGAGTGGTCCTGGCCCAGGCTACCTCCCTGGAGAAAGTAGTTCTAGAAAGGGCTGGGGCTCCCAGGAAGGGGAACACAGTCTGAAAAGGAATGAGGTAGGCCAGAGGGAGTAGAGCCAGATTAGGGAACAGATGGATGCTGTCTTCTTCACCCATGCCAGGAAATTCCCTTCCTGTGTTTGAATCTAAAGCAAGTAGGAGTTAGACAAGATACATTGGAGACTTCCTGTTGGTAGTATTAGGGGCAGAAAAGCTAGAATGGTGTGACTAAAAGCCCCAAATACACCCCTTACAATATATACGCCTGTTCATCGAGTTTGGAATGACCTCTGATTTGGGGACCCTGAAGTGAAGTCTATTAGAGCTGCCCATTGCCAGTCCCCACCCTTACTTTATAAAACCAATCCTGGTTCCCAACCAGCCCTGCTTCCTGCCTCAGTTTCTTTGCTGTCCTCCCCTACCTACAGACTGTGGCTGTGTCCATGGCCTCTGTGACAACCGTCCAGGCAGTGGGGGTGTGTGCCAGCATGGCACATGTGCTCCTGGCTTCCGAGGCCGCTTCTGCAATGAGTCCATGGCAGACTGTGGACCCACAGGGCTGGCCCAGCTCTGTCACCTGCATGCTCGCTGCATCAGTCAGGAGGGTGTTGCCAGGTGAGGCCTCTGGCCTGCTCTATACACTGCCTGTAATCACACTGCCTGTAATCACACTGCCTGTTCAGCCTCCAGCCTCTTCCCCAGACTCAAGTGGGCCTCTCCTTCCCTGCCCCAGGTGTGTCTGCCTTGATGGTTTTGAAGGTGATGGCTACTCCTGCACACGCAGCAATCCCTGCTCCCACCCAGACCGCGGTGGCTGTTCAGAGAACGTTAGTTCCCTCTTACTCTTTCCCTGAAGTTCTGACTCAGCGATGGGGATAGGGCTCTTTGGTTTCCACCTACAGCCCTATGCCCCTGAGTCCCACTTATTCATAACTTATTCATAACTTGTACAGGCTGAGTGTGTCCCTGGGGACCTGGGCACCCACCAGTGCATTTGCCACAAAGGCTGGAGTGGAGATGGCCGCATCTGCATGGCCATTGATAAGTGTGGGCTAGACACTCGAGGTGGCTGTCATGCTGATGCTCTCTGCAGCTATGTGGGCCCTGGACAGGTGAGGCACAGAAGGGTGGCTGGGCATTTGCCCCTAGCCCATCTGACTCCAGGAACATCCATTCCAAGCTCAAGCTCAGGGTCTAGACCCACAGATGCAAATGAGGCTTGTGTATCCTGGAACTTGTCCATTTATGCACTCACTGCATTCCCGTGTGTAATCAAGTACCTGTTATGGAGGTCTCTATCCTGGACTGGGAGAGCGTGATACTGAGCCAGACAGGAGGAAACCCTGCCTGTGGAAGTGATTTCCCCAAATCTGTAGATTCACAGAAACTTGTCTCCAGAACGCTGCACTTTCACATGAATATTATAGGATCTTAGAACCCAGAGCCTCCATGGAAAGCATTTTGGGGTTAGTGAACCCGAGTACTGGCAGATGTTGAAGAATTTCTAATGTAGCATCAGGAGGCTGGGCTTGGTGGTTCTGAATCGCCTCTGCACGGCCCTGGCTTGTGCAAGGTCCAATGGGGTCCCCTGTCCTCCCAATTCTATGGCGGCCTCTGGGCCAGCAGCCTATGGGGTGTTGACAATAGGAACTTGGGTGAGTATAAGGTCTAAAGCTCTGAACCCCATCCAGAACCTTGAAACAGAACTGCCAGGAGTGGGTGAGCACCTGTAATTCTAGTACTCAGGTTTGAGACCAGCCTGATCTATATAGCATGAAAGTAAAAGGAAGGAAGAGAAAGGAAGAAAAGTAAAGAAAG